>NC_136059.1:1901612718-1902000062 GCF_964261635.1 Lissotriton helveticus | reverse complement strand
GGCTAGAGGCTAGGCTATGACCCCCACACTCCACCTACCACGGACTACCAAGAAGCACTAAAGGTAATCTGGTTGCTAGACAACAGTAGACTCCTGTGATGAACAGTGGCGGCTGGCACAGATCGGGGGTGTCGGGGCGGGGGGGGGCGGGGCGGGGGGGCATTGGGAGTGAAAGGGAAATGTAAAAAACGGAAAAATGAATACTTATCCTATCGCCACGTCTCTGCTCTGTCTCTCCTCCGTAGGATTCGACCGGAACCTCAACCAGGAAGAACACCCAGGCTCCCCAGACCAATCATTATGCTGCAATGAACAAATGTGATTGGGCTGAGCACTGTGGATTCGGTGTTCAGGCGGAGACTGGGGACATGGGCATGTTATCCATGCAGGCTGTAATGCAGCCTGCATGGAGAACATGCAAAGTGTGCATGACTGCTTGGCCAGTCGGAGTGGGCAAGCCACTTGTCCCCTGCCCTGCTCTGTGAGCAGAGCAGCCCGCCTGCTCGCAAAGCAGCTGGTAACAATAAAATGTTTTATTTTTCCATTCCTCACACTGCTTAAAAGGAGTGGGTGACACTCCTCCGCCTTAGCTGAAGAGCCGCCACTGGTGATGAACCAAGCCACGGCATGGGAGTTTATGTTCCTCTTCCAGTGTCATGTGTCATTTCCCAAGTCTGGAATTCAAGATGTTTCTGGATCGTCCTTGTTCCTGGTGGGAAAACGTTCCAGAGCCTGAACCTCTGGACTGAGGGACTACTATAGGTGGAGCAAGATTTTCTGAAGCATTGGAGGGCCATAAATAGGGTTAGTCTGGCCCAGAGCCACTATAGCAGTAGGGGCAAAGTCTCAGTTAAAGGAGAATGCGTATTGTGTAATTGATGGTCCAATGAGCAGTGCAGAGAAACTTGGATCAGTAGTCTTGTCATAGGCTGCCAGTGAAGAGCTTGCAGAGCGAGAGTAATTGCCAGATGAGGAGTTCTGAGGCTTAAATGAGGCCTCTTGCTACAAGCACCCAGCCACTTTACGGCTTGAAGTGCCAGGGTTATGTGGTCCTCGATGCATAAGTGAAGATGATGTATAGTGACCCCTTTAAGGATTTGCTGAAATATGCATAGTAGATAGAGTGAGCCTGCAGGGTATTGTCTGTTGACATAATGTAGGTATAACGCATCAAGTTGATGGTGGTCTGCAATCTGTAGAAATTACTAGCTGTAGAAATTACTAGCTGTGGAAAAATGTTGTACAAGGTTTGCTTAGTGCAGAATGCACCTTTGTTCACTTTATTTAAAGTACGAGGGACAGGTTGGGGCCAATGAGCTATCCCAGGGTTTTTACTTGCATAGATGAGGTAGTGGGTGTCCAAATACCTGAGAACAGATGATGGTAGGATGGTATTTTAGCCAAACTCCCCAAGTGAAAATGTTGTGTTTTGATATATTGCAGTTGATGTGGTTGAGCATGTGTCCACTTCTTGCTAGCTCTGCCCCAGGGAACACAAGTTCAAGTCCCAGATTTAGGAAAATGTACAGCATAACCAATTCTGGATTTATATAGGTGCCTGGGCAACACAGCGAATATTGAACTGGTATACAAAATGTAATTTTTTGCAAAGGGCATAGTTGACAATGTACTGACTTGATAAGGTTTTTGACCTGGGCATTCAGGTGTAAGTATTGATCAAAAGGGAACCCAATACTTATGCAGGGATCAAAAGTATTCTATTCAGGATATGACACATACCAATCATAGCACAGGTAAATTTGAGTTATTATTAGCCATTAACAGAAAGTCCGTTTTTGGTTGGATGTAACTTAAAAAGATTTGCAGACCAGCACCTTGCACAATACCACCTAACCAGTGTTACGGGTACTTGATGTCTTTAAACGGTGAGAGTGGGCTGGGTATCGTCACTCTGTTGCTGTAGGGGGACATCCATCCAGGCTATCGATGTACAAATGGCTCAGTGTGTAGGTAAACAATGTGATGAACTGGACAGACTCAAGAATAGGCAATAAGACATAGAAAATGGCTGTGATGAACATCTCCTCAACCTGGACCACTGAAAGGAATGAGTCAGGAAAGAGGGTAGCTGACCAGAACGCTCTGCTGCGAAAGCTCCAGTAGAACTTCAAACTGTTAGTGAATATCTCCTTTTTTTCTCACCCATCGGTCATTGAGAGGATTGTGAAACACCATTGTGGCAGTTTGTATAGTATGGTTTCTGTGTATTCATTAAGTTCAATAAATATTACTGAAGCAGAGATCTTCTGCCAGGTTGTTCCACATCGTCCTCCCTTAGAATGAAAGGAAGGTTAATATTTAATAGTGGATAAAAAGGATACTGTGGCATCGCCTGGGCTAAGTGCTGCTGTTCAACATTTGATAGGGGCTTGGGGCTGGCTGATATTAAGCTCTATTACTGAGCATCACATCTTTTGGCAATTAATGACTGGATGACGCTGGACTGACTTATAAAGCGGAGCTTGCTCCATTGGGTCTGGACAGGGTCCTTGGTTACTTGTATGGTTGCCCCATTCCTACCACCATGGTGGAACCCACTAAAGACGTGCTGTTCTTGTGGTCCGTAGCACTCCACTTCATGGATTGGGATCGTAAACTCACACATCAGACTCCTCTGTGGAACGGGTGCTGGTTACGTCATACAGCCCTACTTGAGGAATTTAATCAGTGGGATAAGATCGGCTTTAGATCCCTAAGTGATGTGAGGAGTGGTGCCCATATGTGGTTCTTTGCTGAGCTGCAGAGCCTCTTCCAGCTTAGCCACACACCATTGCACAAATACCTGCATATTCGCCACACACTGACCTCTCATTGCTCCGACCTAATGAACCTCACCGAGTACAGCCCATTGGAGGCCCGCCTACTAATGAGCAGCTTCAACAGCGTTGGTGATTCTCAAATATATCGCTCATTAGTCAATAACATCCCATATGCATTTGGACCCCTAAAACTGAAAAGGGAGGGTTAAGTCAGGGCGCTTGATAAAGCAGAGTGGTGCAATGGGCTTATGGCCTCCATGGCAACTGTTATACTAGTCATGCTGCAACATATCCAACTGAACTTCCTACATGCGACGTACCTGCCCCCTACCCGTCTCTTACACAGGTGTTGGAGAACAAGTTGAGCTCACACTCAGGGTGGAACTCCTTGGAATCATGGCCGACATGGGTGGATGTAGGGGCGACTGGACGTTGGTTGGCATTGCCTCGGCCCTGGCCAAGTGCAATATAGAGCGTACATCTAGCTTCCCGGCCCACCTCTGTTTGTTGAATGGCTGACAGTGATTGGTTGGTGCTCCAAGATACAGGAGACTGTGCATAGGATCCCCACTGAAGCATGCTCCAGTCTGGGTCAAATGGTGGGACTACTATGGACTAGGTGGCATTACGGCACTGGAGAACTAATGTGGGTCCTTTCATGGCTCTTGTTGGGTTGAGGTGGGGTAGGTGGTGGTGAGCGGGGTGAAGAAGGTGGGTGTGCACTGGTGTTTTGTTAAAAAAAAAAAAAAAAAAATTGGCAAGAAAAATAGGATACTGTGGAAAGAAAGAGTAAACATGATTTCTTTTTTGTAACAGCTCCTCCTCTGCTGGCAATGTAGCCGACCGTGTCCTGGCTCAACTGCTAACAGAAATGGATGGAATTGAACAGTTAAAGGATGTTACAATTTTGGCAGCCACCAACCGCCCCGATATGATAGACAAGGTAAGGTAACATGCACTATTTAGAGAACGTACAAGATTTTCGCAGTCTTCTTTTTGTTAAAAACATGTATGTATATTTTTCAGTAATCCAATGCTCATGCTAAAAAGACATTTTATTGTTACATTTTTATAATGGAAATAGCAATAAAAGAAAATGAACGTTAGGGCCTAACTGCCGTTTAAAGAATCAACTAAATTCTGTTATTATACCTTACTTATGGGTCGCCTGCTTTATTTTGTACATATGGCAAAAAAGAAGGGCAGTTGGTTATAACTAGTGTATTTTGCAGTTTATTCTCTACAATTTGATTTGCTTTGATGATTGAAAACATAAATGATGCTTGGGTACAAGTTTTGGGGTCTTGAATACTAGTTTCAATATTGTGCAAGTGGATCTTTTGTGGACATGTAAGTTCGGCAGGATGAGAGATCATCATCGCTGGCACTTTTGAGAAAACATGAATTTTGTGATTTTCTGAGTGATATAAACATGTTAAGTGAATCATTTTCATAGTGTCTGTGACATTTATGGTTCCCTGTCGAGACTTCCTAGAGGCAGTGGATTTGTCTAGATGTAGACAGCCTGCTTATTGTCCTTAGACACTATGTCCCTCTTGCAAGCCCGAAGTAGGCAGAAACATACATGAGGTTATTTGAGCAGAGTGGGAGTGGCCTTTTGTGTCGGACAGAGGTTGGATCTTCTTCTGAAATGGCACACACAAGTACAAATTATTATCTTCGGATATTCCCCATAAACACTGATCTGATATGTAAAGATGGAAGCCATATTAATCTCTTCCGACACCCTATCAGGCACCTCCAAATTGCATGCTGTGCTGTCCCTTTTAGCCCCATGGTGCTTGTAATGTGACTTTGATTTCTTAATTTCATGACTCCTTTTAATTAGGACAGAGCTTTCCTCTTCCTGCCTCTTTTTAATTCTTCTTGAGTCTATTATTCCTCTGTCCTTGTTTCTGGTGTTTCACAGCCAATGTCACCATGTGTGAGTCCTGAACCGGACAGGCTCCCCTTCATCGGAGTGACGGAGGAAGGTTCACTTTGTGCCATCTGTACAGTACTGACTGTGTTGTTGTAAGAGAACAACAACTACATTTATGCTGAATTAAATGCATTTAATTCCATATTTTAGTTCAGCCCAGCTCACTGTAACTAGTACGCAATGCAATACAGAATTTCTACCAAGCTCCCAGGGAGATTTTTTTAGCTTCCAACAGAAAACTTTAAAATAATACCACACATGCATCCAGCACAGCATACAGAGTCCATACAGTTGAGTATCAGAGTACGTGTAACAGCACTAAAATGTATACTAAAATGGCAAAAAAAGCACATTAGACAGAACACAATCATGTAATTGGGTTCTAGTGTGCCCCTCGTATGACTTAACCAGCAGCAACAACATATAGGTAGTTTAGAATATGTGGATGTCATGTACGATCTGGAATGCTGGTGTGCTTTAAGGTGGTAAAATGTGGGCTGCAGGGTGTGGTGTAGAATTGAAAAGGTTGGTGAGTCTGAGAAACAGGTATGCTATTTTTCTTTTTGAGTCCTCATTTGTCAGTTTATGCTGGGGTGTCAGAAAGATCTAGCCGACAATGTCAAGGAATACTTGGTCTCTCCACAGGGGAGGGATGTAAGAACATCCCAGGCCAAGCGAAAGCCTCTTTCCTGGTCGGAAGAACTGCCTCCTCTGTACAAGTGCAAATAGGTGACTACGAAATTAGTGCCACCTGTGTAGCATATCACTAATCATTGGACCATTAGTTTCCATCAAGAACAAGAGGAGAAATGAAAAGGAAAATGCGACAAAAAAACAGAGACTGGGAAGAGTTTAGATACGCAGGAGATTAAATGGACCGCATGTGGCTTAAACCAGTCGTCCCCGGGTTCCCATAAATTTGTTCTCTTAACTTGATTAAAGTCTGTGATAAAGACGTGTCCCAAGTGCGGAGAGTTAACGCGAATGATGTCCACATGTTCTGGCAGTGCCCATCAATCCAGATCTTTTGGTATGAAGTAGGTAAGATCATTTCGGGAATCCTGGGTCAATAGATCAAGGTGAGCCTAGCTTTGGTAATCTTTGGGGTGGTTCCAGGATGGGAGGGTAATAGGGGTCTTCTTAAGTCTCACAAAGCTCTAATTTTTGTATTCATTCTCTTTGCACGTAGACAGCTGTGTTTTAAGTGGATCCTCCCCTGCCCCCCTATAGAGGCAGAAAGGATATGATTAGTACAAAAAATATCGAAACATATATGCATGTATTGTTTCAACATTCCTCTTGCTCCTTGTACAATTTGCTACTTTGAATTCCGTTAATTTAATAAACATTCTGGTTATTGTCGTTCAATGCCGGTTTACGTCATCATAACATTAAGTGGATTTTCCCCTGCCCCCCTATAGAGGCAGATTGGTTACGATCAGTACAAAAAATATTGAAACAGGTATGCCTATTTTGTTTCCACATTCCTCTTACTCCTTGTACAATTTGGTACTCAGAATTCCGTTAATTTAATAAACATTCGGGTTATTGTCGTTCGTTGCCGGTTTATGTCATAACATTTGCGATGAAGATGGCATGCAATTTGTATAAAACACAAAAGATTTGGGCTGTATCATCCGGTAGCCAATGGTCAGGCTTGGATTCTAAAAGGAGTTGTAATCAGCACTGAAAGCAATGCAATTTGTGGTTAAGTCAGACTTAGATTGAAAGAGAACTTTCCAAGCAATATTATTATCTTACAGGGCAGCACCCCATTCTGTAATGGGCCCATCTTTTTAAATAAGAGGCTACAAGCCACCTAAAAAGTGGGTGCTGCAGGGGTTGTCATGGATTTCTGAGAAGCCAGTGAGTAAGATTAACGAGGAAATCAGAAAGTGAGCAAACAATATCAGGAGAATAGGAGGCGTTGTGAATGAGAAGAGTCAGAAGAATTAGAAGTGAGAGGAGTAGGGTTGGTCAAGAGGTCGGGATCAGAAGACCGCCAGATGATTTCTAAGGGACAGTAAGAGACGTTGAAAGTTGTCAAGATTTTTCATAATGCTATGAGAGCTGAAGGATAGGAGAGCGTGGAATCTTGGAAGAGTTTCAATTTGTTGTTGCAAGGGGTCTCATTCTGTAGGAACAGTGTCAAGTAAGAAGATGACAATGCATTTCTGGACTTTAAAAATGAGGACGTTGGCGTGTCTAATCAGGGTTTCGGAGAGGGAGCTGTTAATTGAAAAAGGAGGGGTGTTTTTTATTTTTATTTTTTTATTCTTTTATTAATAATTTTTATTGACATTTGCATGAGAAATCACTTTTCAAAACAGACACATTATATCAAGTACAGCGTTCTTAGTTTCAGTCGATCAGGATATACAATCATGCAACATAAGGCAATATCATTACTCTGTTAAACTTTTAAGTATTGTACGTAGTTCCCATGGTGCGTTCCCAGTCTTTCAAACATTGGTAACATTAACTGTAAAACGTATCCCCCGCCCTTACCCCCTCCCCCAGTCATGAGTGATTATATTGCATACAAGACTCGGAGACCATCTTTTTATTGGATACCTCAACTATCTGTGTTATTCTCTGCTGTATGAGAAACCACAGGTAGAAGTGTTAAGTCAGCCTCCATCTGAGTGGAACTCAGGGAAAGTGCCTCCCTTTCCGAGTGACCCATCTCCGTGGTCAAATCTGTGATCATTATGTACCAAGCCCTCACATCTTCCTCAAGCTTGTTGTCCCTCCTAACCTTCTTCATTCGCACTACTTCCGATGTGGCCCATTCGATCAAATCTCTATTCCATGTCTCGAACTTGGCCGCTTCATGACTCAGCCAATGAATTGCAATCCGACGTTTTGTCAAGACGAGACCCTACTGTATAAACCTCCTAATGAGTTTCTAATTTTTGGGCGTGGGTAATAACACCAACACCACTAATAGTGGCTGGTATAGTCCATCGCGTGACAGTCTGCATGGTATCTTTAACAGCCCCCCAATAGTGGGCTAGTCTAGGACAATTCCACAACATATGAATAAAGTGTGCCTCTGAGCTTCCACATGTAGGACATCAGTCTGCTCGATCCGGGTATATTTTGTGTAATACCCGAGGAGTGAGGTATGTCTGGTGTACCACATTATATTGAGTTAATTTGAAGTGTGCATTAGAACTTATCTGCTTGACCCCCTCATGCTCTTTTCGCCATTGTGTGTCTGTTAGAGGCTCCCCTATTACATCATGCCATTTCATATGTATTGGCAGGGGAGCAGCCGGGGTGTCCTCCCTTAGTGCATTGTACAAGTGGGAGACCAAGCTTCTTCCCCCCGCCAAATTGGTCACCATCTGCAATGTTATTGTGACATGTGGTTCCTGTGGGAACACCGGCCATAGTTTTCTGGCTACTGCCGAGATCTTGGCATACTGCAGGAACTACCCCCTGCCCAACTGAAACGTGTCATCTGCTTCTTCTCGTGTCACGAACCGCTGTGCAACGTATAGGTCTCCCATCGCAAGACAACCCCCCTCTTTCCATTTATGAACATCCATGTTATAGCCTATCTGTTTAAAGGGTGCGACCGCCCATAGCAGAGCCTCCGGGGCATATGGTGTTTGTTTGATTATTTTCCCTAGCACTATTCCCCAGACCAACGTGACATACTGTATGACATAGGGAAAGGACTCCGACACCCTAGATCCCAGGAAAAAAAGGTCCGGCGACGCCACTCCCTGTTGCGTGCCCACCAACAATCTCTTCTCTCAATTATCATGTTCATCAAACCAATGCACCGCATGCTACAATTGCGCTGCTATGTAGTAGTAATGTAGCCGGGGAACTTCCAGGCACCCCAGCTCCCAACGTCTCTGCGGAGTGCTTAACTTTATTTTCTTCCGTTCGGGCCCCCATAGTAACTCTATGATCAAACTGTGAGAAAAACCTTTGTGGGACCAAATATAGGGAATTCTGCAATGTGTACAAACATCTCGGCAAGACAACCATTTTAATCAGTACCACTTTTCCCATTAATGATAATGGAAGCTCCTTCCAAAAGGCCACAGAATGTCTGATACCGTCAATAATTTTCCCTATGTTTTCGGTTAAATATGTTGTGTTATGGTATGTGTCCGCGTGATCCCCAAATATCGTGCCCCTCTGGAACGCCATCTCATCCCAACAATTAGGAGCACATTATCAGGCTTCCCTAAGAAGCCCCCCATGGGAAACAACTTTGATTTCCCCGGATTGAGGTGTAGGCCCAACCGCATACCAAACCTTTCCAGTTCTGCAATAAGCACCGGAACTGTTTCCTCCGGCCAACGCAGATATACCAACGTATCATAGGCATACATAAAGACCACGTGGAGTGTTTCCCCTAGTCTAATCCCCTATCTCTCCATCTTTATTCGTAAAGTAATGGCCAGGGGCTCCATTGCAATGGCAAACAAGAGCATGGGAAAAGGAGGGGTGTTTTAAAAGGTAATGGCATTAGTTATGGTTTTGGTGTATGTGTGAGCCCTAGAGACCGTTGTGTTCTTTCTATATGTAAGGGTTTTTTCATTCGTTCAGGTACTCATTTAATTAAGTACTATGATGTGTCGGTCGGTTGATTCTGGTGTCAAGAGGGACGTATGTGGTTGATGCTCTTTGATATGTTGGTGTTCAGTTGGTATAATGTAGATTGCTGACTTTGATGTTGGTATGAAAAGGTTGGTGAGTTGGAGAGGCGGACTCGCTTGGAATCGTTTAACATTTTTGGCAGTATGTATCCTTTCCAAATTGAAACGTAACAATATCCGATAAACACACCACCCTTGGTCAAATGCTGCACGTTCACTCAACACCACAAAGAAATGCCATCCTGTATGTATCACTATGCCCACAACAGCACTCTTCTTAAAATACCATGTACAAGTGTACAACCGAATACAGACGGTAGATGGCCATCTTTCTCTCCCCTGCAACACCCACTAAATCAAATTACCTCCGTTTCATAGCTACTTGTGGGGCAGTGTACATGCACGATAACCTAGAGTATGCCCAATCAATTTGCTAAGCCTCTGTCAACACCCTTCAGACATACGAACTCAGAGACATCTTGATGCACTCGAAACTGTAAACAATCCACAAACATATCACTTATTTTGCTTCCTCCCAAGACTAACAGACTAGTTTGATGTGGGACACTTCATACCAATGTAGGAAGGAACCTCTGTCCCCGTTAACCCTGTGAGGCCATGTGTGAGAACTTTTTTCAGGGTTCCCAGTGCAAACAGGGATTACCGATCTCACATTGTGACAATCAGAAACTTTTACTTTACTTAATCTAAAGATTAAGCGCAAAACTAAGCATCAAGTACATACCTTTAGCACTTTATCTTCAGGGGAGCAAAGTCGAGCATCGTTCTAACCCCCAAAATATATGATCATTCCTCACTCCCTTCCACCCTTTTCACGGTCAAAGTTTTACAGTCCCTTTCTGTCATTAGGTGTGGTTTATGCATGCCGGACCTTCAGTTCCTCATATATCAGTGGCCTCGTGGTCCAGATGGTCTGTGCCTTGCATGACCCACTGAGTGAAACTCCACTGCTTTTCCCCAGTCCAGTCGACCTTGGTTGCGCTCTGCAGTGTGCATACTAATGCATGCTTAGTCGAGGGAGCATAGGCACCATTATTACTGGTGGAGAAGTAGCTGTGCGGTCATCGCTCTAATCTCAGTCATGTGAGTCCTGCTCATCGGGTTCCAACCTTTGGGCCAGATAATTGGCCACCACTCAAATAAAGTTAGAACCCCACTCTGGTTGTAGTAAAGAGTCAGGCGATGTCTGATGTCCTAGTCTGTGAACAGGGGCCATCCTCCTTCATGGCACAGCTTAGCCTGGTGTAACTGCTGAAGAAGATCGTAAGTTGATGAGCACCTCCTGTTTCTAGGTGCTAGATTTTAGTAGTGGGATCACCCACTAGCCCTTCGTTGATCTTCAGGAGGGCCACTTGCTCTCCAGTGCATCCACAGGGTTGCACATGTTGTAGGTGCACTCGGGTCACGTGGACTTAACCCATCCTCATGCATTGTGCACGTCCTCCGTGAGCTACAGCAGCCAGCACAGTTTACCACCTCCTCAGCTAACTTCCTTTTCTAGGCAAATGCGAATTGCACCTCCAGTGCCCCTCCTCAGCCGTTGGTCATCTCTTTTCTTCAAGGCTGGCTCCATGTCCACTTCTTTTGGCAGGCTGTCAAGCTTACTCGGTTCCAGCTCTGAATGTGACAAGGGGAGTTGGCGGTAGATATCCAACTCTGGAGCACAAAAGACTTCTTGACCACTAATGTGTGATCCTGGCTTGTGATAGAGATATTTTGGTGCACAGCCTAGAAGTTTCTACCCCATGGTTATAAAGTTCAGACAGAGGTTGTATGTTCCAGCAGTCAGTCCTGAGACACCTTCTAAGCAGTCATGCCCCTTGTGTCTTTTCCTTCCAGACTGGTCCAGCAAACACCTTTGTTATATGATGCTAGAAGGAAGGTGAAGTGGCACTGACCATTTCCTGTCAGGAGAGACCCAAAACAAGAGCACAGTAAAAAGGAAGGCTGGCTGCCACATTTAAGAACTTGTTAACTTATGGCAGAGGTAGCCCTTCTAGTGACCACTGGCCAGGAAAGGGCAAAGGAAAGTCTCTAAGACATTCTCCCAGCTTCCATCTTACCTACCACTTAAATGAAGGAAATACAAAATGGATTCCAGTATGGCTATGGCAATGTGTGTTCATATATATCCTCTATACACACTGATGAGTACACATATATATCCTCTGCACACACTGATGAGTACACATATATATCCTCTGCACACACTGATGAGTACACAAACACGGCAGCCTTGTCCCACCAGTGTTAGGACCCGGTTGCAGGAGACTGGAAGAACACTTGAAAATGCATGTGAGGCTGGTAGGCATCTCTGTGTGGCAGAGTAAGGTAAAATAACAAGGTAGCCTTGCCACTGTAATCTTTTTGCTGCCACCACTGGCAGTCCTCTACAACCCAGCAATCTGATGGTAGTCATGCTCTGTAATGAGGGTGAATATGATGAGCCGACTCTGGGTCTGGATGCAGTCCACAGGTGAACCCATGTGATCATTGTGTGTGTTGAGGTGGGGGAATAATGCCCCACATCTTACTTTGGTGAACTAGAGATATGGGCGCACGCTCTTCTGGGACTATTCTCCATCCCAGCACCATGCTAATGGCTGGATGCCCGCTGTACAACCAACACTAACATAATATAATGTTGCACTTCAACCTGGATATAGCAGGAACTGTGTGTTGGTTTTGTCAGATCTAATGCTAGGAATGGAACCTGGTCTCTGGGTTCCTACGTCAGCAAGTCAGCTACTAGGTCACATCTGTTAATGGAACTTAAAAATTAACTCTTTAGAATTTAACTATGGCATTGTCACGTTCTGAAACTCTCTTACCGACACTGGGCTCAGGACTGTTTACCGATTCTTTTAGGTTTTGGTCTGTCCGAGGTAGGGGTGATCCTTTCTGGTAGCCACGGTGCTGCTGATAATGTAACGCCAGGGCAGACAGTGCCTTCCAGAAGGAGTCCCCAAGAGGAAAGAACCCCAAAGGGAAAAACCTCTGGTTGAAGTGGAGACTCAAGTAACGGAAATAAGACAACATTTGAAAATCAGGGAACGGAACCAGGCAAGGAAGGATCAAACCAGGAAATACTGTAAACGTGTGATGAAGAGAAATACGTGCTGGTCTCGGAAAATGAGTGCCGTCAGGCCCCACCCAGCGACCGCCGGCTCAATTTAAGCACCGGGTGTCATCTAACTACTCTAACAAGCTGTTCTCTCTACTGCCTTTTTAACGTTTGCAAGATGCCTCTCTTTGAAACATAGTAGATGCTGCGATTAAATAGCTAGCCTTTTTAACAGATCCTTCCTTAATTCACAATAAAAAGAAATAACAGACCTCAACAGCATCACATTTTTGGCATATTTTAACTTGAGGCCCCTTTGCTTTATGCAATAGTCTTTCTTTTCACTAAAATTTGGCCTGACATATCCCTGTTTTCGTTTACGCTGTGGAGAGTGCATGGTTAAGCTTTTGTATAATTGCTTTTTTAGTAGTATGTGTTTGAATCAGGATGGCTTCTGCCTGCACCTACTCAGTCACTTCTGCTCCCCTTTCGAGCATCCATATATGGCTGTGCAGTTGTTTCTCCTGAACCCTCCAGCCTCTACTGTATTATGCCACTGCCTATGCCGCAAGGACAACTGGTGCCAAGTAAGGAAGAAAGCCTTGTGAAGCACCCCAAAGTAGAGTGTTCTAAACTGTCATTAAGTACCCACCCACACAGTGCTACTACACCTATCGTAATCTGGGGTGTACCCAACATGGCAAGAGTCGGAGGAAATATTGAAATTTCATCCTTGATTCTACTTGGGCGAAGGTCCAAAGGACACCTGGTGGCAAAGGCAGGAACAGCTGGGTTGAATTTAGTGAAATCTGGTGAATTCTAAAGCACATTTGGCCTGTAAAATTGTTTAAAACTCCTTACGTTTAAAGATCTTGTAAGGTTTTTTTGGAAACCTTCTTAAAAAGTGTTTATTTTAATTGTGTTTGTCTTCTTCAGCTCCTTCCTGTAATGTTTCGGGGTGATCCGTCAAACGGGGCTTAGAAAAAGGGAAGATCCGCAAACGGGTATTCCCCATTCATTTTTCCATAGCAAAATTAGACACAGCTACAGCTAAAATGACTGAAAAGAACTGCACAAAATTTAGCGCAATGCTTGATCTTGTTCCAGAACGCATACTTTTTGTGGTTTAGTGTAATTGTGTTCAGTAGTTTTGAGAAATTAAAATTAAAATAATATGGATATTTTATGCCGCAGAGGACCAATAGAGCCGACCGATCTAGAGATAAGATCTGATAGGCTGCCACAACATCGACGACAACTCAATCCCCGGTCATGTGTCGCTTAGAACGAGGCCTTTGTTCCTTCCCAAAGTGGTTATACCATTTTATGTAGGACAAGCCCACCTTTATCCTACCTGTGCGCCCTTCCAAGGACGAGGAGAGACTCCACTGTCTTGACCCTAAACCTGCAATGTCATTCTATCTTGACCGCATCAAAGACTTCCGGGTGGATGATCAACTCTTTATTGGCTTTGTGGGTGCCAAGAAAGTCTGGGCTGTCCTTTGCATTAAGATCTGCTATGCTTTAGCGAAGAAGGATCCTCCAGTGGGGTTGTATGTTCACAACCACTACATTGGCACGTGGAGTCCCACTCCTTGATATCTGCCAGGCAGCAACGTGGGCATCTCTGCACGCATGTACCAGACACTATTGCTTGGACAGTCAAGTCCGGAGGGACGGCTATTTTGCCCGTTCGGTCCTCCAGGACTTTCTTGTGTGAACTTGATTTGCAGACCCTCCTCCGGGGATCGTATTGCTGGGGTATCTATTCTAAGGTAAGAAATCTACAACTAACAGTCTCTATCAGATGAACAAGTTACTTCCGTTCAGTAACCATGTACTTGGTAGAGACATATTTTAGATTTAGATTCCTTACTGCCACACCCATCCTCACCGCTCTGCGAACTGATTTTGAGGGATAGGGATTCCCTTACAGGGCCCTAGTTGTGGTGCACCAGTGGTCAGTGTCTTTCATGGCTCTGCTCTTCTGGTGTTGAAATTCGTACCAGCACTGACATCTGCGCGCAGGAGCGGCGTCTAAGTAGGCACCGCAACGTTATCCCGGCAACCACGAAGCCAACGACAGGCATGGAGTCGATCGACGCCACCTACGGACGTACAGGGGTATTGCTGAAGTGAAAAATCTCTTGATCCAAACTGACACCTGGGGGAAATTTTAAGATAAGGAATCTACAACTAACATATGTCTCACCCAGATACATCATTCCCGAAGGTAAGTAACTTGTTCATTACTTTACGTAAAAAAAATACCCCTAGAAATTCAAGGAATAACCCAAAGGTAAAAGTGATGTTCGTGTTATTAAAAATGCATATTAAACATAGCTTGAAAGTACATTATAGTTGGGTCAATATGTCTGCCACTGGACCGTGTGGACTGTGCAGGGCCTCTCGTAGGCTGTGCGAAGGCGTCGCTGAGGAACTGCCCACAGGACCACATCCAAGTCGCTTTTGCAGCCACAAAGGGGGGTTGTCTCAGGGTCTGTGTGCTCTGGCCATCAGGACTCAGATGTACGGGCCTTCATCAGACAGTCTTAGAGTGCCCAGTCTCCATCCGCGACCGCAGTGCTTCCAGGTGCCTGTTGTGGAGCTGCTGCAGATGCATCTCTCTTGTCGGGGTTCCCCTCTCACCGAAAATGCCTTGAGGCCATTGCCCCTGGATTGCTATAGGACAGCATGGGTGTATGGGGCCTATTGTAGGCCGTGCAAAGGGGTCACTGCGCAACTCCCAACAGAGCCATGTCCAAGCCTCTTGCAACCCCAAGGGTGGATATTCCAATGGTCGAGTATGCTCTCTTTGGCATGTCTCATGTTCAGGGGGGCTTGCATAATGTTTCTGGGTGGCCGTCCTCCCATGGCACCCAGGATGCCTAGTTACTCTCCAGGTTTGTCTCAGACATAGCGCTGCATGCTGGATGTGCAGTGCTCCTTAGGTGACTTATGTGATGCTCATGGCAATGATGGCAATTTTATCACTGGACAAACCGTGCTGGAAGTGGCAACCTCTCGCTCGGAGTGATAACGCTTGTCACTCTTCTTCCTTCCTCCTGCACACCTGTGGTTGACGAGATCTTCTGTATGATGGGTCCGTCACGCGCCTTTCTCACCTATTCTGCTTTACACTGGGGCATCGTGCCACTCTCTTCTCGTCTTTACTCTTCTTCGTGATGTGGCATTATAATATCTTGCTATGCTCTAATTCATTTTGGTTTACCACGACATGGCATGGCATCATGCCATGCTCTTGTCCCTTTCAATGTGAAGAACACTTCACATGGACCTCCTTGGTCACGTCCTACCCCTAGGACTGATTCTCTTCTCCTCTGTCTCCTGACCAGGCCTCTTGCTGACCTTCTCTTCACAGGGACCTCCTGGTAGCGACTTGTCCTCTCTGTAGGACCTGTCTCTTGTCCTGTCGGTAGGACATAACTCTTCTCCTTGTGGTCTCTCACAAGTGGAAGAGGTGTGGCACAGCGGCCAGGGCGACTGACGCTCAACGCTGGGGATCACGGTTCGATCCCCGGCTCTGGCGGCAGGGGTCTGCCCAACACCATGTGACTCTGGGCAATAGCTCGCTTAATCTTACCGATGGCCCCCAGTGCCTTGACACCTTTGGGTAATTGTTCACACTTTACAAATACTGGACATTTACATTTACAAGTCTTCTTTCTCCTCACGGACTTCTCACAAATCCTGTCCCTTCCTTCAGGGATCTTTTTGATGCTCCACTCCCTGCCAGGAGGGCCACCCTTATTTCTTCGCCTCTTCTTCACTCGAGGTTGCAAGGTGTGCGCCTCGGGGCTAAGCCGTCACGACACTTGGTCCTACCCAAGTGCAGGCGTGCTTGTCAAGGTTGGTCACTCCGTGTGACATGCTTGGTGTGCCAATGGTGGCCATTCTGTGCTGGGGTGGCCAGCAGTTGCGGCCTTTGTCATACAACCGTCAATCTTGTACTCTGAGGGCTATTTCTCTCTCCAAAGCTCTTTTTTCGACTGTCAGCTTTCCTGGTGCAGCCCTCTGAGCACCTCTAATCATGTGCTTTCAGTCTTTCTCCACTAACGCCCTCTCCTGGCACATTGCATGCCCGGTTCTCTCTCTTCAGGAACTTCTTCTCCACGTGGTGGACCTCTTCTTGTGAGCCAACGCACACTCGGCCTTCTCAGGCGACATAGGACGCAGGCAGTACTTACATGCTGATGTACAAGGCCTCACAAGGGTAAACACCCACTTATGCTGCTTTCCTTCCTTTCTTCTTCTTGGGTGCTGCCTTTGGTTCCACTCAGACTGCTTTCAATGTACTCTTGGCTGCTCCTTTGGCTGGGGCTGCTTTAGGCTTCTTGGTGTTCTTGATGAGGGTAACAGTCAATCCTCTTTCAAACAATATACAGCCACTAGGGGTGTGTGGAGCTCTCCCGGCCAGCCTCTTTCTATGGTGTAGGGGATGGAGAGTAGCTCAGGACAAGCAGGGACCTGTTATTGCACAACAGGTGCTGGTTCAGTGCTGCTTTAACAGGATCATTGTGTGATGGCACTGCAGGGTCTCTGTAATCCTCTCATGAGACCGCTGTGTAAGGTAAGGTCGCAAGACACTTTATGCTATTTTAATTTGGGCAGCAGGAGGATTTTGTGCATAGCAGGTGTGTTCATTTGGGGGGCATATATTTGCAGGCTGTGTAAGCAGTGTACTATATTTGATACTGTAGCTGTAGGCAGTGAAGTGAGCCGTCTGGGTCGCCACATTCGGGTTACTCCCTTTGTGGCGCTTCAGACTTTTTTTGCCACTTGGCGGTTTCGCTCTGGCAGGGCTTTCCCAGTGTGAAGTCATGCGTTCTACAGCCCAGACACGCTGTCGGACGGTGGCATTGCAGTGCGGCCCCACAAGCAGTGCTTTCCCTCTCGCAGGCGGGTAACTCAGTCACTTCCTGAAGGCTGACTTGTACTGCTGTAGTCTCCATGATGCTGTGGGCCGCACTGTGCTCTTTAAACTTTCAGGCGGGGTTAGGGTGACCATATTTTGAGAAGCAAGAACCGGGGCAGGTCAGACATAGAAGTAGGACTAAAGACTGCCAATGATCACGACATATCTGGTCTGTCCCGATTTTGTGTGTGAAGTCCTGAAATTAGTGTCATTTATCCTGTGACTTTCAGGCAGAGCAGTAGGGGGCCAGAAGTAAATGTTGCTGTTCAAATGTGTGTGTATATATATCTATCAGAGATAGAGATATATATATATATATATATCTGCTGGGCATATGCAGCTGACCACCTTCTGTGCTGCCTGAAACAAGAAAGGTAAATGTCGTGACTTATTTCACTCATCAGAGGCGCTAAGCATATGTTTCAGTTCTGTTTTGCAGGATGAGTTGACACTTGTCCCGAAAATCGGGAAATTTATTTAAAATGAAGTAAAGTGTCAGGACACCTGGATAGTCTTCCGAAAATCGGGACTGTCTAGGAAAATCTGAAACGTCTGATCACCCTAGACAGGGAGTATTGTCGCTCTGCCGGCAGCCAGTCCGCTGCCCTAGCAGGCACTTCTGATGCGGGTTTGTTGCATCCTTTTCGTCAAGGATACCCCTTTTTTATTTTAATTTTATTTATTTATAAAGTTTTATATAGTGCTAGCTAGTCCCGTGGGTATCAGAGTTCTTTACATACACAAAGGAAAAGAAAAATTGCATAACATCGCAGGACATGAGGATGCATGAAGATATAAGCAAAGACATAATACTTACGTATCCAGTGAGGGGAGAAAGACGCAGGTGGTTGACACAGTCCGATAATCACCATCCTTGAAGGTCAGAGTGAGGGAGGAGTCCATTAGGTAATTGATGCCTAGGTTGGATTGACTTGGTCGGTAAAGTATTGGTTGAGGAGAAGGATGTTCAGGTCCTTTTTGAAGCAAGAGAAGGAGTGATTGCATCTTAGGTCAATGGGAAGTGCATTCCACATCCTGGGTACGTTACCAGAGAAGGACCGGCCCTGAGTCATTTTCTTTTCCAGTTTCGGAGGGAAGAAGTGAGTTATTGCTTCTCAGTGTTCTGGATTTTCCTGCTTTTACTAGATTGCTGTTTAGGTAATTAGGGGATTGGGTGTGAAGGGCCTTGTGTGTGAAGGAGGCCAGTTTGTAAATACATCTACCTTCCATGGGAAGCCAGTTGAGAGCGTTGAGGGTTGGTGAGATGTGTTCAAATTTTTTTACATCAATTATGAGTGGAGCTGCCATGTTAAGGACTGACCTTAGTGGGGGCTAGGTGAGCTTTTGGTGACCCTGTTAGGATGGCGTTTCCATAGTCCAGTTTAGAAAGGACTAGGGATTGTACAATTGTCTTGAGACTATCTTGAGGAATTGTATTGTAATTGTATTGTAATTGCATTTATATAGCGCTTACTACCCCTGACGAGGCGTCGAAGCGCTTTTTCGGCGGATAGCACGCTACTCCGGGACCCACAGAGGATTAGTGTTGAATTAGTATAGTGAAACATGCAAGTACATTTTAAGTGGTGGATAGGTTAGTCAGTTATTTGGATTTGGAATTATAGCTGAAGGATAGATGAAATATGAGGTAATTTCAGTGGTGTATATTAGTCTGTTACTTGGAGTGTGAAGGATAGCGGATGGATAAAAGGAGAAGAAAGATTTGCATTCATAGAGCACTTGTTACCCCTGATGGGTGTTGAAGCGCTTTTTGGCGAGTAGCACGCCACTCCGGAACCCATAAAGGATTAGTGTTGAAAATTAGTATAGTATAAATATGAAGTAATTTGAGTAGTAGATATGTTATTCAGTTATTTGGGCAGTATATTAGTATAGTTGAATATGGAACATGGAATTTGAGAAGTGAACATGTTAGTCTGTTAATTTTTATTGAAAAAAGGATAGTGGAGGGATAAAAGAGTGAAGGTTTTTTTTTTTTTATGAGAACAAGGGCAGCATTTCTGTCCCTAGTCCCGATCAGTCTCGAACAGGCCCAAACAGGCAACTACCCTTGTCCTCTCCACCCTTAGCCTCGACGCCCGGGCTGAGACGCCCTAAGCCTGGCCTTTTTTGTAGCCCTAGTAATCAGGTGACCCCTTCAGCCAATGGGAACCCTAGCCCTAACATTATCCAATCACTACATTAGCCCTAACTTCTAGAACCAATAGGAGACCAGGACCTTGCAGCCAATCTTAACCCTAGTCCAAGCACCCAATCAGTTCAAAAACCCTGCTCTCTACGTCCAGTAAAGGCCCTAGCCCTACCACTAGTCCCAATCCAAGTCCAAGCAGCCAATGGTACAGGTAGCCCTAGTCCCTACTTCCAATAGCAAGCCTAACCCTACTCTTAGTCCCATACCTGGTCCAACAACCAATCACACCAGAAGCACTAAATAGCTACTTCCAATTGAAGGTCTAACCCTAGCCCTAGTCCCACCCTACTCCCAACAACCAATAACATAGGAAGCCCTAGTCCCTACTTACTATAGAAATCCGAACCCTAGCCCTAGTCCCAACCCTGCAATGATTGAATCACAGACCGAGAAACCAGTCAGAACCCTCAAATACCCAACCAATGAGGACATTAACCCTAACCCAACAGAATCTCCTAGGAGACAGACAGGCTCAATCCACAACTTTGGACTTCAGCAGGTAAAGGCTTCACTAACTCGAAATCTAACAATACTGTTTGAATAAAGCTTTACTCCCCCTGCTGGCCAAAAAACGAAGTGCACAGGCCCCAGTAAATACAGCTCACAGAAGCACCCTCTGATGTAGAAAATCCCTGTAGCTAGGGGGGGGGGCAGGGGGGCTGGCCTCACTGGCTTGTGAACACAAAATGGTGGCTGGGGGTGCACTGTTTGAGCACACATGCCTAAGCACAGAGCAAAGGAGAAATTTGGAGGGAAAACAGATTTGTCACCAAGGAATTAGAGGGACAAACTACTGAGGTTGGACTGCAAATCCCACAATTCAACACACTAAATGAAGGCAATCATGGGCAGGGAAAACCACACATTTAAAACACAACACAGGTGATAAAATATGCAATTACAGGCAGGATAAAACTATAATTTTTAATTGTAACAACCACAGGCATAGACAGTAAACACAGAAAGTGAAAATCGTTTTTTAAACAACTTTTTGTCTTGGGAAGAGACAGCACTAGTCTGTCTCCTTACCACTTCCTGGACTCTGCTCAAAGCAATCTGGGGCACATGTGGGCTGCAACTCACAAGATGGAGGAGAATGATTTGGGGTGCACCCAGCAAGGCCTTCAGGGGCCTGGGCAGGTGTGAGAGGAGGGCTCAGACTTGCCTGGTAGCTGAATAGCCAATGGTCTCCTGGCCTGGGGGTGGGGTTTGATGCCAGAAAGATTTCTCAGTTACATGAGAATATGCCAGCCTTAGAGGGAACCTCTGGGGATCCAGACCTCCCCAACACTGCTACTGCAGTTGAGGAGGAGGATCAAGAGAAACTCTCTGGGGATGAGGTAGACAAAGGTCTTGAGGTAGTCAGAAGGCTAACCAGGGCCAACTTAGACTTACTTGGGTTAGGATCTGGGGGCCCCCCAGTACTAACCCGAAGTGGGCCTAACCTTGGAGTTAGGAGAGATAGATCTCTTTCTAGGGACTCCAATAGATCTCTGCACTCTAATGCCTCTGCCCAGAGGAGGAGAAACTCTCCACAGAGGAGAGTGACTTCCCCTCAGAGAATAGAGCATGAAGCTAGAATGAGACAGGCTGCTCTGAGGATTGAAAGGGAAGAACTTGCCCTGGCCAAAGAAAAGCTTGCTTTTGCTAGAGAGCAGCAGATGAGTGGGCTAGCTCCCACTGGTGGCAGCAATCTCCCAAGAGATAGAGAGAAGGGTTTAGATACTAAACACCTGACTAAAATAGTGCCCCCCTTTAAGCAAGGGGATGATATCCAGAAATGGATGGCTGCTTTGGAGAGGGCCTGCACTGTGCAGTGCATTCCCCGAAGTCAGTGGGCAGCTATACTGTGGCTCTCCTTTGATGGTAAAGGTAGAGATGAGCTCCTCACTACAAGAGTGGAGGATGCTAATGATTACCAGGTCCTGAAAAATGCACTGATTGATGGGTTTGGTTTAACCACTGAACAGTACAGGTTGCTGTTCAGAGACACCCAGAAAACTCAGTCTCAGGACTGGTCTGACTTTGTGGATAGTGCCACTAAGGCTTTGGAGGGCTGGTTGCTGGGTAGCAAGGTTACAGATTACACAGGATTGTATAATCTTATGATGAGAGAACACATTTTAAACAATTGTCAGAACCAGTTGTTGCACCAGCACCTTGTTGATTCAGATCTGACCTCTCCCCAAGAATTGGGAAAGAAGGCAGACAAATGGGTCAGGACAAGGATCAAGCAGAACCAGAACCAGAACCAGGGTGGTCAGAAGAAAGCAGACCAGAAGGGTAATGCAAAGAGTGAACAAAATGACCAGAAGTCTTCACCAGGTCCCCAACAAACCAAAGAGGGTGGGGGTCAGGCTTCCCAGAAGAAGAAGACTCAAGAAGGCCAGTCAAAAAGGTGGTGCCAGTACTGCAAAAGTAAATCTCACTGGTTTAGTGAGTGCACCAAAAGAGGAGGACAAACTCCTGCCACTACAGCCCCTAAGGCAACTGCACCCCCTAGTACAGTCAGTAGTGGTAGTGTACCTCCCAAGGCATTAGTTGGGTTAACCTTGGGTACTGAGGGGTCTGACAACTTAGTTGGCACACTCACTCAGGCTGTCCTTGTCTGTACAGGGGATATAGATATGTCCCCTGAGATAAGCCCCAATACTTTGGGCAAATACAGGCAGACACCTTTGATTAATGGCAAAATGGCTCAGGCCTATAGGGACACTTGTGCCAGTGTCACCATGGTGACACCTAACTTTGTGGATCCTGGACAGATCATGCCAGGTACTGATTTCCTGGTGACCAATGCCAGCAATGTCACTACTAGTCATAGTGTGGCGATTGTGGCTTTCTCCTGGGGTGGAGTGAAGGGACAAAAGAAAGTTGTAGTCAGTTCAGACCTCCCAGTTGATTGTTTGTTGGGCAATGATTTGGAGTCATCACAATGGTCAGAAGTGGAGCAGAGGACTCACATGGAAATGTTAGGCTTGCCAGCACATGTGCTTGCTGTGACTAGGTCACAGGCCAGAAAATGCCCCACTGAACAGGTGCTGGATCCTGAAATTATGGACCAGACACCTTCCAAGAAGAAGAGCAGTAGGGTTAAGGCTTTGCCTTCCCCCTTGCCCCAGGTTGAGGATCAAGTCTCTGAGGAGGCTGATCTGAGAGAACTGAGGGAAACTGAGCCTAAAGAGCTTGAACTTGATCAAGTTGAGTTTCTGGGCTCAGGGGGACCCTCCAGAGCAGACCTGGGGAAGGCACAGTTAGACTGCCCTTCCCTTGAACCCCTCAGACAGCAGGCTGCTGCTGAGGCTGCAGGGAATGCCACAGGTGCCCACAGGGTATACTGGGAAGAAGGACTCCTGTACTCTGAGTCAAGAGACCCCAAGCCTGGTGCAACCAGGAGGCTGGTCATCCCCTTGTCTCTGAGAGGTTTCCTTCTCACCTTGGCCCATGAGATTCCCCTTGCAGGTCATTTAGGTCAGACAAAGACATGGGACAGGCTTGTCTCACACTTTCACTGGCCCCACATGAATGAGAATACCAAGGAGTTTTGTCGCTCCTGTGTCACTTGCCAAGCCAGTGGTAAGTCAGGTGGCACAACAAAGGCCCCCCTCATACCACTACCTGTGGTGGGGGTTCCCTTTGAAAGAGTGGGGATTGACATTGTTGGTCCAATGGAACCCCAGACAGCATCAGGGCACAAGTTTATACTGGTGGTAGTGGATCATGCCACCAGGTATCCTGAAGCTATTCCACTTAGGACCACTACAGCACCTGTAGTGGCAAGAGCCCTAGTTGGAGTGTTCTCCAGGGTGGACTTCCCTAAGGAGGTTGTTTCTGACAGAGGTACAAACTTCATGTCAGGATATCTGACTGCAATGTGGAAGGAGTGTGGTGTGAACTACAAGTTCACCACACCCTACCACCCACAATGCAATGGGCTTGTTGAGAGATTCAACAGGACCCTCAAAGGGATGATTCATGGGCTACCTGAAACTATTAGGAGAAGATGGGATGTCCTGATCCCCTGCCTCTTGTTTGCTTACAGAGAGGTCCCACAGAAGGGGGTTGGCTACAGCCCTTTTGAGCTTCTGTATGGGCATCCTGTAAGAGGACCCCTGTGTTTGGTGAAGGAAGGATGGGAGAGACCTCTCAAAAAGCCTGCAACCAACATAGTGGACTATGTACTTGGTCTCCGCTCCAGGATGGCTGAGTATATGGAAAAGGCATCTAAAAACCTTGAGGCCAGCCAAGAACTTCAAAAAGCTTGGCATGACCAAAAGGCTGTTCTGACTGTGTACCAGCCAGGACAGAAGGTGTGGGTGCTGGAGCCAGTGGCCCCAGCAGCTCTGAAAGACAAATGGTCTGGGCCCCACACCATCATTGAGCAAAAGGGAGAGGTTACCTACTTGGTGGACCTTGGAACTCCCAGGAGCCCTCTCAGAGTGCTCCATGTTAACAGGCTCAAGGCATATGTTGACAGTAAGGACATGAGCTTGCTCATGGCCACAGATGAGGGACAGGAGGAAGAGAGTGACCCTCTCCCAGACCTGCTCACTCAGAATCCTGATGATGGATCAGTTGATGGTGTTGTCTTTTGTGGCAGCCTTACTGAACATCAGCAACAGGATTGCAGGCAAGTTCTGCAATCCTTCAGACATATGTTCTCTCTGACACCCAGCCAAACTGATTGGTGTACCCATGATGTTGACACTGGAGACAGTCTGCCTGTCAAGAGTAAAATCTACAGACAGCCTGATCATGTTAGAGACTGCATCAAAACTGAAGTGCAGAAAATGTTGGAGCTGGGAGTCATTGAGCCCTCAGATAGCCCTTGGGCTAGCCCAGTAGTTCTAGTGCCAAAGCCTCACACCCAGGGTGGTAAGAAAGAGATGAGGTTTTGCGTAGACTACAGAGGCCTCAATGCAGTCACTAAGACTGATGCCCACCCAATACCAAGAGCAGATGAACTTATAGATAAATTGGCTTCTGCCAACTTCTTAAGTACATTTGATTTGACAGCTGGGTATTGGCAAATCAGGCTAGCTGAGGAGGCCAAACCCAAGACAGCATTTTCTACCCCTGGTGGGCATTATCAGTTTGTGGTAATGCCCTTTGGGCTGAAAAATGCACCTGCCACCTTCCAAAGGTTGGTGAATCAAGTCCTCACTGGGCTGGATGACTTCTGTGCAGCATATCTTGACGATATTGCTGTCTTTAGCTCCACCTGGGAGGATCACCTGGTCCACCTGAGGAAAGTGTTAGAGGCTCTGCAAAAGGCAGGCCTCACTATCAAGACCACAAAGTGCCAGATAGGGCAGACACAGGTTGTATACCTGGGCCACCTTGTAGGTGGAGGCCAGGTTCAGCCATTGGAGAGTAAAATACAGGCCATCAAGGACTGGGCTCCTCCAATCACCCAGACTCAGGTTCGAGCTTTCTTGGGCCTGACTGGTTACTACAGAAAGTTTGTCAGAAATTATGGGTCCATAGTGACCCCCCTTAATGACCTGACAAGCAAAAAGATGCCAAAGAAAGTTCAGTGGACAGCAAGCTGTCAGAAAGCATTCAATGACCTAAAGCAGGCCATGTGCACAGCACCTATCCTTAAGAGTCCAGATTACTCCAAGCCATTCATTGTCCAAACAGATGCTTCTGAGTTGGGTGTGGGAGCTGTTCTGTCTCAACTGAATTTTGATGGTAATGATCAGCCTATTGCTTTCATTAGTAGAAGGTTGACACCCAGAGAGAAAAATTGGTCAGCTATTGAGAGGGAGGCCTTTGCTGTGGTTTGGGCCCTGAAGAAGCTGAGGGCCTACTTGTTTGGCACTCACTTCACCATTCAGACCGACCACAAGCCCCTCTTGTGGCTAAATCAGATGAAGGGTGAAAACCCCAAACTGCTTAGGTGGTCCATTTCCCTACAGGGGATGGATTTTACAGTGGAGCATAGACCTGGTACTGATCACAGCAATGCTGATGGGCTCTCCAGGTATTTCCACTTAGAGCAAGAAGACTCACCTGGTCAAGGTTAGTTTATTGTCCCAAAGTTTGGGTGGGGGGTCATGTAGGAGAGTAGGGTCCGCAATCCCATGATCACCCAGACCCCCGCCCCCTGCTGCACCGGCCCACGACCCCCCCCCCGGCCGCGGGCCCGCCAACCAGACCCACAGCCCAGCCGCTCCCTCCACCCAAACCGCACCCAGGCACCGAACCGGCACCGGGCCCCCCCCAAGCCCCTGCACCCAGGGCCGAGGCGCACCCAGAAGTCTCCCAGGGGCCGAAGCATGCACCGTGCCACCCCTGGACCGACCAACCAAACCGACACAACTGGCTGCACGACAGCCGGGGCAAGGCGGTGCACCCACCCTCCGCTCCAGACACAGTACAGCCACATCCAACCCCAAAACGGACACACAGATCCCCCACCAGTCACCCCCACGGCAGGCCCCAACAATCCCGAAGGCAGAGCGCCCGGAATCGCGCGAGACGGCGCTCCGGCACGAGCCGAGCCCGTCCGCGGCCCCCGGGATCCACCCCCCAGCCGCCTCCATGACACCGCACACCACACACTCCCAAGTGCACCACAATCCTCGCGGCCACACGCCAACTCCGGCATCGCTCCACCAAAACACGTCGAGCAAGGCGCCACACGAACCGGAACACCAACCCCCCGCCAACCCCGGCGACGGGGCCAGCACTCCACCCCTCCAGAATGAAAGGTTTAATTTTGTTGAGGTGTTTTAGAGAGTAAAGCGCACTTTTTGCAAAGTTCTTGATGTGGTCCTTCATTGAAAATTTCTTATCCAGGGTAATGCCTAGTGACTTTACAGAGTCAGATAGGACGAGGGAGCAGTTTAGAGCATCAAGCTCCTTGAGCCAGTTGGTCGGAGATTACTTTTCGGAGAGAACAGTATTAATTCTGTTTTGTCCAGGTTTAGTTTTAAGTGGTTTGCGTTTAATCAGGATTGGATCTTGGTTAGCGTGCATTGAGGTGTCGGACGTCACTGAGTGATTTGATTTTGTAGTATATTTGTGTGTCATCTGCATGTAGGTCAGCATATAGGTGGTATTGAACCCCTGCTTGTTTCAGAATAGTTTCAAGGGGTTTCATGAAGAGATTGAAGAGGGTTGGTGAGAGGATCGATCCTTGCGGGACTCCAAGTTTGACTTGTGTTGGTACAGAGAGGCAGGATTTGATTTTGATCTGTTGCGAACGGTGCTGAAGGAAGGAAGTGAACCATTCTAGTACTGTGCCATTAATTTCAGAGCGTCTCTTCAGAGTCTCAAGCAAAGCTCAATGGTTTATTGTGTCAAATGCCGCTGATAAGTCAATAAGGATGAGGAGACAGGCTTCACCTTCATCTAAGGCTCTGTGGTTATCATCTGCAATGTTGAGCATCGCTGTTTCGGTGCTACAAACTTTCCTGAAACCCGACGGAAAGGTGTTGAGAATGTTGAAGTTATCAATATGTTTGTAAAGTTGTTGGAGAATGCACTTCTCCAATGTTTTAGCTAGGAACGGAAGGTTAGAGATTGGTCTGAGGTTGTTGAGTTTGTTGGGGTCGGCCCCTGGTTTCTTGAGTATAGGTGTAATTTGTCCTAGCTGAAGGGAGTCTGGGACACAACCTGATGTGAGAGAGGAGTTGATGATTTTTGTCCAGAAAGGGGCAATGATGTGGGGTGGTTGAGTTTTTTTAATATTGTGGATGGGAGGGGGTCCATGGTGTAGGAAGTAGGCTTTAAGCTTGTAATTATATTGAAGACTTCCATTTCCGACATGAGTTCGAAGTTCGACCAATTAGCGTCATTTTTCAGTTGGAAGCGGGCCTGGTTGTCCGTGGTATGATTTCGATCTGTTGATCAAGAGTGGCTAAAGGGGGAATGTTGTGAGGGAGGGAGGATTTGAGGTTTGGAGGAAGGATTGCTCAATTTTTGTGACATCTGTGAAGAAGCTGGCGATTTCTTCGCATCGATCTTTGGTGGATTTTATTTCTTGTGGGGCTGTGCCCTCTGTTTAACTTTTGACAAGTTGAAGAGTTCTCTAGGTCTATTCTTCACCTGATCTAGTTGTCTGCAGAAGAAAGTGGACTTTTCTCTAAAAAAATGTATATGCCAACCGGGTTGATCTAAGTTGCGCTAAGTTAAGAGTCGAAGGGTTTAGTCTCCAAGTCCTTTCTGATTGTCTGAGTTGTCTTCTTTTGCTGTTAATATCCACGTTGAACCAAGATTTAGATTTGTTAGATCTCAAATGTTTGAGTTTGAGTGGTGCTACTTGATCTAACTCCTCTGTTGTGGAATTCATGTGGGCTGTGAGGTCCTCGGCCGTCATATTGGAGGGCTGGGGAAGTAGCTGGGCATGAATCCTGGATTCCAGCTCGGGTATGGGGACTCCTTTGATGTTCCTGGTCCAGTGCTTAGGTTTGTCTGGTCGTATAGGTTGGTTTCTGACATGTGTGTCAATATTTAACTGTATGAAATGGTGCTCAGACCAGTCAATGGGAGAAATCGATCTCAAAGAGACCATTTCTTTTTTGGTGATGATCGTATCCAGAGTTGCTCCTTTGATGTGTGTTGGTTCATTGCAGAGTTGTTTGAGGTTGGTAATTTCAAGCAGGTTAGAGCTTTTCTGGTTCGTAGTGTCTTCTGGGTTGTTCCATTGGATATTGAAGTCACCCAGGAACACGTCTTCTGTGTCTGTTTGGGAGAAATTAGTTATTAGGTCAGTTAGTTCTTCAGCGAAGAGGGTACGTTCACCAGGAGGATGGTAGATGGTGTGAAATGTGATGGGCCTTGTGCCTTTGACTGTAAGTTCAACGCCTAGGTACTCCAGAGTCAGGTATTCTGTGGATTTTAATCTGGTAAGCTATATTCCTTCTTTATGAATGCTAGCTAGGCTGCCATCAGTTTTGATCAGTCTGTCGTGTCTGATGATGTTGTAGCCTGGAGGGGTGAGAAGGTCTAGGATGGGGGTAGAATGGTAATTGAACCAGGATTCTGTGAGGAATGCGATGCCTATTTCTTCTGTGAGTATAAGTTGGGCAATATCTGTGGCGTGTTGAGCTGCTGATCTGCAGTTGAGTAGCATGCACGATAGAGGACAGGGCGCCTCAGTGTTAGTGTGTACTGTATGTATAGAAGTGTATTGAGCAGGGGGTCTTGGCGAGAGGACAGGTCTAGGGATTCTATTAGTACTCACTAAAAATGGGATTGCAAACGGGCCGAGTTCTGGCTAATTTCGAGGTAAGAATCGTTGATATCATCTGCTTCTTGTTCTAAAATGGGGCAGAGAGCTCGGCTAATCTGATGTTGCTTATTCCTCAAAGGATTGGTGGGCCATGGGGGGCCAAGTGGGGCCATGGAAGAGGTTGTAAGGGGGAAGATGTGTAGTTACCCGGGGTGTGTGAGCTAGGTGGCTTAATCCGGTTGGGAAGGTCTTGTTGTAGGTGTAGGATATCTGCTGCTAGGGAGTCTATTTTCGGCTCCATTTATGTCAGTAGCTGGGTAAGTGTGCTGAAAGGGCATATTGCCTTTGTCGGGAGCAGTGTGTGCCTAGGGTCTGTAGAAGGAGAGGGCACTACTAGGTTGTTGGATTGAGTGGCATCATTGGGATTAGGAGTGGGGGTAGATTGGACGTGAGGAGTCGGGTCGTTGTTGCTTCTGGTCAAGAGGTTTGGAGGAGCCGTTGTGGGTCTTTGGTCCAAGGTAGGGGAGTGAGCAATGGTAATTAGGAAGTCCATGTCCAGGGGATTGGCAGAGTGATTAGAGGTGGGGGCGGTTTGTGCATGTGGCGGAGGGTCGGGGGGGAGAGTGCAGTGTTTTGAAGGAGGTCATTGTCTGAGGGATTATCGCTGACATGGGTATTGAGATGGTTTGGGCTGGAGGAGTAGTGGAGTTGAGTATAGTTTACGAGGGTAGAGGCGAGGAGGGATGCCTGTAGTGGGTTCAGTAATGGAAATTTTTTATTTTGAGTCTGATCTGCCTAGTTCAGGATCAGCCTTGCGGTGTTTATTAACTGTGCGTTTGCTGGACCTAGTTGTTTCGGTTGAAGCCGTTGCAGTGGGTTTTTGGCGGCGTAGTGTGGTTTGAAGGCGTAGTTTGACCGCTTGTCTGTTGCTCCACTCAGCTCCCTTTCACGAGTACGTATCCCCCCCAGCTTCACACAGGTAAAATCTACGCTCACCGCACGCACAGCAGGTGCACTGTCACTTCACTCAGTATGCACCTGCCTTACCTCGTCACGGCAGCGGGACCTTAGTCCAGCACTCCCCATCTTGGTTAAGGGGACACCAATAGTCGGTGTGCTGGTACTGGCTCGTGGCAGGCCTCTGCTGCCGAAACATTGGGCACCATCAGTCTCGCCCGCTGGGTGCAGCGTGCTGGCTGGGGAGCCTTATACTCAGGCTACACTCATCCCCTCACCAAACATCAGGGCTGCTGCACAAACACATGCGGGTCCAACTCGTACGTTGCAATTGTACGGTTTAGGGCCCTAGGCATGCAGGACAAATGCCCACACTGACACCAAGAGTATGGTACTGGAACTGGCCCAGGACACATGTGCCCTGCCCCTTTTATTAGCAGGGTCACCTGACCGGTGACAGCTGTGATGGATTGGTGTTGGGTGAGTATAGAGGTCAGCCCTCGGGGAGTGGCTGGTTACATAGGGCATATGTGGGAACACAAGACCGTGCCCAACAGATCACTACACTAACCACCTGCCAACATAGAGTACAATAGCTGACAGAGCTAAAGAGGGGAACAGTGTGCTGTAATGCCTGGGAACACATACATTAAATTAAATAAACACGCTGTGTGCTAAACAATATTCTTTCTATTTTAATATGTGTCATTGTAGTCCTTGTATTTAATTGAGTGCTGTCACTTTATCCATTCTGTGTCCATAGTGACTACTACTGTGTAATTTGTTGTATATCTATGACTGGGGCTTGTGTTGGTTTTGTGGTCTTGTAATTGTGGTCTTATCTGCCAGCACTCATTTATCCATGACTTAATATATGAATGCAGTACCATGCACTCTTCCATCGTTTCATTCATCCACTGAGCCATTTTCACATTCGTCCTCGTACTCATCCGGAACACCGCACCGCAGCCCCTTAGTTTGGAAAATGAGGCCAATTGGCTTTGTTAGTGAGTGCTTGTTGTATTCAGTGGTTTAACCAGTGTACCCATGCAACCAGTACCTCACACAAAGGTGCCCAGCTCCCAGAGAGATTAGCAGTGTTATCCCCCAGTGAAGAGCTGCCTTCCTCTTGGATTGTAAATTAATCTCCGTTAACGAGGCCTGCGCCTGGCAGATGAGAGGCTCACATCCCCAGGGAGCAGGAAGATAACCGCTGCACAGGAAGTGAGGTGTGGCGCGAGGAGATCCGCTTATTTTACCCCCTGCCGGGGCCTGATTTAAATGTCAGATACATTAGCTGTGAAGTAAAGTAGCAGGAGTTACCGGAGGGGCTCAGGGCTGGGCCTGGGAAGGCCCCTGGGGTCTCTGACATCCCTGCTCAACTGGTCACACAGTGCAGATCAGCCCCCACCCCCGGGCTGTATTTACATGAGAACGACAGGAAGCCCGCGACAAATGGTGATGAATGGGATGCTGCGGAGTCTGTCGCACCATTGTCTGGGGGAGTGGGGTCTGGGTCCCGTCATCACCAGGCAGGCGGCAGGAGTGAATGCCAAGGAGCCTCTGCTTTTTGGGAGCTGTCAGTCACTGTGGGCTGACTGGAGTAGCAATACAGTAAACAATTCGAGCCATGGTGATGCCACGCTAAGAGTTCCCAGTATTGTCATTTATTAATAAATGAATGCGTTTGGTAGAGGTCTGTGTGAACCCCGCAGGCCACTCTGGACAGTCCAAATAAGACAGTCCAGTGGCTTAAAGTACGAGCTTTAGAGATTTGTGTTTAATTTCGAGGACACGGATTTCTGCTGTGCCTTGCAAGTCAGATGTTAAAACGCCGGCGATTCCAACTCCTAGGCTTTCAACCTTCTTAGGTTAATACATTAAGTACCATTACATTGGACATGGGCAATTGTAATAACTGTTACTCTAAGTACTAAAAAAGTGGCAAAGACTGGTATAAAAGCACTCCCACTTTTTAAAAAGCAAAGATAATATTACATGTACTGTTGTGTTCAGGCTCAGGAGCAAAACCAGAATTGCAGTAGAATGCTGCAGATTTTTTTTTTGCAGTTGCAAAAACATTCCACAATCTGTTTCACACATAAACCTATTTAATCAAATGGGAGATATCATTTTTGGGGGAGAATTGTATTCCTTCTACAAACTTTCAGATTCAAAACTCGAAATGTTTTGTGACTTTTCTTCATATAGCTTTTCTACATGCCCAAAGGTGTTATATGGTATAAATAAAAATGTTCCTAAATAAAAATGTTCCTAAATAATTCGATGAGCTTTTCTTCCCTTACGGGAAATAAAACAAGCATTGTCAAAACCAGTAGGTCAGGCCTTGACAAGCTGGTGAGTTGGTTATGATTTTTTTATTGCAAGCACATGCACAAACATAAAACGCAATAAAAAAGAAACCAGGCAGCCAACTATACTGGACAGCCACAGGATTGCAATAAACATTTAAATAAAAAACATATAAATGTAATAGAGTAAGTACATTTGCCTATATTTGCTCCCCGGCAACCAGGTGTATTTAAAACAAGGGGCCACGCTGACATTTCATCGTTGTGGGGAGTTTTTAGGTCTAGCCTGTCCCATTCCGCAGGAATGGATAGGATCGAATTCATGTCGGCAAAATCCTCTTCAAAATAAGGGGTTTCAGCCCTGCGTTTTCTTGCAGTTCACGTGAACATGCACGAGCATTCACGGCCAGGGCTTCTCCTCCCCTAGCAGCACTCCTCCCACACCAGCAACTCCCCCCTCCCACACCAGCACCTCCCCTCTCTCTCCCCGCAAACACAGCCTTGCCGTAGCAGCACTCCTCCCACACCAGCACCTCCCCCCGCCCACACCAGCACCTCCCCTCTCTCTCCCCGCAAACACAGCCTTCCTTTCATTTCTCCTCCCCCTCCCCAGCCAGCTTCCCCCAGGCCGTGTTCCCTCAGATATGCTATTGCATATCGTTTGCTACCTCTTGTATTTTGTTGCTCTTGATACTTGCACAACTGTCACTATTGTCTCATGTAACGTAACGTTTGCTTTTGTAACATGCTCACTTGTAATTTTGGCTTAATGTATCTAAAAACGCCTCCCTCGCGCTTCTTTCTCCCTCTCTCCCGCTGCCTAGTCCTCCCACCCCCTCCCTCTCCAGCGCGCGCTCCACTCGCATCTGCCTGCTGCTCCCCCGCCCACCCCCCCACTCCCCCAACCAGCAATGCCGAGAAGCTTGTTTCCTCTAAGAACATATCGTTTGCTACCTCCAGGCCGTGTTCCCTCAGATATGCTATTGCATATCGTTTGCTACCTCTTGTATTTTGTTGCTCTTGATACTTGCACAACTGTCACTATTGTCTCATGTAACGTAACGTTTGCTTTTGTAACATGCTCACTTGTAATTTTGGCTTCATGTATCTAAAAACGCCTCCCTCGCGCTCCTTTCTCCCTCTCTCCCGCTGCCTAGTCCTCCCACCCCCTCCCTATCCAGCGCGCGCTCCACTCGCATCTGCCTGCTGCTCCCCCGCCCACCCCCCCCACTCCTCCAACCAGCAATTCACACACAGCAACGCCACTCACACACGCAACGCAACTCATCCACGCAACCCCACTCATCGACGCAACCCCACTCATCGACGCAACGCCACTCACACACGCAACACCACTCACACACGCAACGCCACTCACACACGCAACGCCACTCACACACGCAACGCCACTCACACACGCAACGCCACTCACACACGCAACGCCACTCACACACGCAACGCCACTCACACACGCAACGCCATTCCAATGGATAGGATCGAATTCATGTCGGCAAAATCCTCTTCAAAATAAGGGGTTTCAGCCCGGCGTTTTCTTGAAGTTCACGTGAACATGCACGAGCATTCACGGCCAGGGCTTCTCCTCCCCTAGCAGCACTCCTCCCACACCAGCAACTCCCCCCTCACACACCAGCACCTCCCCTCTCTCTCCCCGCAAACACAGCCTTGCCGTAGCAGCACTCCTCCCACACCAGCACCTCCCCCCGCCCACACCAGCACCTCCCCTCTCTCTCCCCGCAAACACAGCCTTCCTTTCATTTCTCCTCCCCCTCCCCAGCCAGCTTCCCCCAGGCCGTGTTCCCTCAGATATGCTATTGCATATCGTTTGCTACCTCTTGTATTTTGTTGCTCTTGATACTTGCACAACTGTCACTATTGTCTCATGTAACGTAACGTTTGCTTTTGTAACATGCTCACTTGTAATTTTGGCTTCATGTATCTAAAAACGCCTCCCTCGCGCTCCTTTCTCCCTCTCTCCCTCTGCCTAGTCCTCCCACCCCCTCCCTCTCCAGCGCGCGCTCCACTCGCATCTGCCTGCTGCTCCCCCGCCCACCCCCCCACTCCCCCAACCAGCAATGCCGAGAAGCTTGTTTCCTCTAAGAACATATCGTTTGCTACCTCCAGGCCGTGTTCCCTCAGATATGCTATTGCATATCGTTTGCTACCTCTTGTATTTTGTTGCTCTTGATACTTGCACAACTGTCACTATTGTCTCATGTAACGTAACGTTTGCTTTTGTAACATGCTCACTTGTAATTTTGGCTTCATGTATCTAAAAACGCCTCCCTCGCGCTCCTTTCTCCCTCTCTCCCGCTGCTTAGTCCTCCCACCCCCTCCCTCTCCAGCGCGCGCTCCACTCGCATCTGCCTGCTGCTCCCCCGCCCACCCTCCCACTCCCCCAACCAGCAATTCACACACAGCAACGCCACTCACACACGCAACGCAACTCATCCACGCAACCCCACTCATCGACGCAACCCCACTCATCGACGCAACGCCACTCACACACGCAACGCCACTCACACACGCAACGCCACTCACACACGCAACGCCACTCACACACGCAACGCCACTCACACACGCAACGCCACTCACACACGCAACGCCACACTCACACGCAACGCCACTCGCACACGCAACGCCACTCACACACGCAACGCCACTCACACACGCAACGCCACTCACACACGCAACGCCACTCACACACGCAACGCCACTCACACACGCAACGCCACTCACACACGCAATGCCACTCACACACGCAACGCCACTCACACACGCAACGCCACTCACACACGCAACTCATCCACGCAACCCCACTCATCCACGCAACCCCACTCACCGACGCAACGCCACTCACCGACGCAACGCCACTCACACACGCAACGCCACTCACACACGCAACGCCACTCACACATGCAACGCCACTCACACACGCAACGCCACTCACACACGCAACGCCACTCACACACGCAACGCCACTCACACACGCAACGCCACTCACACACGCAACGCCACTCACACACGCAACGCCACTCACACACGCAACGCCACTCACACACGCAACGCCACTCACACACGCAACGCCACTCACACACGCAGCGCCACTCACACGCAATGTCACTCACACACGCAACGCCACTCACACACGCAACGCCACTCACACACGCAACGCCACTCAACGCCACTCACACACGCAACGCCGCTCACCCACGCAACGCAACTCACCCACGCAATGCAACTCACCCACGCAACCCCACTCACCCACGCAACCCCACTCACCCACGCAACCTCACTCACCCACGCAACCTCACTCACCCACGCAACCCCACTCACCCACGCAACGCCACTCACACACGCAACGCCACTCACACACGCAACGCCACTCACACACGCAACGCCACTCACACACGCAATGCCACTCACACACGCAACGCCACTCACACACGCAACTCATCCACGCAACCCCACTCATCCACGCAACCCCACTCATCCACGCAACCCCACTCATCCACGCAACGCCACTCACACACGCAACGCCACTCACACGCAACGCCACTCACACGCAACGCCACTCACACACGCAACGCCACTCACACACGCAACGCCACTCACACATGCAACGCCACTCACACACGCAACCTCACTCACCCACGCAACCCCACTCACCCACGCAACCCCACTCACACACGCCACTCACACACGCAACGCCACTCACACGCAACGCCACTCACACGCAACGCCACTCACACATGCAACGCCACTCACACACGCAACGCCACTCACACGCGCAACGCCACTCACACACGCAACGCCACTCACACACGCAACGCCACTCACACACGCAACGCCACTCACACACGCAACGCCACTCACACGCAACGCCACTCACACACGCAACGCCACTCACACACGCAACCTCACTCACCCACGCAACCTCACTCACCCACGCAACCTCACTCACCCACGCAACCCCACTCACCCACGCAACGCCACTCACCCACGCAACGCCACTCACACACGCAACGCCACTCACACATGCAACGCCACTCACACACGCAACCTCACTCACCCACGCAACCCCACTCACCCACACAACCCCACTCACACACGCCACTCACACACGCAACGCCACTCACACACGCAACGCCACTCACACGCAACGCCACTCACACACGCAACGCCACTCACACACGCAACGCCACTCACACACGCAACGCCACTCACACACGCAACCCCACTCACCCACGCAACCTCACTCACCCACGCAACCCCACTCACCCACGCAACCCCACTCACACACGCAACGCCACTCACACACGCAACGCCACTCACACACGCAACGCCACTCACACACGCAACGCCACTCACACACGCAATGCCACTCACACACGCAACGCCACTCACACACGCAACTCATCCACGCAACCCCACTCATCCACGCAACCCCACTCATCCACGCAACGCCACTCACACACGCAACGCCACTCACACACGCAACGCCACTCACACACGCAACGCCACTCACACACGCAACGCCACTCACACACGCAACGCCACTCACACATGCAACGCCACTCACACACGCAACCTCACTCACCCACGCAACCCCACTCACCCACGCAACCCCACTCACACACGCCACTCACACACGCAACGCCACTCACACGCAACGCCACTCACACGCAACGCCACTCACACACGCAACGCCACTCACACACGCAACGCCACTCACACACGCAACGCCACTCACACACGCAACGCCACTCACACACGCAACGCCACTCACACACGCAACGCCACTCACACGCAACGCCACTCACACACTCAACGCCACTCACACACGCAACGCCACTCACACACGCAACCTCACTCACCCACGCAACCTCACTCACCCACGCAACGCCACTCACCCACGCAACGCCACTCACCCACGCAACGCCACTCACACGCAATGCCACTCACCCACGCAACGCCACTCACACACGCAACGCCACTCACACACGCAACGCCACTCACACACGCAACGCCACTCACACACGCAACGCCACTCACACACGCAACGCCACTCACACACGCAACGCCACTCACACACGCAACTCATCCACGCAACCCCACTCATCCACGCAACCCCACTCACACACGCAACGCCACTCACACACGCAACGCCACTCACACACGCAACGCCACTCACACACGCAACGCCACTCACACACGCAACGCCACTCACTTACGCAACGCCACTCACACACGCAACGCCACTCACACACGCAACGCCACTCACACACGCAACGCCACTCACACACGCAACGCCACTCACACACGCAACGCCACTCACACACGCAACACCACTCACACACGCAACGCCACTCACACACGCAACGCCACTCACACACGCAACGCCACTCACACTCGCAACGCCACTCACACACGCAACGTCACTCACACACGCAACGCCACTCACTCACGCAACGCCACTCACTCACGCAACCCCACTCACCCACGCAACCCCACTCACCCACTCAACCCCACTCACCCACGCAACGCCACTCACACACGCAACGCCACTCACACACGCAACGCCACTCACACACGCAACGCCACTCACACACGCAACGCCACTCACACACGCAACGCCACTCACACACGCAACGCCACTCATCATATTGTGCTGCAAAACTAAATACTTATAAGGTCCCACAAGCGAGACCTATTGGCAATGCCAATGCTTGTTGACACTAGCTCCTGCCTGTCAGCACTGGGAAACCTCTCCTCTACTTCTCCTGGAGACAGCGTGAGCTGAAGGGGGTGAGCCGCTGCGGAGTGCTGCGCTTGGGGATACATGATCCATAATCCCCTCTGGAACCCTCAGCTATTCTCACTATTTGCTACTTAAGGGTCTCGTAGCTCCACTGTGTGGGCCACACATGGGGAGAGCCCAGGCCAATGGCGGGCACGTCTTGCGCCCGTCAGCAAGAGGAAGAGGCAGTGCAGGACCATCCCCCTTGGCTACTGCTGAGTATCTGTGTGTGGATTGTAATCAACACAGGGTCTGTCCCTTTTCCCATGATTTATCTGCCCCTTTTCCCATGATTTATCTGCTTTTATTGACTTGCCCCTGTTAGTATTCTAGCTGTTGACAGTCCTGCTCCCGGATGGGTCTCGGAACTGGCTTGAGGGGACGCCGGGGCTCCTCCTTTTGACACAATACTGCACTTTCATTATTGGGAGTGTTATTTATTGAGGTGCCTTGTTCGGCCCCCAAGGTACTTCATTTTTCCGTCTGAGCCTATGAACTTGGCAACTAGGAGGTACTTACCCCCTGGAATTGAACAGTCTGGACTCTAGGCTGTTGGGTGGGTGTGTTATTTTTTTACGTGTTCCATTCACTAACAACATCTAGTGTTTTGCACATAAAAAGCTGTGTCACTTTCCATACTGTATACACCCCTCATTGAGTTTTTCTCAATCCCTTTATTAGTCGTAGAGGGTGGGTAAGTGAAAGCATCCCACTACTGAAGATAAAGCCAAGTCCACAGGCAAAACATAAACAATGATAATAAACAATATTACGGGTGTCATGGGGGATATCGAAAAACAAATTGAGTGTTGAAGAAATCTTGTCTACTTGCACCGATGGCTTGTCAGTACCCTCAATGCAGGATCAACGTCAACCTGGTAATCTTGATCCTGATCTTGAAATCCCTTTTAATGTAACTACCACATATGATATAGACATAAGAGACATTGGTTCTCTATCTATTATATCCAATTCTATTTCCTTATGCGATCCTGATTCCCAAACACCTTCTCAACTTCCCCAGGGGCCGTCCTAAAAAGTCTGATTTGATTATAGAGATGGAACGGGGTATTAATATGAAGTAAAGCACAAATCTCCCTCCAGATCAGCCCCTACTGAGTCTACAGCTAACACAGCTCCTTCCAACGTTCATCCCGAATTTTTTTTAAATCTTTAGGTACTAAGGATGAATCATTAGAGCTGCTACATTGGGTTCTTTGACCTCTAGGTTGAAAGAGTTGGAAAGTCTTACCACAAATTGTTAAGATCTATTGAAGACCAAATCCTCTGTGCCATCAACGATAAATCACCCTTGAAGCTTACGCGCCCCCTTTCCAGGTAACCACTGTGTCGTCCACTGATAAACAATGTTCTTCTTCTGCACCACCACCTTCTGCGGGCTTATCAAACCCGTCCCCTATTGTACATTCTTAAATCGCCATCAGGGTTTTTCAAACACACACAGGTCCATCATTGCGGAGTGACCACAGGCCAGCCAAACTGTGAAATAACTCACTACCTACCAACAGATATCATCCCATGTAGTGAGCCAGCCACAGTCCCGCTGGCCAAGACTTATGATTTTCTTGATCTTCCTCCTGCTGCTACTCCATACGTGATAATCCTGGCAAATGTACCCACCCTTCCTCTAACAGAAAATGAAACGTGGGATTCATTAAGAAATAAATCTTTGAACTGGGTGGGCAGTAAAAAAGGATTAACATGGACCTTTTTGCAGACCATAAAGATGGTCAGGTGAGTACAATGGGTTGGCAGAGTTTGTAAAGCTCCACTGGGTGATTGGGTGGTGCTATCTTTTAAATCACAGCGCTTAGTTGAAACCATACTGTGTAGAAGTAGGCCCATTAATGTATCCCCACACCATATAACACCACTTCTACTAAGTTATTTTTATCAACCTGCAAATAAAACAGACAACCCTAGATTCTCTGTAAGATCTATTTTTTTAGGCCGCCTTGAATCTTTTTATCCCATCCCGACCCAAAACTGCTTTGATAGTCTGGCAGTGTTAGATGGAGAAGATTGACTCACTGTGAAATCCCAAGAGACCTTAATCCCAAGGGAGATGGGTCTCTTAAATCTGTCGGGTATGATACAGAAATCCCACTGCATTTGGATGATGACTGATGTCCACCTTCTTTGTCAATTACTCCACTCTCAAACAATGTAGCTGTATCTCTAAACCCATCTAATGACTCTACTGAAAGATCCACACTCAAAACTACAGGGACTTTATTATAGAATGTGGCGGGTCTCTGTAAAAAAAAATTAAAACCTAGAATGGTCAGATTTTATATGAAGCTTCAAAATCATTCGCCTACATGAGACTTGGCTTGTGGATCCTATACATGTCAACTGCTATAAATCATACCGTGTACCAGCTGTTCCATCATGCTCTGGAAGACGAAGGAGGGACTATGTATTTACTTCTCTAATTAATTGTCCCTTCCTAAAATAACCTTGGTGGCCCACAAACTGTATTATCAGATTGTCAGAGAAGGTTCATTATATACCTTGTTAGCTTTGATTAATACCATAACAATGCTGTGATGTCTGATATAAGCACTGTTGTCCATAACTTAGACAATACTCTGGAGTCTACATGCAAAGGTAGTCAAAAGGAACTGATTATATTGTGGGGCGGAGACTTTAATATACATTTGCGTAAAGTGCCCAATGAAAAGATATATGGTCTGACAAATACTGATAATTCTGGCCAAACACATTTCCTGCACAATTGCTGTGGAGACAAACTGAATGACATGTTGTTCAAGTATGATTTGATGTTTTTGAATGAAAATTTAATTAACACATGAAGAGGCTTTTGAGACCTGTTTAAACGGCGCTACAGATTCTAGCAAAGTTATTGAGGCTTTCATAGCGGTCACAAGAGTGGAGGAGTGTGTCTCAATGGTTAGAGCCGCAGACCCTGATGCAGAGTTGTGGCCAGGGACCAGGGTTCGATTCCTGCCTCGGTGGGGTCTCGGGCTCAATTTCCTTGGACCTGTTAATTCTCGCCTCGGTGCCTATTCTAATCACGGGCCCCACGCTGCAACTCTGGGCAATAGCTTGCTTAGCCTCCACACCGGCCCCAACAGCGCTAAGGATGCCTGGCTTCACCCTGGGGGTGCCCAGGAGTGGACACTTCACAGGGAAAGCCAGGAGGGGTTCCACAGCGGTATGAGTATCAGCGCCAGGAAACCGCATAGGCGACACCGCAAGGTGACCGTCTGGTGACAGTGCGCTCTATAAGTACCATGACATTTACATTTACATTAAGGAGGGCAAACTCCTCTCATAGAGGCGCACAACACGTGAGAAAGTTGTGGTTTGCTCTGCTTATTGTAAAGCTCATAAGAGATTAAAAGAAGCCCAAATCTCCTAGATGCAGGCTAGGGGTTCAGACTTGTAGACTGGACTATAAGGTAGATGTGAACCAGAGTAAGAAAGGCCTGAGAGATTAAGCCTGGGAGTCCCTGCACGAAGGGAGTCTCAGCAACAATAATTAGGCATGCTGGTGTGTAATCAACTCAACCTTTTTGAGGGAACAGTAGCGCTCCAGGCTGGAGGTTGTGATCACTGAAACAGAGTAGATAGATCACTTCTCAAAAATCTACTCAAAACCCACTGAGGGATAGGCCTAATTATGTCAATCTGCCACCGATGCCCCAATTGATGCTTCTTTTTACCACCCACTAACCTTTCATTTATTCTAGAGGAGGTTACTTGAGTTTTAATTGCGGGTAAAGGGGGGGAAAGCACCAGGTCCAGACTACATCGCTTTGGACCTATTTAAAGCTAACATTCCATTATGGGGTCCTGTATTGACCCTGGTACTAGTTGCATGCTGTAGTGTAGGCTGTCTGCAAACCTGGTCAGAGTCAATCATTGTCCCCATTTATAAGAAGGGCGATCACCCTAACCCTGCATGCTACCGGTCGAGTTCCCTACTAGATTTGCTAGTAAAGTTAGTGGGACTTATTATCTTGAACAGATTACAGGACTGGGCACAATCCAATTAAGTTCTTTCAGACAGACAGTATGAATTTCGTTCAGTACTAGGGGCGATTGAACAGGGATTAAATCTCAGTCATTGGAAGTATACTAAGTATACTAAGATCAAAAGAGGCAACATGTTTCTGTCTTTTGTAGATTTATCCTCTGCATTGGATTGTGTTAGCCAAGACAAACTGTGGTCCATTATGTTAGAACTCGGGTGGCGACATATTTCTATAATCCTGTACCTTAGGGAGCTTTACTCAGAAGCAGGGCCAGGTTCAGTATGGTGTCAAGGGAAAGTGCGCCCAGCCATTCTGCATAGAAAGAGTGGGCAGGCAGGGTTGCGTACTCGCACCCTTCCTATTTACATCATATATATATAAATATATATATATATATATATTTATATATATATATATGTATTTGCTAAAGAGCGGTAGTGGGATTCATAGAGGATATAATTATTCCAAATAATAAACGATGGCTGAGGAGTGGGTACGTGAACGCATGGAGGCGGCTTTGGACATTTTCAGTGATTCTAACAGCACTGAGAGTCCCACAACATCGGGACAAGGGGGAGATCAAACAATGGAAGGAACAACGGTCAAATCATTATTAAGGGAATTTGAACGATTCAGAAAACAAGAAATTTCCAAGTGGTGGGAATGTACATCTTTGCGCAGGTATTTAGAAGTGGGTCGGGTACCACGGGGACTGAGGGTGTTAATGGTACCGACTTATGAAAATCCGGATCCAGCGATGCTGCAGGAGTGGGCAGATAACAACGCCCAGTATTCTAGAAACTCGCTACAAATACTTGTAAAATACGACGCCACTGACCGAGAAAAAATTCTAGCGCAATTGGAAGTAGTCAGCAAAGAACTGGAAAGTCATGAAAATCAAGTTGAAATCAACAAAGCTATGATTGACATAAAAACGAGAGTGGCAAAATATGAACAAACTATTAAAGAACGCAAAGCACTCAAATTCCAAAGAGATCGCAACGATTATCTGAAGGGAAGGATTTATACTTTCGCTCGAAAATTTGATAGTATTAGGAGACAAAAATTGTCCACATTCACGAGCAACACACAGGAAGGCTCTGTTCCCAGTGAATCAGAAGTCAGCTCGGGAGCGGAATCAGATCCAGGCACCGATGGCACGCGTGGGCCGTTACAGAACGTTCCAACTCCCGTGGATGAATTTGTTTTTTTATGAGAAGATCGCCTGAGAAGTCTCAGGTCATGGCAACCACGTCAGGAGTACAACAAGAAAAACAGAAACCAAGGTGCAGAAGGCGCAAGAACAGAAGATGGGGCAAGCAAAAAACAACAAACAACAGCAAAGAAACAGACCTACAGAGCGAACAGGAAATAATGATTGACAACACTGAATTTAACAACACAGTAATTAACCTTTCAAACATGGCACTCACAAATAAAGAGGAAGAAATATTGACAAAGGGCCTGTCGTTCTGCAAAAGAACTAATTTTGACTACATACAAACTCAGATAGACTTACACCAGTTCATAAGGAAACTAAAATTGCGCAAATACTTCATTAACACCAAAGATAAAAATGTGAATCGTGATAAAGACCAAATTTCTGACAATGTTCATGGTAGTTGGACAGTGGCTGATATGGATTTTATCCAGGAGATGGCAGAACTGGAAAAAGATGGGATAAACGATGGACAGGTTTGGAATACTGACATGGCAGCACAACATGCCGGTATTAATATCCATGAGTCCGCCAAGACACCTTTCAGACCCAAATCTACCTTTTGTCCGCTAATGCCAAAAGACAATCTAGACATTTTTTCGGACAAGGTGATTAAAGACTTGAAACAGTTGTCCTTGGAGAGCAGCAATAACTTTTTGAAAACAAGAAGCAATGAAAGAGTCGAATATGAAAATGTAATGAATAAGATCAAGATGAGCAAGGATATCATGGTACGAATGTCACACAAAGGAGGGAACGTGGTACTGTGGCCCCTGGAAATGTACAAGAAAGAAGCCTCATTGCAACTATCTGACAGGGATTGTTATGTCAGAATCAGTGCAACTAATGTAACAAACATACAGGAGAGATACCATCAGAGTTTGTACACCTGGAAAACGACAGGGTTGATCACAAAGTATGAATTTGAGTTCCTAAGAAACAATTACCCAGTGACACCACACCTTTACCTCATTGCCAAAATCCACAAAAATGAACTTTGCCCCCCAGGAAGACCCATAATATCGGCAATTGGAGGCTTTTTGAGAATACCAGTAAGTTCATTGATTACTTTTTGCAACCCTACGTACAGAAATTGCCTTCATACATCAAGGACAGTGGGGACTTTTTAGCAAAAATGTATAATGTTGATTGGCACTCTGACCTTGTCTTGGTCACTTTGGATGTACAAAGTTTGTACACCAGCATTCGACATAGTGACGGGCTGCATGCAATCAAATACTATCTTAACACCAGGGACATTGTATTACACAGCACACTGCCATGCTACTACAGATGATAGAATGGTGTCTCGAAAATAACACATTCATGTACAATAAACTTCTCTACCGGCAAATTCAGGGGACTGCCATGGGCACTTGCTTTGCCCCCAGTTATGCTAATTTGCATATGGGCTGGTGGGAGGAGCAAGTGCTCATGGCAGAACACAGCACACAAATGTCGACTAATGTGATGCAATACAGTCGTTACATAGACGACATTTTCCTGTTATGGAAGGGAAGTGAGGAGAGTGCCAGGGAGTTTGCTGAAAAATTGAATGAGAACTCTCTGAATTTGAAGTTCACATGCAATACCAGCAAAACCTCGATTGTTTTCCTAGATTTGGAATTATTTGTTTCCGAAAACAAGATTCAAACGAGGACCCACAGAAAACCAACTTCCGGCAATACCATCTTGCATGCCGGAAGTTTTTATCCTCACAGCCTGATCACCAGCATCCCCTATGCTGAGTGCCTCAGAATGAAGCACAACTGCAGTACGCAAGACAGTTTTGAAACATCAAAAGAGCAGTTGTTCAAAAGATTGCGCTCCCGAGGCTATTCTGAGAAAATTCTAAAAACCGCAGAGAACAAATGCATGACTAAAAGTAGAGAGAATCTTGTACTCAGAAATATCACACCAGTAACATCGAACAAAAAGACTGAGACACCACGAATCATCACAGGGTACAATGCCTATCACACCCATGTACGCAGAATTTTGTACAGGCACTGGCCCATAGTACGCAGTGACCCCACATTAGGAACATCATGTGCCAAGTTGCCGCAGATTACATACAGAAGGGCTAAGTCAATGAAGCAGGAATTGGTATCCAACATTCCGAGCCAAATGAGCAATACTAATTGGCTTCAGAGTAAGAAGGGATTTTTCAAGTGCACAAAATGCAAAGCATGCCAGCATGGTATTAACCTTAGCAAAGTACACCTCCCACTCAGAAAAACACCATTGGAGTTGAGAGGGAATTTTAATTGTAAGACAGATTATGCCATCTACGTTTTACAATGTACTTGCAAGAAACGTTACGTTGGAAGTACATTACATCCAGTACATGTAAGGATCTTACAGCATTTGAGAGCTGTGGCCAACGACGACCAAAGTTACCCTGTGGCACGTCACTTTACCGCTTTTCACGGAGGGAGAGTAGAAGATCTGCAATACTTTGTTATTGACAGCATCAACAAGAATATAAGAGGAGGAAACAGACTCCTAGCACTTAGGAGATTGGAATCGAGATATATTATCCTGCTCGATACCAAGGCTCCTAACGGCGTAAACTCTGATGAAGCGTTAAGTGTGCACTTGTAACCTAATACACAAAAGACTAGCCCTGCATTTGTCGTTTTATCTGTAATTTCACTAACAATTGGCTTCATGCAAAGCCACGTATCCCACTCCTCTGAAACTTCGTGATAGGGATATTGGCAAAATGCCATAGTATTAACACTTTTGATTGAAATTAAATTTCACAGCGAGATAGTTCGTTTTTCGGAGCACATATTTTTTAGTGAATTCACAGAAGTTAATTTACAAGTCACAGTACTGAGTTATCCAATATGAGATAAATGAGAGATATTGGAGGTTAACATCACTATTATAATGAAGGTTACAATGTAATCCAGTACTGTGAGAAGTCACGTTGTTTTCAAATTTTCACTGTAAATTTCTTTTCAGTTTTTTCACTGTTCAAAAACACAAATTTCTTTCTTGCACATTTGTTGTATGGTTGCGTATACAGGTATCGTTGTTGCATTGATATATTATCACAGAAGCGTTAGAGAACACAAACAGCAATGATGTCAATTGCAAATATGATTGTTCATGTACGAACTGCCAAGTTTTTTTAATAGAATGAATTATGCTCATTTCACACTTATGAACTTCGAGTACTACAGTTCGTAATGCATTGATTATCAGAAGAAAACCTACTCGTAATACAAATGTTTCTGTCACTCAAATGCAACTTACCTCTTCCATGTCAACGATAATGGGGATGGTAACCATAGCAACCAATGTACGTCATCAGGAGGCTCCGACAGACCTGTTGTGTGTGTATATATTCTTGTCACCTCCACTTTGAAGTTGTTGTGAACAAGGCGGTTGTTCCGCCGAAACGCGTAGCCATCATCGTTGGGTGAATTAAAACTCCTCTTTGATGAATCCCACGGAGTCAGCGCCTTTTTTGTATTCGTGAAACGAAGGTTTGGATGACATATATATATATATATATATATATATATATCACAGGAATACTGCTTGCGCGATCCTCAGGCAAACAGCGCTGATGCCGTCGATGGTAGCAGTCACCATACTTGTCGTTTTTCACTATTCCCGTTCACCTCCGTGAATCGGCTCCCAGAAAAAGACGGCACACCAGGTAGGTCCAGCACAAAAAGTTTATTGTGCACTAAACAACACAAAAATGACGCGTTTCGGCGTTAAGCCTTTCTCAAGTGGCCCCCATTTTGGAATAGCAGGAATATAAGTCCTTTCTTTTTTCATGTTCCATAGACATAAACAAAATACTATGATTGCTCGTATCTTTTAACGTATTACATACAATTCAATTCATTGCACGGTCAATTAGATCATATTCTATATACGGACAAATCTTGCATTAGTACAATGTAGATTTAGCTGGTACTCAACACTGGTTTTAGTAATGGTGAAAACATTGTGTGAGGTCGGTGTCCCAGTGATGTATGTTGGGTAATGTAGTTTCCTAATATGCATGGCATTGAGCAATGTCCTGGTGGGGCATTGTGGGTAATACAGTTCCTCAGTGTATAAGTCACTGAGCAATCAAACACAATTTCTAGTTTTTGTATACATATAGCAGAATTCCGCATAAGCCCAAAATTCAGCAATGACTTCATTTAAACATGATTACATTTAGGAACAACACAGTGCCATATTTTCAATGTTCAGTACTGAAGTTCTATGCTAAAATACGCCACCAAGACCGCATGCAAGTATAAATGAATACACTCGAGAATTCTGATTTACACCATTATCTCTCTTGGGGAAACATTCTATTACCAATTTATTGATGGATCATTTCATACTCGGAACACTCTGTTCAAACATGATTGTACACTACATCCGCTAATATTGTACTACAAGGGGGCAAGTCTGGTTTGCTGTGCATGTGTAATGGATGAGGGAACGGTGCAAGGGAAGTGAAGTGAATATCTTAATGCCGCGCTGGTAATTAGCAAAAGTGAGTTAGTCAATAAAGTGATAGTGGCAGGTTTCGAGTAATGCCCAGGATTGATTGTGGTGGTAGATGAAATAATCCACCACCTAGCAATATCATGACTTTTGTCAATTGCTGTTGCTCCTATGTGTGCCCTGGCTTAACTCCTTAAAAGGTGTACGTGATTAAAATATGTGACTCTTCTCTAACTAACTTCTTCATCATAGCCTAGGGTTGCCGGATTGGAATGAGTGGTTCAGACCCCTATGTGTGTGGACAATTCTTCCCCACAGTTGAGCCCCTTTGGGATTTTGCTTTCAAGGTCCACAATATATCGGGACTCCAGGACTCTTAATCTCGTTTCGCGGTCTCCACCCCGTATGTGTTTTGGGATTCTGTCTATTCCCCAAAACCTTAAACTTGCATTGTTGCCATTGTGTTTTTCTGCATAGTGTCGGGCCATAGGATAGTTTGAATCTTTGTTCGTTATGGCCCGCAGATGTTGTAATATCCTGACCTTTAGTGGGTGTTTGGTACTGCCCACGTACTGGAGGCCACAAGGACACTCCAGCACGTAGACAGTAAAGTCACAATTACAGTTTATGACCTGTTTAATTGGTCTTTCCTGTCCAGTACTTGTTGAGAATTTCTTACAGTTTTTTCCGTTGCGGTCAGCTTTGCATGTTCCACAAGTTGTGAAACCCTTAGATTTACTTAGCCAGTGTTTCTGTTTCGGATCAGGGGGATAGCTATGTACTAGTCTGTCCTTCAACGATCTTGCCTTGCGGTAGGTTATTTGTGGTCTTGTGCCCACTCGATTACCTATGATGGGGTCAGCTGTTCAGCCTTGGCTCCCCTACTGTAGTTGGTTATCATGCGTGGTGCATTGGGTAACTCGTTTCTGGTAAGTGCCTCCTATCGCATCACACTGGCTGATTTTCTAAAAAGGCCCTCATCATGTGAGAGATCTTTCATCTTTTTCTGAGCCATTTCAAGTGTTTTGTCCGAATACCCTCTTTGTTTGAACCTTTTCAACATAGCTTTTTTCTCTATTTGATAGTCAGTCTCAGTATTACAGTTACGGCGAGCCCTCAGGAGCTCGCCGTATGGTATGCTATTGATGAGTGGTATCGGATGTTGGCTGGCTGAGTGCAAAATAGCATTGCCTGCCGTCGATTTACGAAACAGGCGAGTTGTGATGTTATTATTTTTGATCTCAACTGCTACGTCCAGAAATTCACAATAGCTATCACTGATGGTATGTGTGAAAAGTAGATTTAGATCATTGTCCCCCAAGTGTTTGATGTATTTTTCAGCTAGTGATTTGGGACCATTCCATATCAGAAACAGATCGTCGATGTACCTGACCCACATTATAATGTGGTCAGTGTACACCTCCGATTCCTGTGACCACACTCGTTGTTCCTCCCACCAGCCTAGGAATAAATTCGCTAGGCTGGGGGCAAAACAAGTTCCCATCGCGGTCCCTGACCGTTGACGGTACAGCGATTTCTCAAACAGAAATATATTTTCCTGTAAGCAATAGAGCATCATGATTTCCAACATACAGTTATGGTTCCAATTATCAATGTGCCTGCTTCTCAGATAGTACATGCAGGCATCTACACCTTTCTTTTGATCAATGCAGGTGTACAATGAGCATATATCCATGCTTATCATTAGGTACCCCTCTTCCCATTGTACTCCATGCAGTTTCTTCAAAAAGTCAGAACTGTCTTTGCAGTATGAATTCAAATTCGTAACATATTCTGCAAGATACAAGTCCAGAAAGATGGAAGTATTTTCCAAAAGTCCCCCATTCGAGGATACTATAGGACGCCCTGGTGGTGTAATGGGGTCCTTGTGCAGCTTAGGAAGAAAATAGATGCAGGGGATACGAGGTTGATCTTTCCTCAAAAAGTTATATTCGTCGGTATCCAACAGACCTTCATGATACCATCCCCCTAACAGCAAATGATAGTCTTTGATGGTTTTTCTGTATGTTTCCCAGTCTATTAATTCATAGCATATTGGGTCCATTAGTTGTCTCATTGCCTCTTGTCGATAGTCCTCATAGTTCATTAAGACAGCATTGCCCCCCTTGTCGGAGGGCTTGATAATGATTTTGCTGTCATCCTCCAGGCTTTTCAGAGCTTTCTTTTGGCTTGTAGTAAGATTTTCTTTTTTCGAATTCTTGAACTTATTTCTGGTCTTTTTGAGGTTCGCAATGACCGCTGTGTTGTAAGCTTCTATATTGTCATAGGGTACATTAGGATTATATTTCGTTTTCAATTTCAAACCACTGTGTTTCACTTGTTTGTTCATAATGCCTCAAGATCTCAATACAATGTGGTCGCTTCTTTCATTCAGGTCTCCAGTTTCAAGTTCATACATTTCTTTGAGCAGTTCCATATCTTTAACTAAAAGATTCACACCTATATATATATATCATAGGAAATTAGTTAGTTAAATGCAGAGATCTTTCTCAAATTGGCCATCGTCCGATCTCAGCCCTTCTCTATGCAGATAACGCCGTCCTCATGGCCTCTACCCCCTGGGACTGCAGAACCTGCTCACTAATGTTGTCATCTACATGCAGGGCCTAGGGTTATTAGTAAACCAAAGCAAAACATTCATCATAAAATGTCAGAGGACGTCTGCGAAGGGCCGTGGTATAACGATCAATGACACAAAGATTTGTTTCACCTCAATTTTTTCTTACCTCAGTGTCTTATTTGACAAGGAGGATTCACACTATTAATACTAGGAAGCTTCAGTTCATGAAAACGACTATGGCCTTGTCCAATTTTGCAAGGAAACTTGGCAAGAACCCCCCTAAACAGATGCTATTTATCTATAAAGCTAAATGTCTGACCACTGCCACTCATGGGGCAAGTGTGAGGGGCATACTAACTGTCAATACATGCTACCGGTGAAACATTTGTTTTTGAAGCACCTCCTTGCTGTACCCAATAGTTGTTCCTCCTTTGTATGTCATGCTGACTTGGGGTTTACCCTTTCCAATAGACATAATTAAGACAACATGTTCTGCTGGCACAACATTTAGACATCTGAGTACCTGTTTTAGAATGGATATATTTCACCACCTAACGAGCTTTTAACGACTGTCTCTGACTTTAGTAAGTTGTCCTTGTGACAATGTGTCAACCAAGAATACCTTGCACATTGTGTTCTTCTGTACATTTTGTAATGCTCAGAGGAAGGCTTTTATTGTACCATAGCTAAGGTTTCACAGCTTTACTCAATGCCGACCTGCGAATCTGTTTTTACCCACTCTCCATATATGCATTGTCATGTTAAGCTTCCTTTGGGCTGTGAACAATTGTAGGAAGAGTTTATAATACTTTTTGAGATTTTAACTTCTTATCTGTATATTTGTTTGCATGTGAGGAACACAATATGATCCCTGTTTACATGCTTTTTATGAATGTTTTATGTAATAATTGTAATGCACTGTATTCTGCTTTTATGGATATGAAAAAATTAAATTGAATAAAGCTTATTTGAATTGAATTGAATTGAACAGCTATGCAAATCCTTTTTAGTTTTAAAGGAAATCACAGGAAAATGTGATTCTTATTTTTGCAAAGAAATAGTGCTATTGGCTGTGAATTACTGTAGCCTAGGGCATAGTTAAACACAGAAGTATGACATGAAAAAAATGGAAAGGAAAAAGCAATGACAAAGTAAAGTATTGGCTCACCAACCTTGGCATTGAAGTCTACTTATTTTGGGGCCAATGTAATCAGACAGAACACCACCACTCACAGAGTAAGAGAGCCACTGAAGTAGTGAATTGATCTATTGTCCGATGAGATATCTTTTGGTGGATGAAGCAAAATGTGAACAATTGAACAGATCAGTGGATCAAGTTGAAGCGTCAATTGAAGATCCTGCATCCTGTTTTCAAAATATTCATACAAGTGATATAAAATGAAGAAGCAAGAACACACATCTTGCATCCACTCAACCTAACAAAAACGTGCTAATTTTTGAGGAAGCAAAAACATTCATCTCAGGTCCACCCACCATAACAAAAACTTGCTATTTTTTTAGGACGATCATATTAAGAAGATTTAGACCATGATGTACATAACCTAGAGGTTTCACCCTTCAATGTCTTGATTGGAGCCCATTCAAGCAATGGCAAACCTTGAAAACTGCATGAAATCCAGTGGCTGACAGGACTGATTAGTTCACCCTCTCTCTCTGTACTGTTTGTACTTTTTTGAAGAATTAATAACCTGAGATACTTTACAATAGTAAAGCTATTCTTTAGCCAGACCTAAAAATACAGTACACTTTGCTTAAATCATTTTGGACCCAGAATAGCCCCAGCAATTGACACCCTACTACGTCCATGGCCGTAACTTCAACTCAGTTAATTGGGGCCTCATTTCTAGAATGTTTGGAGCATAGATCTGATAATGCCACCCAATATATCAATCTGAAAATGTGTCGATAGATTAACCTTTTTAAAGAGGGTTTGGCATGCAAAGAGACAATTGCAAGACCACACCCCTAAACCCCTTCATAAAGGGACAACACATAACTAACAAGGGCATTATATACCATGCTCAACACATCTGCCAAAACCTAGCACTAGAATAATCCCGATTATTTGCTGCTACATTCACTGGGAGTATTTTCAGGGGGTCTGCTTTCAAGCAACTCGTGTGCTGCGAGGAATATGGTAACAACAACAAAACTGGCACACTACAAACCGATTAAAATAATAAGTGAGCAACGTTATGGTCCGAGCTCTGGATCCTTTCAAGTTCAAGTCATGTTATGTTATGTTATAGAAACCTATAAAGCGCACTTATACCCAAAGGTGTCCTGGCGCTGGGACTGTTGATGGGACTGAGCCTGTAACCCTAACGAGTATATAGAATTAGTACCAATGTGATGAGCAATAGTATATACTGCCTACTACTCCAGGAGCCCACTTGCTTCAACAAGTGCTATATAACAACAAATTAATTTAAAGCGTAGTTAAATATAGTTCTAGGAAAACAAAGTTGTCCCAAGGGTTTGTTTTCAGTAACCTTCAATTGTGTTGTAAAATAATTTGATTTAGTTGTGCTCTTACATTTAGTTTTCTCTTTTTTTCAAATATGCAAGAGATGCACAGCATCTCTGTGCCCTCATCAAGGTTCCTGCAACATGCATCAGTTTCTCTGTGAAAATGATGCTAAACTTCTTGTAGGTGTGTTACCTTTATAGATAGAATCTGCTTAACTGTTTGCTCTTGAGGTACATCTGATACAAAAACTTTGTTGAATTTCGTCGGTCCCGAAATCCTTGAGAAATTGCCTGACAAAACCAGTTTTACATCACCCTGCTAGGCTGCGTTTTCACATTACACATTATGAGTCAAAACCAATGCTAGGTTACTAGACAAAAAGTAAATGCCCACCCTTCTGATGCCAAATGGATTCCAGGTGCAGAAACCACATTTCACTTATGATTGGTCACAAACTGGCGAACATTTTCAGTGGATCAAAAAGTACAAGTTATGAAGTACCTGTTGGGAGCAAATCTCAGACATTTCATGGTACCTATGTGCATGAACCAAAACAGACAATGACGGAGGCACTATATGATGATTAAAGGCACTGGGAACTACAATTGTGTTCCCGGAAAAATTACTAACAAGTTTATCTTTAAAGTGGGATCCAACTGTAAATCAACAGCTCCAGAGCGAATAATCTCAAAATTGGGAAATTGTCTTAAGGAATAAGTACTTAATCTACTTGATGCACATTGGCTGTTCTTTGCTTCCAACTGGTAGGTGATAGCGTGGGGTGTTCAGCTGTCTTTAAATAGTCGAAAAAACAGAGTCCATTAAATGATGATTTTTGAAATTGGCATTTCCCTATTTTCTCACTTATGTGCATTTTACTCTATACTCTTTGTATAGTGTGTAGCGTGCTGTGTACACAGCAGAAACTTTGGGATATGGCCTGCAGGGATGGACCTCCTTGGACAAAAGGCTGTTGCATGCTCACGTGGAACGTGGCTAAATGATAATGTCCGACTTCCTGAATTAAAGCAGAACTGGAGAGGCAAGACAGGCCCACTGAGCCATTTAGCAGTTATTCTGGTGAATTCCATTGTTAGTGTCTGTGACTTCTTAAATTTTTGCATCACCCAACACCTAGTGAAGTTGTTTTTGCTTTCCTCCAGACAAGAGTCGCTGGATGTATTTAATGCATTTGTTGCTGAAGTTATTGCATATAGCTTGTGTTAATTCCTATGTTGGGGTAAAGAAGCAAATATACTAAATATATTTTTTGAATCCTGTATGGTACACCGGACCTCCAGTAACAAATAAAGTATGGTTTCCACTGCTTAATTTGAGCCTGTGGTTTCTGTTGCTCGGCACTGGCACTTCATTGTCAACACCAGTGCTTATGACAGTCTGCCACAAGGCGGCGCTGTGTGGCTAATTTTGAGGTTACCACAACAACAGTTAATTATTAATTCAATATACACTAAAAATGACTATCACCTCTTGCCCAAGCCATTCGTTGAGATTTTGGGGCCTTAAATAGTCTGAACTTGTAAGAGTGTGTTAGTAGTTGTGTTGTTACTATCATTGGCAGCGCAGAAAAGGGCAATGTGTGTGGTGCAAGGTGCTGTAGCCTCCTGACAAGAACCCTGGCACTTATTCTTTTTACAAATTTAGCACTGGTTGATACCCCTCTTGCAAGATTTATTACTATAGGCTACACTGGTTAAGATGTGGCAGTGATTTGAACCCAATCCATTTTTTGTCCTACATTTAAAGAAAAGGCTTGACATTTTGTGGAAGACAGTACGTAGACATTTTCACCATGATGCACTTGTAAGTCATGAGAAAGAAAATTTGAGAATGTTTGGTAACTACATGTGAAGTACCGGTTAACCCACTTACTGGGTCTCGGCGGCGGGGGAACCGCCCTAGTCTTCCATACCTTCCATACTTAGTAAAAGGAGACACAGGAGCCTTTGTCTGCAGGAGGAACCCAGATTTATTTCAATAGCCCGGGCTATGGAACAGAGTCCCAAGCTAGTCAGCGACAAGACAGAGGAGGCTGCTACTTCACTCTGTAGCTTACAAGCCTTTTATAAATTTTTCATCACAGTCTTTTGGTTGTTAGTCCATTGTTCAATCAGGGCAGTGTTTGCAGTTGATAACCAGATGCAGACGATGTTTGTAGTGTGTGACCTGGTCAAGGCTTGGTACACAGATCATTGTTCACTTGGCTTGATCAAAGCCGTTCTTTCAACTCATTGTTTAATCAGCCTGATCAGGGACCAACAGTCAGACCATTGTCCAGATAACCTGATCACGGTGTCAAGGATGTTTACCAGGCTGGGAGCAGGAGATGGAAAACAAGCTTGTATACGCAGGGCGTGGGTGTCTCATGGCTTTCTGTTGAACTGCAAAGAACAGGGGGTAGGGTGTGCAACATTTCCTGGGCAGAAATGCACGCTGCAAGATGGTCTCTGTCGTGTCAGTTTAGATTTTCCTCGGGTATCAGCAGAAACGACCAGGTGGGTCGTGTGGAAGTGTTTGACATGAGATGGCAATGAAAAAAACAATGGAGTCCCGGTACAAATGATGCCGATCAGAAAAACACTTTTCCTCACATGTATGTCTGAACTATGATGCTTTTTGGCCATGCTCACTGATAGTTGATGCTGCTCTTGGTCTACCTGTGCTTGGGTTTCATAGCGAATATATCCAAGGTATCTTGTGAGTGGCATTTATCAGTTAGTGTTGGCTGCAGGAACAGTGGCACATAAAAAAGAGGCCAAGACCTAAGTGTATAGTTCTCTTAGCGGTCCTGAATTCTTATTATATATTCTAACATTAATGCTACATACATGCTTTTTCTTGAAAGATTGAATAGAAGAAATTGTAAATGCTGCAAAGCAAATGCTCTAGAGGTCAACAAGAGGTATTTGATATATAACCACTTCATTGTGTAATTGAACTTGACATATCCATTCAGGTTATCATTTTACTTGTAGTGCCTAGAAGTAATCACAGAGACAACAAACAAGAGATGGATAGAAATACTTAAATCAATATTTCCTTATCACTGGAAATCTCTCTTTGTACTATTCAATGTAATTGCATTCTGGCCATGTGAGCGATGGGATTTGCCTCGTCCTATAGGAAACAGTTCAAACTGAGTGAGGGTGCCCTTTGCAAGAGGGCACAGGGGGTCCCGAGAATCAGGGTTGGACTGGAAACCCAAAGCAACGCAGGCAATGTTGTAGGCCCAACCCCAAGGAAGTGTGGGGAGGGTGCAGGTGTGAAACCCTGCTGCTTTTGGTACTGGAGACCGATATTGCAGCACTGCTGCAAAACCGGCCCCCACTGCTGCAAAACCGGCCCCCACCCTTCCAACTTCCCTGATGCCCACTACGGCCGATCCGACCTTGCCATGAATCCTCTTATAATGGCACACCGGGCTCAGTGGGCAGTGAAACACAGAGCAATGTTTTCTTCAGCTACTTTGTTTCACTCCTTTGCTCTATGGACAAGAATTAGGGCTGGCTAGAGGTTGCAACATGTATTCATGGCTTGCTACTGCATGACACTGTCCTTGCTACTCCTGGACTCTGATGTCACGAAGGCTTCAGCAAGAACAGAAAGATAACAAAGATCGTTAAACCGTTTTACTTTTAGTAGTGTCCACACCTTTTTTATGTACTCCTTCAAATGCAAAATGGAGGCTGTGGATGAGGTAAGGGTGACACGATGGATCAAATGTGAGATGCTATTGTGGGCTAGCAGTGCATGAGGTCACTTATGCTACCCCAGGCTTTTTGGGGAATAGATGCCCCTGCTTCACACTCATCACTTTTGCTAACTCAGAGAGCACAATCTCAGGAGAGGGGATGTGGACCACTGCAAACTAGAAGTGTGCCCCCTGAATTTATTAATCAAATAAGTGCATTCTGTTTAGTTCTTTCATAACAAACCATTTTGACTAAGCCACCTGATCAATCCAATTCGTACCAGGAAAGCCCAAGACTGGAACATGGATCCGACAAACCTACTAGGTGTGCACCCCTAAAGTTTGGAGCTTAAGCACAGTTTTCATTACTCTTTGACTTGCAATGTTATCTATATTTGAAGAGCATGCTTTCACCCTTGAGAGTATTCTGTTGCTGAGCAGATGTGACAGCCTAGCCCCGTATGGGGCAGGTGGGGGGCTTCATGGCAGGGGGTGAGGGGATTATTCGAAAATCCAGGTCTTCAACTTCTTTCAGAGTTCAAGAAGACAGAAGAGGCCTCTGATTTGTAGTGGTAGGACGTTCCTTGCTTTAGGAGTGAAGTACAGTAAGGGCCCGCCTGCGAACTGGTTTCCTTGTATGCGCACGATGTGCATGTTGGAGTCCGGCAGAGTGGAGGTTTCTGGGTGGTTAGTGGAAGGAGATGCTATTGGTCAGGTAGGCAGGACCAGTGTTGTGGGGGTGCCTTGAATGTGTGATTGAACTGGGCATGTTGGTTTCTCAGGAGTCAGTGGAGCTCCCTGAGTTGTGGTGTAATGTGTGTTCTGCATGGTAGGTTCAGGATGAGTTCTGGATGGTTTGAAGTCTTCTAGTGAGCTGTTTACTGATTCTGGCATAGAGGTTTGTCCCCTAGTCCTGTAACCGGTGCTTGCACAGGATAGAAAATTGTGGTTGAATTATTTTACAAAACCCTATTAGTTCGGATCTGTACATAAGAAATAATACGAAACTGTTGTGTTCGACCTGGCAGGCTATCTGTGTAATCCTACTCCATCAAGTGCATGGTTGAATATATATGGTAGGTATGCCTTTTTTGAGCTACGATTCCGGACCAGCACTTAATGTCTTGTAATTTGCTTTGAAGGGAGAATTAGCTAAAGGGTAATACATAGGTGTGATGTTTACTCTCTGCCAAGGAGAGCATGGGCCCTGACCATTTAGGAAGAGATCAATGGGCTGTGAATCATTACATGGGGCAGCTTTCTTCAAGGGTCAATTACAGGAGCCAGCCTGTTCGTGGGAAGGGTGAGTAGGGTGTTGGCTGTGCTCCTACACCAGAAAGGATTGTTTGAGGTAATTACCTATGGGGCTAAAGTGGAAGGGTCCTTTGGAAAGGGAAGTGGGCTTGTCACAAGAACCAGATCTTCCTTTTCCACCCACGACCCTAAGGCGTTTTTGCTCTTCAAAGATTGCATTGTTTCTGCACTGCCACTGTACCTGCTGTCTTAGTCCAGGCTATCAGGTGGTGGTAATGTTTGCTGCGGGTTTACACTACCATGTTCAACTGAAAAAACATCTGAAGTTGTACGACCCGTACCTAAAATATATTCAGTAATTCTTCCTCGCAGCTCACAATACGTGCACCTTTCTGGGCCACGTAGTATGAACCAGAAGGTCCTGGATTTAATAAACAGCTGTTTGCGTGTAGTATGTATAAGCCTATACATACACCGTCACAATCGAATGCAGAATGCGAAGTGTTTTGGATATAAAGCCCGGCTGATTTGAAGTAGGTCACACCTGACGCCATTGCCCCATGGCTTCTTTGCAGGAGGGCGCTCTGTAACCCCAGCTCGTTGCCATACATCGCAGTTATTTCTCTTTCTAGAGACGTGCCCATGTCAACACAAATTTAAGAAATACCTTTTGGAGATCAATTCTGTTGTATGTTTTTTGTCCTCGCTGTGAACGGTACAACTATAATTTGAAATAAAAAAAGCCATGGCATGTCGATTAATATCAAGGTTTACTGTCAGTTTTGCGAAAGCGTGGGCGCCATTTTTAAACCGGGCTGCTCTATTTTATTTTGATTTGCGAATGAACCTCCCGGCATTGACAAATCAGATTTCTGAAATTAAGGGTCTGGGATGTTTTTTTTGGACTTGGTACACTAATAAATATTTTCCAGGTGTGCAGCACTGACCTCTATTCTTAACTCTTCAAGTGTCAGGGAGAAAAAAGGATTGTAAATCAGAGTTTTCAGCCTCCAGGCTGGTGTATAATAAAACCACGGTGACAGCTAAGGAATACAGCGACGTCTCCCCTCACCCCTTTAAAATTTATGACGTTGTTTTAGATTTACTACCTTCCTGAAATAAAACTTGCTGGGCTGCATATTTTCTTTGTTTCCCCGCTATTGCCTTGTAGCGCCCTCACTGCAAGTGGTTGCTGTTTTCTCTGCAGCTCGAGTTTGCGCGAAAAAAAATTATAATAATAAGCTGAAGGCAAGTTACCAATTCTGTGTTAGAACGGGGCTGACTAGCTTTGCCAGGTAGGATCACACAACCAGAACTTGGTTCTTTGGTGGCCCCCAGTAAGCTCACTTTCCGTTGAACTGTGCTTACTATTTTGGAAGGAATAGGGAATTAAAAGAAGAAAAACCAAACACTGGCAAAGCCAATAGGCCTTTGTAGACCTATTGGTTTTGCCAGTGGTTTTTAGCCATGCTGCACAGTTCCTCAATTGCACGACCTGCAAATGACACAGGCACTTTTTATTTCTTTTTAATTAATAATCTGAGTTGGATCGGGTATCGGTAACTAAAATATTTATAATATGCACAGAGTTTTTTTTAAGTGAGTGGGGGAATGAAAGCAACACGGTGGGCAGAAGCAACATGGGAGGAGGGGAGGGAGCAGCACATTGGTGAGAGAGCAACACGGAGTGCAGGGGGGGAGAAGTACACGAGAGAGACATCTCAAACACATTCATTCATTGAGTTCCTAATACCAAATAAAAAATAGTGCTCTAAAAGCAAGCAGTGTTTGCAGAATGCCAGCCAATCAAAAGATGATACAGAGGCAACGCTCCATGGGAGGGACAAACACAAGATTGGCAATCTGGGACACAGATAAGAAGCCGGCAATGAGTGAAAGGAAAGCCAACCAATGGTAAGTAGTGGGCAGGCTCCAAGCCACACTGTTTTCTTGGTAAGCCATAAATATGTCTCGCAACAGATAGCGCATACACTGTCTAGTAGGCTGGAGGCTGAAAATAAGCATGTCTATTCACATTGTTTTGGAATATGCGAAACAGGCCTCCAGGACTTCAGAGCACTGAATAGCCTTAGCACACAACAAGTAGAGCGCAAAAATAAGTGTGTTGATGTACATGGTGCCACAAGAGATCTGTATTACAGTAATCAAGCTGTGTACAGTTAGCAGCACAAGCACAGGGCAGACATAAAGTTACAATACCTGCCCGGGAGTCTAAACAATAGGCTGTCGGTTGACCTATTCCCACAAGGAGGCAGTAGTATATCAGTTGGTTAATAAATACAGTAAATCACATTTGTCAAGAGTTTGTAATGCAATAGGAACCTAGTATAATATTTTTTAATATATATATAATTGTTCACAGGAGGCATCATTGAGAGACTCCTCCAGGGCTGTCCTGTGGGTTCATAGGAAGCTTACCCCGATGATTCCTGTTGGCGTTTGACTTACTGATTTCAAGGTTCTCCTTTCTTTCCTGGGTTCTTCATACTAGTCTTGTGTATTAGGTGATGTTTTTCTATGGTTGTTGCTGAGATACTGTCAGGAATCTCAGTTATGAGTGACTGCGCTTTAGCAATACCTCCTGTCGTATAATATCTTGTGCAACTCGCTTAATTAAGACGGGTTTCAATTCAATATTGAAAATTAAGATAGTGGGCACTATGCTTAATGGAAAGTGGAAGGGAGTTCCAGTGCTTTGAGGCAGGCCTGAAGAGGCCTTCTTCACGTTTCTATGTTTTGCAATCCAAGGAAAGTTATTCACGTGTCTGGAATGAATTTTTAAAATATATTTATAACGTTTTATATAGCGCTAGCTAGACCTGTGGGTATCAGAGTGCTTTACATACACAAAGGAAACATTGCATAATATCACAGGACATGAGGGTGCATATGAATTTAAACAAAGACATAATACTTATGTATACAGTGAGGGGAGAAAGACAGATGGTTGAAACAGTCAGATATCCACCACCCTTGAAGGTCAAAGTGAGGGGGGAGTCCATTAGGTTATTGATGCCTAGGTTGGTTGACTTGGTCGATAAAGTATTGGTTGAGGAGGAGTTTCAGGTCCTTTTTGAAGCAAGAGAAGGAGGGGTTGCATCTGAGGTCAATAGGGAGTGCTTTCCACATCCTGGGTACGTTACCGGAGAAGAATCAGCACTGGGTCGTTTTCTTTTTCAGTTTCGGAGGGATGAGAAGAAGTGAGTTGATGCTTCTTAGAGTTCTGGATTTTCCTGCTTTTACCAGTTTGCTGTTTAGGTAGTTGGGGGATTGGGTGTGAAGGGCCTTGAGTGTGATGCAGGCCAGTTTGTAAATACATATACCTTCCATGGAAAGACAGGTGAGTGCGTTGAGGGTTGGTGTGATGTGTTCAAATCTTTTTACACCAGTTATGAGTCGAGCTGCCATGTTAAGGACTGACCTTAGTGGGGCTAGGTGAGCTTTTGGTGACCCTGTTAGGATGGCGTTCCATAATCCCGTTTATAAAGGACTAGGGATTGTACTATTGTCTTGAGATCATCTCGGGGAATGAAAGGTTGAAGTTTCTTGAGGTGTTTTAGAGAGTAAAGCACACCTTTTGCAGAGTTCTTGATGTGGTCCTTCATTGACAAGTTCTTATCCAGGGTAATGCCTAGTGACTTTACCGAGTCTGATAGGACGAGGGAGCAGTTTAGAGCGTCAAGCTCCTTGAGCCAGTCTTGAATTGGTCAGTGGTTACTTTTCGGAGAGAACAGTATTAATTCCGTTTTGTCCGGGTTTAGTTTTAAGTTGTTTGTGTTAAACCAGGTTTCGATCTTGGTTAGCTTGACATTGAGGTGTCGGACGTCACTGGGTGATTTTATTTTGTAGCATATTTGTGTGTCACCTGCATATAGCTGGTATTGAACCCCTGCTTGTTTCAGAATATTTACAAGGGTTTCCATGAAGAGATTGAAGAGGGATGGTGAGAGGATCGATTCTTGCGGGACTCCTAAGTTTGACTCCTGTTGTTGCAGAGAGGTAGGAGTTGATTTTAATTTGTTGCGAACGGTGCTGAACGAAGGAAGTGAACCATTCTAGTATTGTGCCATTAATGCCAGAGAGCCTCTTCAGAGCCTCAAGCAAAGCTAGATGGTTTATTGTGTTGAATGCCGCTGATAAGTCAATAAGGCTGAGGAGACAAGCTTCACCTTCATCTAAGGCTCTGTGGATATCATCTGCAATATTGAGCATCGCTGTTTCGATGCTACAACCTTTCCTGAAACCTGGTTGAAAGGTGTTGAGGAGGTTGAAGTGATCAATATGTTTGTTAAGTTGTTGGAGAACGCACTTCTCCAATGTTTTAGCTAGGAACGGAAGGTTGGAGATAGGTCTGAGTTTGTTGAGCTCGTTGAGGTCGGCCCTTGGTTTCTTGAGTACAGATGTGATTTGTCCAAGCTGAAGGGAGTCTGGAACAGAACTTGATGTGAAAGAGGAGCTGATTATTTTTTTCCAGAAAGGGTCAATGATGTGGTTAAGTTTTTTTAACTTTTGTGGATGGGGGGGGGGTCCATGGTGTGGGAAGTAGGCTTTAAGTTTATAATTATATTGAAGACTTCCATTTCCGACATGAGTTCGAAGTTCGACCAATTAGCGTCATTTTTCAGTTGGAGGCAGGGTTGGTTGTCTGTGGTATGATTTCGATTTGTTTGGTCTGGGGTGATTAAAGGGGGTAGTTTGCGAGGGAGGATTTGAGGTTTGGATGAAGGATTTTGTGACTTTATCTGTGAAGAAGCTGGAGATTTCTTTGCATCAATCCTTGGTGTCTTTTATTTCTTGTGGGGGGGTGCCGTTTGTATGATTTTTAATAACGTTGAAGAGTTCTCTAGGTCTATTCTTCGCCTGGTCTAGTTGGTTGCGGAAGAAAGTGGCCTTTTCTCTAAAAATTTGTTTTTTATATGCCAACCGGGTTGATCTAAGTTGCGCTAGGTGAAGAGTCGAAGGGTTTTGTCTCCAAGTCCTTTCCGATTGTCTGAGTTGTCGTCTTTTGTTTTTAAGATCCACGTTGAACTAAGATTTAGATTTGATAGATCTCAAATGTTTGAGTTTGAGTGGTGCTACTTGATCTAACACCTCTGTCATTGTGGAATTAAAGTTGGCTGTTAAGTCATCGGCCGTCATAGTGGAAGGCTGGGGTTGCATATGGGCATGAATCCTGGATTCCAGTTCAGATATGGGGACCTTTGATGTTCCTGGTCCAGTGCTTAGGTTTGTCATGTCGTATTGGTTGGTTTCTGACATGTGAGTCAATATTAAACAGTATGAGGTGGTGGTCAGCCAGTCAATGGGAAAAATCGATCTCAAAGAGACCAGCTCATTTTTGGTGATGATCGTATCCATTGTTGCGTTGATGTGTGTTTGTTCATTGCAGAATTGTTTGAGGTTTGTAATTTCAAGCAGGAGTGATGTTTCACAGCTGGCACATTACAGTCCATCAATACCCTAACAACCCCACCACTGTCTGCAAATTTAAGCGTCACACGTTCTCCAGCCAATACATCAAAACCCTCCCTTTCAGGAAGCACAGGCCCAAAAAAGATTCCTGATTTTATTTATTTTTATTTATAAAGTTTTATATAGCGCTAGCTTGACCCGTAGGTATCAGGGCGCTTTACATACACACTGTAAAAAACAGAGGGAAATTGCATTACATAGTGGGCAGGCAGTAAGGAAGCGAACCAGAGATAAAAAAATACAGCATGAAAAATAAGTAAACAGTGTATCGGTGGGAGAGAGAACAAAAAAGGTGGTTAACACAGTCCAATCACCAACTATCCTTGAATGTCAAGAGAGAGAGGAGTCAACTCGGATATTGAAGTCTAGGTTAGTTGACATTGGTCAGGAAAGTATTTGTTAAGGAGATGGAGTTTCAGGTCCCTTTTGAAACAGGAGAAGGAGGGGTTGCATCTGAGAATTCTAGGGAGAGCGTTCCACATCCTGGGAGCATTGCCAGAAAACGATCGGTGTTGGGTGGTTCTCTTTTTCAATTTCGGAGGAATAAGAAGGAGTGAGTTGGAGCTTCTCGGTGTTCTGGATTGACCTGCTCTTACCAGTTTGTTGTTCATGTAGTTGGGGGCCGGAGAGTGAAAGGTTTTGTGTGTGATGCAGGCCAGCTTGTAAATACACCTCCCTTCCATGGGAAGCCAGTTGAGGAAGTTGATAGCTGGAGTGATGTGTTTAAATCTTTTTACTCCAGATATGAGTTGAGCGGCCATGTTCAGCATGGTCACATTATCCTTATAATAGGAATGTTTCTGCATGAGTACATCTTTTAATCCTTGTGCTTTTTTTTGCAAAGCACATAATGACCTGTAAAGCAGTCTACATATGTGCTGATTTTTAAAAATAATTTATACAAAATCTCCCTTCAGATTATTTGTTCCAGACTTTGATGTGCCTTCTCATTGCATTAATGGAATTCAAAACTGGCAGGGACTAAGCGCAGGATTGGCAGGATCTTTCCTGCCACACTGACAGGCAGATCGTGTCAGGTCTCCAACTTCACCCTCACTTACTTAGTTCATATTTCCCTGAGCCATTTTTAAATGCTGCTGGGAGACTGGTCAGTGAATTCACAACTGTTTTTACAAATGCATATTTTCTGTGTTACTTCCTAGCTCTGTCCAGTGCCCCTTCCAATTTTTGTATCATTGGGTCTCGCAGTACTTTCTTCTGAAAATTCTTAAGCTGTCTAGGATTTTTAATTTATCAATGTAGAAAATTGGAGGATACGAATTAGCAACATTAATGCTTCTTTTCAAAATCCAGCACCTCACGTGTCATGCAGTTTATTGATCTGTATTTCTAAAAGGACTTTCTGCTCAGGTGAAAAAAATAATAATAAATGAAGTGTCACAGGGAATATCTAGTCTGATAGGCCTGGAAGACACCCACTTTGCATATCGCCCCATCCAACTCAACAAAGTTAATGACAATACAAGATCACATTGATTTAAATCCACACACAGGTCATGTTTATTCAAAACATGACAAAATCACAGACCGTTTTTAGGTATTAACACAATTAGCAATTAGACTGTTATTAACATCACACATGATTTTTTTAAAACAGGTTTTATTGGGTTTTAGAGAAGACAGTCGGGCGCATGGGCCACAAATCACATACAGGATGTTGAAATAAATAAACCCAGACAAAGGAAAAAAAACAGCTATACCATAACCTGCACAGTGATATCCTCCCATCTGACACCATATGTCGTATACATGTTGTGCAACATAGAAAGCATTAGTCAGGCACAGCATTCCTTGACCTGTGGCATTGCATCTTCGAATTTCTTCGGCAAGAAAAGTCAGCAGAGCGTACAGTTACCAAAACCATTCTTCTGCAGTCTGCCCATCTTTGCCAGACCATGGGGTGCTTTTGAAGGCACCCCCTCGCTTTATATAAAGCAACCTCAAGCCCCGTACAGTGATCCATTCTCCTCTTTCACACTCCAACAGATGGAGGAACCTCGGTCTTCCACAACATGGCAATATCCCTCTTTGCTAGGGTAAGCCTCAGAAACAAAAGCAATTGTACCTATTTCCACCTATACCATCCTTACTATGAAGAAGAATCCGTTTTGGGTTCAGTGGAATGTCCCAAGAGTGAACCCTCCCCAGACAAGACTCCACTCCTCACCAGAAACTATCCAATCCCACCCAACTCCACACAGCTTTGCATTGGAGGTGCATCGGGCAATCATGCGTCATAGGTGATGCCTCGTGAAGTTCGCTCTATGGAGGAATTTTAACTGAATGAGTAGGAGGCGGCCCTAGATCCCCTCCTTCCAATGCGCCCCCAGGGCCTCGGTCCAATCCAGGGCCTTGGTCCAATCGTCTGGATCTAGGGTATCAAGATCAGCATCTCAGACCACTCTGAGAGCAGGTAACACGTTTGAACTATTTGTGATTAGGTCTGGTAAATCTTTGCTATTTTGTGGTCGCCGTGAGGAGTTTACCTTCTAATGGGGTGAGCTTCATAAAGGCCGAAAGATCTCAAAGGTATGGAATAATAGCATGACAGAGCTACAAGTAGCGATGGAATTGGTTACAGTGCAATCGGTATTTAATTTGTGTCTCTTGAAACGATTTCAGTACAGTCCCACATATCATTTCTCCCAGAGTGGAGATACCATCTGGGAGCCCTTGAGTTTGGCGACTTGTGTGAGCATGTCACCTCGACACAACCGTGTCCCCTCAGTCAACTTCCCCCACCATCCCATCCGTCACAGGGAAGCCCTCCAGCTGTCTAGAGCCATCTGTGTCGCTGGTGGAAGGGACCAAAACCCCCTCCCACCATAAAAGTATTCCAGTAAGGAGGTGTCACCCATCACCCATTTCTCTACAGCATATGCCCGGTCTTTCTGCTGGCCATAGCACCACTGATTGATAATTAGAAGATGGGAAGTACAATAATTGGAAAGTAAATTGGCTGCAGCAATGCCCCTGCATTATGTGGATTATTCTGAGGGCGATGCAAGCAGCTCTCCCTTCCCACAAGAATCCCCGGAGAACGGATTTCATCTGTCTTAACCATGACCTAGGAATAGCAAACGGATAGTTCTGCAATTGATATAACAAGCAGGCAAGGAGACCATCCTAAATATTGCTGACCTACCCATCAGCGACAACGATATCACCCCACTAATAAATCCGACTCTGTGTCGCCCGCCATGCCAGTTTAGCATCCTTTAGCAGCAACTGATGCTATTGTTGTTGCACCAGCACCCCTGTTTGACCGTCGACCACAACATCACAATTTTTAACATGATTAAAAACTTTGTCACATTAACATTCAGACTTTAACATTATGATAGATTCGCACCATACTGCACTATTTACATTTAGAATGGATTAGCTGGTTGCATGTTCAAGTACACAGCACACAAGTACTCTATTTCTATTCCTTCTATCCACCCAAACGAAACCATTTGCATCCTGCGAGGTGATCGCTGACCTGCGCTCTTTCATTGTACCACCCTTCCACCAGGTCGCAACGGATCTGTGTAACCAGGAGCTTCAGACCAAGTCCTTCACTGCTATCTGAACCATTAACCTTCACAAGTCAGCTAATGGTAAACATCTCATGAAATAAAAATGTCAAAGCCCAACCTGAGTGCCATTTGACTTTGATTGAGGAGAGGACAGACTCTAATTGGATTGTCTTCTGATATGACTTGCTTTACAGTTCCGGGAGCAACTGGGGACACTGGGTTCTTTACCCGCCTCACCTCAAACAGGGATGTTGTAAAACCTCAAATTGTATCAATAAGCAAGTCAGTTCCCAGGTCAGATAGATAGACCATGATTGAACTTCTGTGTACCCCTCATCAATATGTGTGGAATGTGCATCAATCTACCGCACCATGCACATAATTCAACAAGCTCAACATTAGATCACCTAACCAATCATAACTGATTCCTTAGCCAAATCATGCCTACGGAATGAATGTGACCATACAATATTTGCATTTGGAAATGTCCACTCCAGCCAAGAAGGCTCTCCTAATATACATTCTCACAATCCTTTGCAGCTCATCTTCACCTGATCATTTCTGCTGAGATTTGAAATGACTAGGTCCGGGGACTGCAGACCCTCACAACCCCTAGCCACCTCCACAGTATCACGCAAACGAGATATACTCAGACTGCTGATACTGAGTCACCTGAATAAGACCTTCTCTACTTCTGCTGGATTTTACTTATTGCAGTGTTGTAACCTTCAGATCGCCCACTGGACAAATGAGTGTCTGATAACCTAGTCTTGTTGGTCATGACAAATACAGGAAAACACAAAACAGCTCAAGAAAATGAAATGAAAACCGCAGCAGTTCGGGACAGATATGCCGCCAATAGCAAGCCGACGCCATGACCATCTCTAATTGCTTTTAATTTGACCCTTATTGAATCCTGCGCTAGCCACCATCGTTGCCGCAGCAGTTCTGAATGAATGGGAAGTGTAATTTTCTGGGTTTATACCAGCCTCCACTAAGGTGGCTACAGATACCGCAGAAAACTGATAATGTAAACGTACCTCCCTGTTCTGGTATATAAACAATGCTGGGGACTAAAAGGCTAGAGGGCAAGGATAAATAAAACTGTGTTAATGCAACTGAACAGTCAAGAGAAGAAGGCCAGCTTGTACAGAAATTAGAGCCCTTGTCCCCAGATGATCGGTCTTTTAGCGAGCCAACCTAATTAAGAGATGCCTGTCAAACTGGACATTCTATAGCTTGTCCTGAAGCAGCCTTAATGCCACTGCCACATAACCCTTTGCAGTCAACAAAAAAGTGAAACACCTGATGGAAAAGCATGTTTTTCATGCACCAGGGGAGACTTGCATGCAGAAGATTCACAAATGTTGTTGAGGCCTATCAACACTGTACAAACTTTGACGACTGCATAAAGAGGAAATCAACAAAGTGATGGATTATATCATGGAAGCCTCACATAGTAGAAAAAATCAGTTTGATGCACGAACTGAATTGTTTAAAATATGCACAAGAAATTGCAACGACCATAGGCATGAATTTGTCATAATAGCAAAAGCCTCTTTATAGGAATCACAGTGCATGATAAGTATCTGAACAAACCGGTAACAGCATAAAAGCTTCTTCGATGGCTGCCATTCCCAACAAAGCACGATGCCCAAATTCTTTTAACTTAATCAAGACGTGGTCTAACAAGGCGTAGCACACTGGACAAACCGTCGGGTCATTGTCGTCGTCGACTGAAAAACTTTTGGGGCAGCGAGATTATGAGTCATCAGTATTGACCTTGATCCTTCTCTGGGGCCACACCCAAGGGCCAAAACTCAAACCATTCAAGAGTTGGGACCACAAAAGGGCCAGGAGTTCTCCCAAATGACAATTCGTTCTGCAGCTTTCTTGAAACAACTTCTGAGTGTGCTAACACTGATAGCTGGTTCATGCAATGACTAAAAGGTGCTAAGGCTAGGATTCTGAAATCTTGAAAGATATTAAAGTACCTGTGGTGCTCTGTGTTTGGGCCGGTCAACAATTTCTCAACTCTAACTGGTGTGGGCAAGACACTCTTAATTGATGGCCTTGCTGGGCGCCTTTCGTTTTTCTTTAGCTTTCTTGACGCACTTAAGGTCGTGATATGTGGGGAGACCACAGAATGAGCACCCATGTTTGAACTTCCTCATTTTGGAAGGATCTACACTTTTCTATTAAAAGCACTTCTCCCCTCTCTCTTGGCATTGGTGAAATTAATGCTGCTTTTAAGTGTAACTCCTCTACGAAGCAGAATTGTAACTAGTTGTTACTTCAGTCTGATTTCACCTAATATTTGGATCATCTAGCATTGTCACTCTGAAATTTGAGTCCTAATCTAACCATGCAGTATTTCTTACCAATTTGTAATATTTTCTTCAACCTTTGGTTTCTTTCCTTAACTGACTCCTTACTGTCTTAGTTATCTCCTATAATTTCCCTCAGTTCAGTGAAAACATTTCATAAAACCCCTCCATATTTTCTCTTCAGTTTTCAAAGGAACATGAGCACTCATATTACCTGGTCTGGAGGGAATAGTTTGCCTATTGTCTTGTGAGGATCTGAATTGGTTTGCTGTGTTGCTTTCCCATTCTCCTTGTCCCCAGTCTCTCCTGGAATAGTTCTACTGTTATTACTTGGATTCTTCATAGTTGCCTAGTGATTACACCACTAGCCCCTTGAATCTAGTTAGTCATCATGTACCCCAGAATGCCACACTCTGTTGGATGGCAACTGTCTCTGGATGTCCCCGAAAGTCCTAGCTACACTGTTAGAGGTGCATGCTTGTGCCCATGGTGCTGCCCACGTGCAGGGCTTTGCCACAGTCATAGTATTGCTCAATGAAGCACTTGGCCATTGACACTATAAATGCCTTTATCCCCTTCTTAGTGTGTACAAGTCACTGACCAATTGTCACCTTCTTTGCCTGGGCCACTATCTCTTCTGCTTCCAATCCTGCCTTGGATTGGTGTTCCCACTGCCCCCAGTAAGATCCTGATAATCCAAACCCCACCATGAGAAACCAAAAAATCTTGAATTATCACTAGTGCCAGACTCTGCTCCTGATCTTGACCTGAAGTTTTACTCAACTCTTGGGGAACTTTGGATGTGGTAGCCAGGTTCTTCTCCAACATATTCTTTGAAGGTGGGAATGGAAGACCTATAAGTAAACCCTGAGCACTGCATGTGCTGCATAATCTCAACTTCATTCTCACAGTTGGAACTATTGGGAGAGTCATCAGCGTGTTGTGCTAGCACCAACATCAGTAGCTGGGCTATTTCAGAATCACAGTCCTTTCTTTTTCCTGCTTGCTTAGACAAGTGTTAAATTGTATTGAATTGGCCCAGATTACTGGCAAATTGAAGTAACTGTTTTATCAAATTAGCCCTGGCAGTTCGGCCCGAACCAAAAAATCTATTCTATGCCATCCCCTGCTGAATGACCCTGTACTGGCCAAGATACCCTCAGCCCTCCCCATTTATTGGTACATGTACTGCAAACAGAATTTGTATCTTACTGTGGACTTATGCTGGACTTGCAAGTCATGGAAATTGCTGATACTTCTTTTTTGGTACTAAATTTATACCAATAGAATAATTATAAAACTATCAGAAGTACCTACTGCCGAGCTGGATAGCAGTGACAAGTAATTTTGCAAAAAAACAAAGGCACAGCAAGCGAAAGCGTGCCCAGCAGGACGATGACCTCCTGCGATGTTTTCAGCAGGTGCTGCTGGTGGGGCTTGGGTCTTATCAGCTCACTCAAATGCTTCCGCTTAGGTCTGCTGGGCACGAATTTCAGGGAGGAGAGTACTGAGCTGAACATGGCCAGACCTAAATAACCCATTCTTTCTAGAGATGCTTTTCCGTTCCTGTCCTTTGTCCACAAGGGGCATCTCGGCCCTCTTGCGAGAGAAGAGCGTAGTAAGCAAGCTACCGGGCACCCACGTTATACCTGTCTCTCTCACAACCCCTGGCCAAAAAGTCAAAAGCGTGGGGAGGGGGCAGGGAGCCACTGACCCCTGAGCTACCGCTACCCACCCTTAAACTGCATGAACTCTCCCAGATTCCCCGTATTTTTTATCAAAAAATGCAAAGCTGAGTGAAATAGTTACCTTTGACCCGGGACTACTCCGCACCCAGCCTGAATTTTCTTTGCCTTTAGCTTTGGGAAGAAGACTCCTCTGTGTTTTATGAAACCTCTGATAATGTAGGAGTGTACGTAAGACATAATTGCTGATCTTTCTGAGCACTGAACTATCATTGTAGCAGCTCCTTTAGAATAGCCATGCATGCTGTTTGCCAGTTTGAAACATGTCTTTCTTAGCATGTTGTTAAACCTTGTGTTGGGTTAGTTCTCCTGGAGTATCTCAAGATACACAGCGCCAGAGATTAAGCCATTTCACCAAACGGCCCCTAGATAATTTTAAGATAAATATTTTATCCTTCCTCTAAGCTGTCTTCCGTACCCACAGTTTGTTCAATACAGCTATACTCATGGCTGGACCAGAAGTTTGCCTTACCTGTGTAAACTTGCTGCACAACCACAGGATGCACAGTACTATGTAGGAGCACAATGGTACCCCTCAGAACTCAGTTATTGAGTGGGGTTCATCCAATTTGTTTAACCTGTCACTTTATTACTAAACTTAGACCCCAACCCCCCCCCCCCCCCCCCCCCCCCAAAAAAAACCCATTAAATCAGCAGAGTAAAACAGCTCATTAAGTTATGGGGTTAAACGAATTGAATGGACTCCATTCAATATTTTAGTTCTAGATCAGTGAAAAGTTAAAGGGTTTTATTACAAAAATTCAAAATAAGGGGTACAGAGTAACAGGGTTTACTCATGTTCTGTTTAGTGGTGTTATTAGTCACCACCACCCCCCTCATTCTCTACATTCACTTTTCTCACGTTAGTATAAAAATAACAGCCCCTGTCCAACTTGGGATATAAGAATCACAGGGATGGTACCCTTCGCAGAGTGGCTGAACTGATAAGGTTCTGCTGTCTGTTTTAAAAAAGTACAGGATCTTGGATTGGAGAGGAGTCAGTTTCATCCTTGTCACTAATTAGACTGTGGTCCATTCTCAAACTCCCTTCTAACTGATTGGATCCTTCATTCAGACTTAAGAGACATACATAACAGCATCCCACCATATCATGTATGCTTTGATGGTACATTTACAACAAGGTCGGGGAGTTGCCTTGCTGAATTTCACCTTTTCTGAAGAATGTGCAGAGGCTCACCTGTCTAGGGGGAGCTGTGCCTTTGGCGGTGGCGCCGGGGGGCAGCGACGCAAGTCACCGCAACCTTTAGGGAGGGTCAGGTGTGAGATTGGGTGGCCGAGGCACGGCACCCGGAAGAATCAGAATGCTTCCGAGGTCATGCCCATCAACGTGGTCGGCCCCGCCTTTAAAAGATGCTGCGAGGCAGTGTGCAGGTCTCTTTCCTGCTCGCCACCTCGGACACAACAGGGCCTCGTGACTCCTCTGCATATCCTAGGAACAGCATGATCTTCTTCTGCGACTCTGCAGCCACAGCCCTGGTTTGATTGGTGCCCCCTGGGAGCCACCCGGGTTAGAAAACTTGTTTTTCCACCCTGCCCGAGTTATGTGCTAGGTCTCTTACACTCAGTCACTGCTCTGGTGGGCGCGTGAGGGCTATAGAGGAAAAGGGGAAGGGTTGGTCTGGATATTTTGTTTGCACATATTCCATTCCATGCCCAGTGGGCGCAAACCTGCACAGGCCCTTGGGGGAAGGAACATGGGTGTAGGGGGTGCTCTAGGGAGGTATCCTAGTGGGCAGATTGGCCTCCTGCACAGACTCTTCCAGTATGGCGGGATCGGTGGGTGGGGTCCTCCCAAAAGGGACCCATTCAGGTCCATTTGGTTGTGGACAAGGGGTTTTAATAGGAAGTTAGGAAAATAAATGTATCCTTCTAAACTGTAGATCGGCAGCACGTCATGCCACTGATTTAGCGGACCTCATTATAACCAATGATCCCGACCTTATAATATTAACGGAAACTTGGCTAAGTGAATCATCCACACCCATCTTTGACATACTAGTTCCTCCAAACTATCACATCACCAGACTTGATAGACCAGATAGGATTGGTGGTGGTATTCCCTGCATACATAGGAACAACCTCACTGTAAACCGCTCCAACACCATGGCGTACTCCTCCTGTGAATACCTTTGCCTACACATCACCAGCAATAATAATTCTATATGCTCACTACCCTCTTTCTACCATCCTCCCGGTAACAACCTTATCTTCATCGAACACATGATGGATATCCTAGCCACAAACGCAGGACAACAGAATACACAGATCTTCCTGGGGGATTTCAACCTCCATGGGAACGATCCTGACGACCCAGAGGTCAATATTTTCAAACAGGCAAGGGGGACCCGAAATAATGGCCTAGGACCACGGGTAACAATTCTATTTCAAGGAACAAAGGTCCTAAGCAAATAATAATGTACACAAAATAATTAGAATATAACCAACGATGGGTTACTCTAGCCATCCAGTGTCCAGCCGGACAATGGAGTTTTATTTTTACAATGGAGAAAATAAAGTCAAAAATACTTAGAACAGCATAAATAGTGAGGCACAAGCCTGTACCTGTAAAGAACCGGGAAGTGTGGGGGAATGGGGTAACAATACAGACAATCGAACCAAAACAGAAATACAGGCAAAGACTTTGAGCTTTGGCCACCTGCATTCAGTTTTAAATAACAGCAAGTTTTGACCAAAAATAGATACCACAACAGTTAAGCACAATGGACATTTGTGGTTCTATTTAGAAATGTCGACGTTTCGATCCCTTGCTCATGGTAAACTGGGATCATCATCAGGACTAGAAAATAACATTTGCCTGGTTCAGAACATGTTTACGCCTGTCAGGATAAAAACAAGGAGAAAAAAGGGAAGAAATATAGCCTATAAGAAACAATGACAAACATTTGACAAAAAAGTTACTGTAGGGCAGCGAATTTAAGGCATAAACACATCTAATTCTCTTTCAGACATTCGTGGGCAAGCAAGGATGAATGGTGTGTGGAGTCTGGGATTGGAACACACGGTACTGATTGTGACTAATTACGGCGTGGAGCCAGATGTGCTGCAGGATGTGTGGTGTGAAGCGAATTGAGGCATCAAGCGTCTACGTCCCGTTGGCTTAGGTCGCAAAGGGATCTTAAGTAACGATGACTAGGCACGAGTGGTGATGACTAATTGAAAGTGTTGGGCTCGGCGAAAGAGTATTGTGGTAAACAGGCACACGGGTGAGAGTTACCGAGGGTGATAGACTATGTGCCTAATAGGCGTTATTGAGACCGCAGCAATGTGAATGCCTTTTCGGGCGTACGATGGTGCCACAGTGAAGGTGGCGAGACGTAACCATAACGCGCTTACCAGTCGGCAGAAGTATCAAAAATTGAGTTTGTGACTTCAAAATAAGATCGCCACAGCTGAAAAGGGAAATTAAATTAAAATTAAAAGAATCATCCAGGGCGTGGCTGTGAAAGAAAGTGAGCCGCAGTGAACCGGCGCATGGGAGTGCATACCTCTTTAAGTAGCGATAACAACATGAATGGTTGTCCTGGAGGTAATGGAGGGAGAGGGAAGGAAAAAGTGTCACTTTCAATAACATCACTGTTAACTGCCGTACATTCACTAATTGTAACACCTGCAATGTGATCTACTTAATTCATTGTCCCTGTCTGAAAGTTTATATTGGTCAAACCATGCAGAAGGTGAAAACCAGAATTGGGCAACATAGTAGTCGAATCAGGTGCAAAACGCCCAACGCTCCACTGGTCGAGCACTTCACGGATGCCAACCACAATGAAGACGATATCCGGTGGACTGTCTTGAAAGCACTCAAATTGCCACAGAGAGGAGGCAATATGGCGCAACTACTGAACCGTGAGGAACTAAAATCCATAATCCTTTTTGACTCAATCAGAAATGGCTTGAACCGAAACAAAGATTGGGCCACGTTGCTATAAGTATTTCGAAACATTAAGACTCTTACTCCTGACTTTTAAATCAGTTTCTGGCAAAATCGCCCAACAAAAGGTGTTCATTAGTTCAGATCACCATTACATTTATGTCTTTTAATTTTGTAAATGTATGTACAATGGTTTCTGTTATTTGTCACCCAGACTGTTACCATATCTATTGCTTCCGCAATTGCTTCTCTAAATGTAATGATCAAGGTACACTGTCCAAATGTGATACACATTAATGAGAGTTCAAATCACGCGCTAGGCACTTCACCAGTATCACCCCTGCTCCACGAGCCTTCACTTATTCACACCATTCCAATATGGCTGCCCCAGTACCCATCGAGTGCACGATAGTCCTTCCTCTCTTTCTCCCGACCATGTGTCTCATCCAAAATGGTGCCCTGTTCAGCCCTACTTGAATCAGTGCTCTTTGAACACTCTCGAGTGCCTGCTATCACGCCAGGAACCTCATGGCACATCGCTGCTGTCTCCTGATTCCAGCCATCACGCAACCCTAAGGTAAGCCCTAATCCCAGCCCGTGCACGGCCCCTATCTGTCCAGTTTCCTCTTATTTTAAGAGACTTATCCGCTCACTTCACTTTCAGGAGCAAGCCCTATACCTAATCCGGTACGGCACTCAAACAATCCCCAACCTTGTATACAGGAGCGTACTGAGAGGAGAGCGGCGGCCGCCCTCTCCCTCCATTACCTCCAGGACAACCATTCATGTTGTTATCGCTACTTACAGAGGTATGCACTCCCATGCGCCGGTTCACTGCGGCTCACTTTCTTTCACAGCCACGCCCTGGATGATTCTTTTAATTTTAATTTAATTTCCCTTTTCAGCTGTGGCGATCTTATTCTGAAGTCACAAACTCAATTTTTGATTCTTCTGCCGACTGGTAAGCGCGTTATGGTTACGTCTCGCCACCTTCACTGCGGCACCATCGTACGCCCGAAAAGGCATTCACATTGCTGCGGTCTCAATAACGCCTATTAGGCACATAGACTGTGGTAAATTAAATTTACTTATTACCTCATTTCTGAATTTCTATGCTTAATAAATCATAATTTCTTGTCAATGCAAAGCGAGGAGTCCGTGGTGCTCAAATGAAGGAGGAGGAGACCAATAACTCGAGTTAAGGGGAGCGCTTCCAGCGCCAAGCGGGCACAGGAGCAATCTCTCAAGTCTCTCTCTTGAAGTGGGTGTCTTTATTTTCAACAGCAGGACATTTATACAGTCTTGGTCATGAGGCAAAATAGAGGAACAAACAGGTCATGGCAGATAGAGGAACAAAAATAAGCAAGAGGAGCAGATTGTGAAGAAATGGGGGCGTGTCTTAGGCTTCGTGAGGGGACTTGCGATGTGAAATAGTCTGACAGTTGGAAGGGGGAGGCTTCCTCATTTGGGGTTTGTGCTCATGCTTCATGTCAAAAAGAGGAACTATCTTGTGTAAAACAGAGACCATCTGCTCTCTGGCTTGCAGTAACTATTTCTTAAAACAGGAACTATCTGCTGGTTCTGGGAATTGGCTGAAACACAGGAAGGGGTGGTCAATGAACTAAGATGCCAGGTGCAGGGTGTCTTACAGTTAAGAACAGGAACTATCTGCTGCTGGTTCCCAGAATTGGCAGAACCACAGAAATGTGTGTGTTCACAGTGTACAACCTTGTGCTTCCTCTATTAGTTGGTGTGGTTTCAGGGCCTAACCTCGTGCTTCCTCTTTCAGTTGGGGGTGGTCACAGGGCAGTTGATGTGACAGGCTGAGTTACCAACAATGGACAGGATGTGGCTGAGTCTCTGGCACAACTGGGGAGGGCACACAGACAGGCTTCTTGGAATTGGCTCGACCACAAGGAGCAGGGGGTTGTGCAAGATTCAATGGGGATGTGAAGGACAGTTTTCAGACAAATTGCTGAGAGCATGTCACACACAAAATGGGTGTTTGTCTGAGAAAAATGGCTGTCAGGCAGAAACAGGGAAATGATGGGGCACAATTGTCAATTTTATTTCCACATTCCCTCCTTGCCCCAGAGTGTAAATACATTATATCTCAATTTGCATGAGATCATTAATACATTCTTGTAGCATAATTCTTTCCCTTTCTCTCTGCTGGACAAGAGGTTTAGGAATGCAGTTTGCAGCGCATAGACCGCACAGGGCAGGACCACATTGGATGCAAAGGCAGCATCCAGTTATTATCAGGAATATTATACCTGCTGCTGACAGCAGTTGCCATCCCCAGGACGATCTGACATGGGGCACTAGGAGGTCTCGGTGGTAAGTGGATGGGGCCACAAAGACAGGGGGTAACAGGAATGCTATATAGCAAGTTCCCCCCAGTTCAAGGGCAGCTGCACATAGGCTGTTTGGCCACAGACCAAATAAGTATGGCGAGATGCTAGGAATGAGGACTTTCCTCTGTCTTCAAAACTTATAGTGGTATGACAGTCACTGTGTCCTAATGGAACAGAGCCATTTTTCTGGATGCACAGGTGTCCTTTTACTGGTGAGACCGAGATGGAGGGGGGACCAGCATTCTTTTTAGGTTTGGTATTTAACATCTTGTAGGACATGGTCATGTTCCCTTGCTTGTATTCTTCACTTTCTAGGACTGTACCTGTCGCCTGAGGATCTCCCTCCTTATTAGGGTAACAGGCAGTATTGAGTACCTTGTTTAAATCCCCCCAAGGCCACACATTCTTGCATGAATTATTTCCGTCAGGGCAGGAGGTAGGGGTAGTATCGTCAGCTGTTATTAGGGCGAACCAGGCTTCACAAGTTCCATTATAAGAGAATGGGAAAGGAAAAAAAGAGGCATCCCTCCCTTTTTCTGATGAGGTGGGATGCGGCCACATATCCAACAATTGGTGCTATTACTGGCCTGCTGAGTGTGGTGTAGCATCTGTATGAAGGTATTGTTTCGCAAGGCTAGTCTATGGGCTTGTTTATGAGGGGGTAGGTCGTGATAGGTGTGTTCCTGAGTGCTGTTGGGTGTATGAGAGGTGTGTTGTGTTGGAGGAAAAACAGTGTGGAGAATCCAACCAAGACACGTCATAACTGCCATGAGGAAAAATAATACTGTCAAACATATAATAGGACCATTATGTCTTTTTCTAGAGTTCATTTTTTCTTTCTCCCACATAGTCAAGGTGTTAAAATCCATTCCCATGCTCCAACCGCTTCACCACTGGACCGACGCCCAATGGACTTAATTAGCCAGAGTCCGAATGGCAGACCTTAACTTTGATTTGTAATCCTGTTGTGGGGTTAGTTCCAAAGGCAATAAAGATTGTTCAGTCACAATGTCAGTGGGATTGGCAGGGCCATCAGCAACAGTGTCTTTTTGTCCAAAATGTTTCCGGCAGTGGCTTGCGTGGAGCCAGCCCTTCCTGCCCTCGACCTTCACTGCTGTCCGTGTTGTTAGTAGTACGAGTCTTGGCTTCTTCCACCTGGGCTGGAGGGGGCTGGTCCGGTCGAAGTTCCTCACGAGGACCCAGTCCCCGGGTCGGATGGCGTGTTCTTCCGGGTTGGTTTTGTCAGGGAAGGTGGCAGCAACCTGAGAACGACAAGATTGGAGTGCAGACATCAAGGAAGCCAGGTAGTCAGTCAGCATAGTACTGTCAACATCAGTTATTCTTTTAGGCCTTGGCGTACCCCACATATTTGGTGGTCTGCCAAAGACCACTTCATATGGAGATAAGCCAGTTCTGGAATGGGCTACCATACGCATGTAAAAGAGGGCAACCGGTAAGGCTACCATCCAGTCCACGCCTTTGTCAGTGCATATCTTGGCCAGTTTTGTCTTCAAAGTTTGGTTGTGTCTTTCTACTAGACCTGCTGCCTGAGGATGTCTTACACAGTGAAACTTCCAAGTGTACCCTAACAGAAGAGACACTTGCTTCATGAGTTCAGGGGAAAAAGGTTGGCCGTTATCTGAGTAGATGACACGGGGCAACCCATACCTTGGGAAAAAACTCTCTAAATAATTGTTTAGCAGTTGTCGTTGCAGTGTAATCTGGGACGGGATAGGCTTCTGTCCATCTGGTCAGAGCACACACTACAACTAGCACATACTTGTGACCTCTACATCTCTCCATCTGGATATAGTCCATCTGGAGAACTTCAAATGGATGGTCAGGGGGTTGGAATCCTCCCTGTTCCACCTTTGTGCCTTTTCCTGGGTTGAACTGATTACAAATCATGCACGTTTTAACTTTTTGTTTGGCTGCAGTTCTCAAATGTTTGTTGTGCCATATATTCTGTATGCTGTCTAACATTGCTTTTTCTCCCAGATGCGCTGGTCCATGTATGGTGTTTACCATAACCTGTACCATGGCATCCGGTAGAAACCATACTGCTCTTTCAGGTGTCATCCTGCCTTGATCTGTAAGGACCCCTCCTTTTTCCTTCCATTCTAGCAGTTCCTGTGGTGTGGCGTGACTTTGGACATCCTGGATGTCAGAAAAGGGGTCTCGTATTGTATATTGGCGGTGTGGTATACTTAATTCTGTGTTTGCTGCTAACTTGGCTGCACTGTCTGCAGAATCATTTCCTTTTGATATTTCATCTGTTCCTTTTGTGTGCGCTTTACATTTTAGCACTGCGATTTTCTCTGGTAACTGACTGGCCTCTAAGAGGGCAGTGATGAGTGTAGCATGCTGTATTCTGGACCCATGTGATGTGAGAAATCCTCTCTCTCTCCACAATGTACCGAAGTTGTGTACAACTCCAAAGGCATATTGTGAATCAGTGTAGATGTTAACTGACTTTCCTTTTGCTAAGTGACATGCTCGTGTTAGGGCTATGAGTTCTGCTGCCTGTGCCAACAGTATCTCTATCTTGTGTGCTTCTAAAGTGTCTGTACCATTTGTGACGGCATAGGCTGCTGCTAATTCTCCTGTGGGGAGTCTCATACATGAACCATCAACAAAGAGTGTCATTTCTGCCTTAGCAAGGGGAGTATCTTGTAAATCTGGTCTTGGTTTGGTCACTAAATCAATTATGTCAATACAATCGTGAATTTCTTCAGTAGGAGAGGTCAGTGGCAACAGTGTTGCTGGGTTTAAAATGTTGCAGTGTCTAATCTCAATGTGTGGCTGAAAAAGTGTCATCTCATATCCGGTGAGTCTGGCTATTGTCAGATGCTGTGTTTGTGTTCTGTTTAACAGAAGTTCTACAGTGTGTGGGACCTGAACTATCAGATGATGTCCCAATACAATAGAATCGCTTTGTCTAATAGCTTGTGCAGTAGCTGCTACTGATTTTAGACATGCAGGCAATGCTTGTGCTACTGGATCTAATGTGCTTGAAAAATAACCACATAGTTTATGTTTGTCTGCTTGAAGTTGGGTCAGAACTGATAGTGCTGTACCTGAGTTTTCTGTTACAAATAATGTAAAATCTTTGGTGTAATTAGGTGTTGCCAGCACTGGGGCTTGACACATAGCTTTTTTAAGAGACTGAAAGGCTTGCGTGTGTTCATTTGTCCAGGGTAATTGTGGAGTAGCGCCAGCTTCGAGTGTTGTCAGCTGCACTAACGGTTTGGAAATGAGTGCAAATTGTGGGATCCACTGTCTACAATGTGAGGTGAGACCAACAAAGGCTCGAACTTGTTTCTGTGTTGTTGGTTGTGGTATTTGTAGTATGAGCTGGATGCGTTCCTGTGTAAGCTGCCTACCCTCCTTTGACAGCAAGTGCCCTAAGTATGCCACTTGCTGTAAACAAAATTGGAGCTTACCAGGGGAAACTTTATGGCCATTTGCAGCTAGGAATTCTAGTACTAGTAGTGATGCTTCAGCACATGCTGCGTCAGATCTGGCCGTAATGAGGATATCATCAACATATTGTAGTATGGCTGTATCCGTGGGCATTTGAACAGTATCTAGTTTGTCTTTTTAATGCTTGGCTATATACGCTTGGACTCTCTGTGAAACCTTGAGGAGCTCTTGTGAATTGGAAACTTCGTCCTTGTAAGGAGAAGCCAAAAAGGTATTGACTGTCTGGGTGAATAGGTATGCTAAAGAATGCGTTTTTCAAGTCAATGACTGAAAAATGCGTTGCTTCCGCATCTATGGCTGTGAGTAGGGTGGAGATGTCTGGAACCACAGGGTGTTGTGGAACGACACATTTATTGAGCTCTCTCAAATCCACCACTAGTCTGTAGACAGGTGGTGTTCCTGGTTCCACTTTTTTATGGACTGGTAAAACAGGGGAATTGCAAATGTTAGAAGTTGTTTCCTTAATCACACCTGACTGTATTAGGTCCTGAATAATTAACATTAATGCTTGTTCAGCCTGAGGTGGAATTTTGTATTGCCTTATGCGTTGTAGTTGGGCTCCCTCTTTCAGTGTAACCTTGTGAGGTGTTATTTCTATACATCCTACTGTGGTGGAATCAGTGGCCCACAGGGTGTGTGGCAAATCTTTCAAACGCTCATCTAATTCTCTACTTGTGTAGTGGCCCTTGAAATCTCGCAGAAATAGTCTGACATCTGTAGGTGAGCAAACAATGACAGCTCCTAATTCTTTCAATGTTTTTATACCAAGCAAGTTTTCTGGGCATGATTTTGTCAATATAAGATCTGTAGTTGTCATGAGGGGACCAACCTTCAAGTGCAGTGGCTTTGACGTGACGTTTGTCACAGGTTGTCCCGAGAAACCCAGAGAAATACTTTTTGAACCCGAGAGAGGAGCCTCTGGGACCTCTTGATGGCTTATTGTTGTTTTACTGGCCCCAGTGTCTAGTAGAAATTTCCTGTCCTCCCCAAGAAGTCGGACCTCTATAAATGGACCTGTCTGATCTACTGGATTTGGGGCAGTTTGTCATCTTCTCTCTCTGGGCAACATCATGAGAAATCTGGGTAATATTCAGTGTAGGCGCTGTCTATAATATTCATTTGGGCCATTTGTGTTGTCAGTGGAACTGAAGGTGTTGAACTGTCTAGGGAACCATTCTGTTTTGGCTGATATGGGCGTGGCTGTGTTTTACCAGTAGCCAAATTGTGCTTTAAGACAGGGCAATCTTTAACGAAGTGTCCCATCTTTTTGCAATAATTACAAGTGCTTTTTATATTTGTCTGGCTACTTGGTGTCTGTTGACGCTGGGGTGCAGTTTGGGCTACTAATGCTTTCATCTTTGTGTCTTTCATGCGTTTCTTATAATTTTCTTCTTCATCCCTAATGCGATTCTGGTGATATTGTAGCATTTGTAACACCTGTGGAGGTGTATGTGCTTGCCAGGTACTTTCTACTTTTAGTACTCTGTCCTTAATGGCTGGCAAGGCGTTATCTACTAATTTGGAAACAAACAGATGCGGGTAAGCTTCACTTGTCGGCGTAAGGCCGCTATTTACCGCAAAACATTTTTCAAGTCTGGTGTAATAATCTCCTATGTCTTCACCATGTTTCTGTTTGCAGGAGGAAATGGCATCCCAGTCCTCCTTTTTCACTGTTAGTAACTGTGGTAGCACCTTTAAAATAGTGCCAGGAAGTGCTTTTAGTCTGTCTCCTATACCTTGACCTGCTACTCTGGTATTTTCGTCATTCTGAAGTTCAGTCCATCTAATGTGTTCACCTGCTACTTCCCAATCTTTTTCTCTTAGTTTGTCATATATACCTGATGGCAACAATAATTTCAGAATTGCTGTGATATCAGAAAGAGTATATGTTCCCATCATTAATACATCTCCTAATTCCTTAAAGAATCCAGCAGGATCCTTTGAGTGGGAGGGAACCATCTCTTTCATCCTTAGTAACTCAAGTTTTGTCAAGGGTACATAAATGAAGACGCGTTGTAGCGCTCCATTTGTGTCAGCTCTGGGGTGGACCTCTCTCATGGGGAACTGGCGTGTTTGAGGGAGTCTATTAGTTGATCCACACGTATTATTGAAAGATTTATATTCAGTCTTTTTCTGGTATTTCTGTCTAAAATCTATAAATGTGTTGAGAAAAACTGAACTATTGTGGAGGAACATGTTATCAGCGCAGTCAGACAGAAAATCTTCGAGTCTTGGATCATGTTTAAAATGAGTGTCATTGAGTGTGATGAGATGTTGTACTATGTAGAGACTTGCTAATCTTTGATGTGAGCGTGGTAATGCTAGAAAAAGTTGGGCTATGAGATCATTGTCATATATCTTATATTGAGAGACCCATAGGGTCGCAGTTCTGGCTATTTCCTCCTCCTCCGGTGTAAGCGGAGGTTCCTGGTCTAACCAGTAGTCTAATGCATTGGATGTATTTTCAAATAACTCATCTGGAGATGACCATTCAGAGTGACCTTGGAGGAATGTAGGCGGGGGTGTTCGTGAATTAAGGGCGGAAGAACGAACGGGTAGGACTTTTTCAGTAGGTTCAGTAATTTCCTCCTCAAGTGTCTTATTCTCTTCATTTGTTTGCAAGTTTTGCAGAATACGGGTCACCTTACGGGTGAGCCTGTCTAGTGCATCATTTATAAGTTCTAGACTAGTGTGGTCGGATGCGGAATCTAATAATTCAAAAAGTGAAACTGGTACATTTCTTTCCTCTGCTTGTATGTGTTTTATGAAACAGCAAAGGAGGAACCTATACATGTGCATTTTTACAGGGTGTGATCTTCTTGTAGTCATAGCGTTAATGGCTCGTGAGTTCTCTCCAGTACGAAGAAACTCAGAGGCCGCTTGAAGAAACGTGTCAATTGCTGGTAGATGTCTTATTTCTTCCCAGGAGTCATGAAGTATTTTACTTATTCGGCCCGCCTCTCCTGTGTTGCTCGGAGTCGGGTCATAGGGGCAGTCGGGAATTGCTTTACCTGGGTCTGGACCTACGGCACCCCCTTCTGGAGTGAGAGGTGGTGCGTTATGTTGTAAAAGGGGTGGCGGAGGCAGAGGGTGTTGAATTACTGGAACCTCATATGGAGGTGGAGTATCTAAGAGGAAATTGGTGAAAGTATCCTCTGGTAGTGGGGCTGTAGGCTGTGCTGATGCAATGTTAATGTTTTCAGGTGCAGATGGCAATACAGGATAAAAACCAGTAGAAATGGCTGATTGTTCCCTTTTATTCCTTTCACTAACTACTTCTTTCCCTATTTCTTGTAACTGTTCTTTCTTGGCCTGCTCTGACATTCTCTTACCCTTTTCAACTTCATGCAATTCCTTCTGTTGCCTCCTATGGGCTTCTTTTCTCCATAACTCTACTGAGTCACTCTGTGACTGGCGGACTCTCTTTTTCTTCCATAACTGTTCCTCTAATTTTATAATACATTCCATGTCAAAAGTACCATTTTCAGGCCATCTATATCTGTGTTCTAGGTCTTTAGTATAATCCACCCATAAATCACAATAAATAAGTGCACCGACACCATGTTTTGCATACATGAAGTGTCCTGGAGTATCCCGAGGAGGAAGGGGAATTTCCTTCTCAAGAATACTCCTTTTGGTTGCCATCTTACGTATTTTCGAGAAAATAGGCATGATGGCAAGACTTTCAAAGATTTTAGAAGTGAGAAAAACACAAACAGAACAAATATCTTTACCGTACCCACGAAAGAGGTGAGTCCGTCTTTTATACTAGTTTAGTAGTCCTCACAAAATAAGTGAGAAACCCACAAAAACATGTATATTTACCGTGCCCACAAGGTAGTGAGTCCGTCTTTTATACTAGTTTTAGTAGTCCTCACCAAAGATAGGTGAGAAACCAACAAAACGCGTATCTTTACCGCCCCCACAAAAGCTGTGGGTTCGTCTTTATACTTTTCAGCAGTACTCACCGAAAAATAACTGGAAGGCCTCTTGAAGATTTTGGAAAAAACGCGGCGCGCAGTTTCAAGGTGGGATTTGTAGAACCTCGGACTCGTCTGCTTCGCAGGTTGGGCTTTGGTTCAGGACGTTCCGCTATTTCCTCACCGCCTCGTGTGGATGCTGGGCCGCAGTCGGTCCCCCTCTTCGCCTCGAGGGAGTTAGCGGGAATTCCCCGCGTTGTGCACTCTTGAAGTCCGTCAACGGTCAGGAGGGGACAGCACCGGGTCCAATATCGCCGGCGCGTGGGGGAAAGGGAATGTCCCTGTTCCGGGCGCCAATTAATGTGGTAAATTAAATTTACTTATTACCTCATTTCTGAATTTCTATGCTTAATAAATCATAATTTCTTGTCAATGCAAAGCGAGGAGTCCGTGGTGCTCAAATGAAGGAGGAGGAGACCAATAACTCGAGTTAAGGGGAGCGCTTCCAGCACCAAGCGGGCACAGGAGCAATCTCTCAAGTCTCTCTCTTGAAGTGGTGGTCTTTATTTTCAACAGCAGGACATTTATACAGTCTTGGTCATGAGGCAAAATAGAGGAACAAACAGGTCATGGCAGATAGAGGAACAAAAATTAGCAAGAGGAGCAGATTGTGAAGAAATGGGGGCGTGTCTTAGGCTTCGTGAGGGGACTTGCGATGTGAAATAGTCTGACAGTTGGAAGGGGGAGGCTTCCTCATTTGGGGTTTGTGCTCATGCTTCATGACAAAAAGAGGAACTATCTTGTGTAAAACAGAGACCATCTGCTCTCTGGCTTGCAGTAACTATTTCTTAAAACAGGAAATATCTGCTGGTTCTGGGAATTGGCTGAAACACAGGAAGGGGTGGTCAATGAACTAAGATGCCAGGTGCAGGGTGTCTTACAGTTAAGAACAGGAACTATCTGCTGCTGGTTCCCAGAATTGGCAGAACCACAGAAATGTGTGTGTTCACAGTATACAACCTTGTGCTTCCTCTATTAGTTGGTGTGGTTTCAGGGCCTAACCTCGTGCTTCCTCTTTCAGTTGGGGGTGGTCACAGGGCAGTTGGTGTGACAGGCTGAGTTACCAACAATGGACAGGATGTGGCTGAGTCTCTGGCACAACTGGGGGAGGGCACACAGACAGGCTTCTTGGAATTGGCTCGACCACAAGGAGCAGGGGGTTGTGCAAGATTCAATGGGGATGTGAAGGACAGTTTTCAGACAAATTGCTGAGAGCATGTCACACACAAAATGGGTGTTTGTCTGAGAAAAATGGCTGTCAGGCAGAAACAGGGAAATGATGGGGCACAATTGTCAATTTTATTTCCACAAGACTATCACCCTCGGTAACTCTCACCTGTGTGCCTGTTTACCACAATCCTCTTTCGCCGAGCCCAACACTTTCAATTAGTCATCACCACTCGTGCCTAGTCATCCTTACTTAAGATCCCTTTGCGACCTAAGCCAACGGGACTTAGACGCTTGACGTCTCAATTCGCTTCACACCACACATCCTGCGGCACATCCGGCTCCACGCCGTTATTAGTCACAATCAGTACCGTGTGTTCCAATCCCGGACTCCACACACCATTCATCCTTGCTTGCTCACGAATGTCTGAACGAGAATTAGATGTGTTTATGCCTTAAATTCGCTGCCCTACAGTAACTTTTTTGTAAAATGTTTGTCATTGTTTCTTATAGGCCATATTTCTTCCCTTTTTTTCTCCTTGTTTTTCTCCTGACAGGCATAAACATGTTCTGAACCAGGCAAATGTTATTTTCTAGTCCTGATGATGATCCCAGTTTACCATGAGCAAGGGATCGAAACGTCGACATTTCTAAATAGAACCACAAATGTCCATTGTGCTTAACTGTTGTGATATCTGTTTTTGGTCAAAACTTGCTGTTATTTAAAACTGAATGCAGGTGGCCAAAGCTCAAAGTCTTTGCCTGTATTTTTGTTTTGGTTCGATTGTCTGTATTGTTACCCCATTCCCCCACACTTCCGGGTTCTTTAAAGGTACAGGCTTGTGCCTCACTATTTATGCTGTTCTAAGTATTTCTGACTTTATTTTCTCCATTGTAAAAAGAAAACTCCATTGTCGGCTGGACACTGGATGGCTAGAGTAACCCATCGTTGGTTATATTCTAATTATTTTGTGTACATTATTATTTGCTTAGGACCTTTGTTCCTTGAAATAGACCCAGAGGTCAATAGCCTCAAAATGTTCTTGTCCGACCTTAACCTATCCCAAATCTGTAATTGCCCTACACACGAAAAAGGCTCATTCCTTGATCTAGTAATTTCTAAAGCAGAGTCTATCCAGCTTGAATTGATCCTTCCTTGCGATTGGCCCGATCATTACATAATCACTTTCCATATCAGGGAAGTAGATAAACTACTCTCTGTACAACCATCGAGGACAAAAATCTGGAAGAGGAACCTAGAAAACATCAATCCTGCCGATCTCGCATCTGCTAGTCACATCCTCACACCCCCACCTGATGGATCCAAGAATGTACAGGACATAACCACTCACTACTTTAACTCTATGAACAAGATACTTGACACCATAGCTCCCATGCAACTAAAAAGAGTCACTACCAAAATCTCAAATCCCTGGTATGATGATAGACTAAATGAGGACAGAAGATCACTGAGAGCCATTGAAAGGCAATGGAGAGCCGCCCCATCCGTTACCCACCTCAAAATACTAAGAAGCACCAGAAATGCCTACTACAGAAGGATTAGACGCGCAAAAGCTGATTTCATATGCAAACAATTAGCCCAAGCAATAAACCGCCCCAAAAAACTGTTCAAAATATTTAAAGCTCAATCTAAGGATGTCTCACACTCCCCCCAAGCCAATCCAGATACACTTCCCAACTACGAAGATCTTGCCTCCTTTTTTACAACTAAAACTGAAAACTTAAAGACTGATCATCTGAACGACCTATTATCCCTGAATAACCCAGGGGCGTGGCTACAGCGCCGACCGGGATGGCAGCGTGAGCGAGTTGCTCCGCGCCATGCCCCGTCTTTTCTCCTGATTGACCGTCGCCCCGAGCTGCCTGGCGGCGGAATTCGTGGTCCGAGGGGCTGGTGAACGGTGGAGGAGCGTTTGGCTCCGTCGGGACCCTGGCCGGTAGCAGCGGGCGGACCTGGTGCTCGGCGCGCCTGCCGAGCGGACGAAGCCAAGATGGCGGCGCCGACTCCCTGAGGGCTCCGGGAGCGGAGCGGTGTGGCGCACTGGGGCGGTCATAGGCTCCGGCGGAGCATTTGAGCAGCTGTGTACGGAGCGGGGGCTCATCGGAGCGGACCCTGCCCCGCGGGGGGGCCCGGCGGTGCTTTGCCGGTATATGCGGCGTGTGTGGTGCCCCTCCCCCACCTACTACTGGGACGGCAGAGGAGCGGAGCCTGCACTTGTGCTGGGCCAACAAGGGCACTGCTGGCCTGGGATGCCATCCACACACCGGCCGCCACACCATAAGGCCGACGGATCATAGGAGTGGACTACTGGCCGGCGGAGAGCTGGGGGAGGCGGCCGCCCACGGCGCCTAGACATCCCGGGGCCTGGTGGATTGGAGGTGGCTGTCGGCCCGATCAGAGGCGGGGGTCCTGCCCGCTGGGCGGTGAGGACGCGCCGAGCTGGTGGCGTAGTGTTGGGCCCTACAGCGCGTAGTATCACGAAGGGGCCGGTGTAGCCCGGGGCCTCGCCGGATTCGCGGTCCGCCCCTTTCGTGGACTCTGCTCCCACTGGCCCTGGTGGGCTGCGGGTGTTTCCTGAGTGGCTGCGGGACGCCGTGGAGCGCACTTCCAACCGGGAGCTGATCGGAGGACTGTGCGTGGGGTGCAGTTGGCGCCGCGAACACCCGCTTATCCTGGAGATTGGTGCGCTGTGCTCAGCTGGGTGCTTCTGGTGGGCCTCGCCTTTGTTTGGAGGGGCTGCTCGTGTGGCCGAGTAATTGCATCCAAGATGGCCGCACAGGGGATTGGCGGCGCCGAGCCAGCTGGACTGGGGAGCCAGAGGCAGGAGGCTGTGGCTGGCGGCTCCCAGACGGAGTCCTCGCCGCAAGAACAGAGGCTCAACCTCCGCCTTGACGCAATCTTGGCCGCGATAACCGCCACGAAGGAGGAGCTGCGCCAGGATATTGCGCAGGTGGCGTCCGGGCTCGGCCTGTTGCGGGCGGACCACACCAAGCTTGCGGACCGGGTGAAATCCAATGAACAATTGCTCCAGGAACTGAAACCGGCGGTGGTCACGGCGGAGCATAAACTCGATGACGTTGCCCGTCGACTGGCGACCTTGGAGCGTAGGGTGGAGGACGCGGAAGGCCGCAACCGCTGGAACAACGTGAGGGTGGTGGGGCTTCCGGAGAAGATTGAGAAGGATGATGCAGTGGCCTATTTGGAAGACTGGTTCCGCACTGTGGTGGCGCCTGAGGGCCTTTCCCCCTTCTTCTCCCTGGAAAGAGCGCATAGGGTACCCGCAAAGCCTCCCTTGGAGGGCCGACCGCCTCGGCCGATGGTGGTCAGACTGCTGCACTATAAGGATCGGGATCTGCTGATCCAGAAGGCGAGGGATCGTGGGCCCTTCCAGGTGGACAACAGCAAGGTGACAATCTTTCCGGACTACACGCAAGAGGTGCAGCGGAACAGGGCTTCTTTCCTGTCGGTGAAAAAGGAGCTGAGAGAGGAGGGGATTCAATATTCCTTGCTTTTTCCAGCCAAGCTGCGGATTGTCGTTGATGGCAAGACTCAATTTTTCCACGCGCCCGATGAAGCTTGGTCCTGGCTGGAACTGTATCGAGCGGGGACGGATCGGGCGCACAGGCCAACCAGAGATCGGGAACAGCCGGTCAGGGTCAGGAAGTCGCAACGCATCCGCTCCCGGAATCGACGCCAACGGGCCGAGCGAGAGGCGCAAATGCTGGCCGATAGACGGAGTGCGTTGGAGGCCACAGCGAGTATAACGGGGTCGCAGCAAGAGGACGCCTCCAGGGGTTCGGCGTCGGAGAGTGAAGGTTTGAAGACTGGTGATGAGGACTCTGAGGTGGGGGGAGCGCTGGGGCCGGAGGTTACTCCACAGACATCCGATGGTATCTTTAATGGATGAGGCTTCTGGCGGCTGGACTTTGGCATGGCCTGGACGCTCCTGATCTCTCATGGACTGCCAGGTATGGGGCTGCATTAGCAGCACGGGGCTGTGGGCGCGGGGTGGTTTCTCTGTCGTCCTGGTTCGGGGCTCCATAGTCCCCATCAGACCCCTAAGGTCTTCTGTGGTGTCGACCACAGTTTAGTGTGATGTGTGGGGTGTTTGAGGTTTGGAACGGGGCTGAAGCTGGGTTACTAGGCCCTGTCCTGGGGAAGGGGAGGGTGGGTGTTGTAGGGGATGTTTTGAGGGGGTTGTACAATTGCTGCGATGCGTGTTACATTTCTTGGCGTGTGCTACTGTTGGGTTTGATGCTCTATGGGGACGTTACCTAATTTGAAATGTGTCACATGGAATGTCCGGGGTCTTCGTACTATGGTCAAGCGCCACAAGGTGCATGCCTACTTGGTGAGGCGGGGCGTCCAGATAGCGATGCTTCAGGAGACTCACTTGACGCAGCAGGAATGCGGGGCTTTGCAGAGGAGGTGGCGGGGCCAGGTGTTTGGCACGACTTACTCGGCGTTTGCCAGGGGAGTGTTGATCTGGGTCAGAGCAGGCACGCCATTCCAGGTCACGAGTCAGAAAATAGATCCGGAGGGTCGTTATGTAGTGGTGGAGGGACGGCTATATGGAAGGGAAGTAGTGCTGTGTACCATTTATGCCCCCAACGCTGAGCAGGCCCACTTTTTCGAGAGCTTGTCGCGCTCACTGGCGTGCTACTTGGCAGGCCCTATCCTCCTGGCAGGGGATTTTAACTCTATTACGGATGTGCAGTTGGACAGGTCTCACCCGCCTTTGGTGGACTCCCCAGTGCGCAGACTTGCAACTCGTAGGCGGGACTGGCAGGAAAGATGGGGTTTGGTGGATGTATGGAGGGCGCAGCACCCCGATACTCGGGATTACTCCTATTTCTCGGCGCTGCATGATCTGCATGTTCGTTTGGATTCGGTGCTGTGTTGCGAGTCTTTGGCGGGGGTGGTGCGGCACACTGAGTACTTGTCTAGAACCATCTCGGACCATAACCCGCTGCTGATTTCGGTGCAGTGGCAGTTGGCGAGATCGGCGGTCCCCACATGGCGACTCCGTCCAGAGACGTTGGAGGACCCGGCGTTCTGCGATACGGTCCGTCAAGGCATTGACGACTATTTCGCGGTCAATGCTGGGTCGACGGCGACCAGAGCGAATGAATGGGATGCGATGAAAGTGGTGGTGAGGGGGGTATGTATGGGCCGGTTTCTGACTGTGAGAGGTACCGTGCTGTCTGATCTCGCGAAGGCGGAGACGGTGCTGAGAGAGGTGGAACGGCAACGTCCGGAGAAGCCTGAGCTGCAGGACAGCCTGTTACGTGCTAAGGAGGCGGTGGCGAATGAGACTGAGAGACTGCGGTGCTATGACTATAAGTTGTATGCGGTGAAAGTGCACGAGGAACGTGATAAGGTGGGCACGCTCCTTGCGAAGTTGGCTGATCCGACCCCTAGGGGTTGTTCGGTGCTGAGTATACGAAGGGGAGATGGGGTGGTGGTTTGCTCGCAGTCCGCGGTCCTGGAGCGCTTTCAATCCTACTACACGGGCCTCTATACCAGCCACCTTGAGGTGGAGGCCGCGGACATTGGCGATTATTTGGATCCGATTCCTCTGCCGGTATTGGATGAGGAGGAAGCCCAGGATATAGGGGGCCCTGTCACCCTGGCCGAAATTAGAGGGGCGATTAGCCATATGGCGCGGAATAAGACCCCAGGGGTGGATGGGCTGCCGATAGAGTTCTATGCCAAATTTATCGACGTACTGGCGCCCAGGCTGCAGGCTGTATATGCGGAGGCGAAAGAGCTGGGGCGACTGCCTGATTCTATGACGGAGGCGCTGGTTGTGCCCCTGCTGAAACCGGGCAGGGATGCTTTAGATGTCGCCTCTTTTCGTCCGTTGTCTATGTTGACGGTGGATTATAAGATTCTGAGCCGTATCCTGGCCACCCGTCTCTTGCCATTGATGACCTCTTTGGTACATAGGGATCAGGCGGGATTCATCCCCTCCAGGAGTACCTCGATGAATATCCGTCGGCTGATCGGGGTCATTGATAGTGCTGCCTTGTCGGATCCGGGCCCGGTGGTGCTGGCGGTTGATATTGAAAAAGCGTTTGATAGTCTGGAATGGGATTTTTTGGATGGTGTGCTGTTGAAGTTCGGGATCGGGGACGGGTTCCGAGGCTGGACAAGAGTGCTCTATTCATCGGCCAAGGCACGGGTGCGGCTAGGGACACTGGTCTCCTCGGTTTATCCGGTATGTAGGGGCACGAGGCAGGGCTGCTCGCTATCCCCTTTGCTCTTTGCTCTGGCGATGGAACCCCTAGCTGCACAGGCAAGGCTGGGAGTTGTTTACGACGGGATTGCGCAGGGACTTGACTCGCATTATATATCGTTGTACGCTGACGACCTATTGCTGTACCTCGCGGACGCTGGAAAGGCTCTGGAAGGCGCGGTGGATATGCTGAGCAGGTTTGGGAGGCTGTCAGGCCTCAGGGTGAACTGGACTAAAACTTGTGTGTTTCCGCTGCGGAAGGCCACGCTCTGCCCACAGCTCATGGGGCCTGTGAAGTGGGAACCATCTTGTTTTCTGTACCTGGGGGTACGCATCTACCATGCCACAGCGGACCTCCTGGAGGGGAATGTGGGACGCTGCATTAGGGCGTTGAGAGGTAGTATGGACTTCTGGGCCTCCCTCCCGTTATCTGTATTGGGCCGAGTGGCGCTGTTGAAAATGGTAGCACTCCCGAGACTGCTCTACTATTTTAGAACGTTGCCGGTGTGGATCCCGCAGGGCATCTTTAGGGAGCTGAGGACGATGGTGACTGGTTTTCTCTGGGGCCACGGTCGCAGACGGGTAGCACTGACCACCCTGCTGAGACCCAAGTGTGAGGGAGGGATGGCCGTCCCCGACTACGAGTTATACTATTTGGCGGCGCAGCTCCAGGTCCTGACGCAGAATGTGGCCAGAGAATTCAGGGGGCCCGAGGTTGGCCGGGGGGTCGGCGTTCAGCGGCAGGTCTTGTCGTCTATCGTGATGCAACAGAGACTGGCCAGTAGGGAAGTCACGATGGAGGAGTGGACCCTCAGATTGTGTTGGAATAGATATATGAAAAGGGCTGGGAAGCGCCGGCCGTACGCCCCGGAGATCCCGCTAGGTATGCTCACTGTCTTGCCGCATGGGGGTGATTGGTCCAGATTGTTGGAGTGGGAGGACCTGGGCTTGCAGATGGTAGGTGACCTGTATGTGGATGGGACGTTGGCCCCGTTCCAGACGTTGCAGGAGCAGTTCGGCCTGCCGAATGGTTCCTTCTTGCTGCATGCGGCGGTGGTCGCGGCTCTGCGGAGGCACTGGGGGGGCGGATTGGCTGAACCAGAGGTGTCGGAGGTGTGCCAATATGTGGTGATGGCTGCGGGCACCGTCAAGGCGGTGACCTGCCTTCACAATAGGATGCTGAACGAGGGTCTAGCTCCGTTGATCGAGTTGAAGTCGCGTTGGGAAGCCAGCATCGGTAAGCCTCTTCCGGACTCTGTTTGGGGTCAGGTGCTACACAGGGCCTGGAAAGAGACAAGGAATGCGAGATTCCAACAGGTGCATTATTTTGTGCTCCATAGGGCGTATTTGACCCCGGAGAGATTACGTCGCCACTTCCAGGTGCATGACGCCATGTGCCCGAGATGTTTGGAGCCCGGGGCAGATTTTGACCACATGCTGTGGGGCTGCCCGAGGTTAGGAGACTACTGGGCCGAGGTAGGGGACCTCTTGAATGCTATCACGGATCGGGAGGTGGACTTTGACATGGCCACGTGCCTGCTTCTGTGGTTCCCGCATACCAAAAAGACCAAGGTGACGAGTAAATTCATTGGGTTGGGTCTGATATTGGCGCAGCGAGAACTCACTTGGCATTGGAAGTCTAAAGAGGGGCCGTCTGTACGGAGGTGGAGGAACGAGTTGGTGAAGTGGTCGGGCTGTGAGAGTGTGTCACGGATGCGCCAGGCGACTAGAACGGGTAATGAGAGGAGCTTGGATTTGGCACGGTCATGGGAGATGGTGGTGCAGGCATTGAGGGACCACTTAACTGACAGCGACGAGACTGATCAGTCATGAACAAGGATTCCATGTGACCGCTTGTTCGTTACAACTTCCTGATAGCTGTCACCCTAGAGCAGGAGGGGCCTGGAGATACCCGCGTTAGCAGCAGTTGGGGGGGGGGCTTAGAGTAGGAGTTGTGGGGTGGGGTGGGTTGCCAGCGACTTCCCGGAACCGGATGGCCCAGGAACATAGTCGGGTTGATTTTGTGATGTGACATTGAAGTGACCTGGGATTGGGTGGGGAGAAGGTGGTTGGTTGTTTTGGGATAAAAGCAGGAACGAAGTGCTGCACTTGACCCGTGTCCTGCATTGGGCATGTACCAAGGTGCCTCCAGCGAACTGTTTCATTGACGCGCCGCCCAGCCTCCGGGATGTGGGCTAATCGGCTGTGTATCACGTTGCTATACTGCTGCATGATGGGACCCGCTGGTACTTGGGTTGGTTTGTTGGCTGTGTTTATTCCTGATTCTGCAATAAAAATATATTTAAAAAAAAAAAATAAATCCCTGAATAACCCACACTCAATCTCCTCGCTGTCCACATCAGGGACACCTCTTAACTGCTCTACAAAACCCGACATCAAGAACAACGCCTCCTGGACCACCTCCAACTACTATAGCGAAGAAACTATCCTAAACACGCTCACTACCTTGAATCCCTCCAATCATTGCACTGACCCTCTCCCAGCATTCCACTTAAAGACCTTTATTCCACTGCTAGTGCTGCTATGGACTAAGATTATAAATACCACTCTTTTGCAAGGAACCATCCCAGACATCCTCAAAGCCGGTCAGGTTTCCCCCATTGTGAAGAAAGTAACAGCAGACCCCTCAGACTTGAACAACTATCGCCCAATATCTAACATCTCAACCCTGGCCAAACTGCTCGAAAAATGTGTGCACATGCAGCTTAGCAACCACATAGAGCATTTCAACCTTCTTGATAAATTCCAATCAGGCTTTCGTGCTTGGCACAATACCGAATCAGCCACGACCCACATAATAGATGACACACTACAAATACTGGATCATAACAAAGCCTGCTTGCTAATCTTACTGGACTTATCCTCAGCCTTCGATACAGTCAAACACGACAACCTACTGGATCTCTTGAAGCAAAGAATGGGACTATCTGGACCAGTGTTAAACTGGTTCACCTCCTTCTTCCAAAATAGAACACAAAGATTCAAGATTAACCAATCCCTATCGAACCCCACCCCTGTCACCTTGGGAGTACCCCAGGGATCTTTCCTCTCCCCAACACTCTTCAATTTATTCATGAAACCACTCACTGAGCTTCTCAACTCCGCAACTATCAATTACCACATGTACGCCGACGACACACAGCTCTACATCAAGGTCCACTCTCTTGAAGACATCAAGTCCCTCAACTCTACGCTCCAAAAGACTAAAAACTGGCTAGCTAGGAACCATTTAAAACTAAACACACTAAAGACAGAATTCCTCTTAATCGCTCCCCCCAACCAAACAACCATCATCTGTGATTGGATAAAGCAACTAACTGCACTTGACTGTCAACCTCTCATCATCGATTCCACCAAATCCCTAGGAATAACCCATGACAATAAACTAAATATGCAGAAGCATATCAGCGCTGCAACTAAAGGAGCACATTTTCAGATAAATACACTGAGAAACTGAAACCCTTCATACCCGCAAATGACTTTAAACAGGCAGTCCAAACTCTAGTAATTCCGAGAATTGACTATGGGAGTGACGCTCTCTGCAGCCTTCCTAAATCAACGACCGCTCCGCTAAGAGCCGCAGTCAATACAGCTGCTAGATTGGTCACTGGCAAAAAAAGAAGTTGCCACATCTCACCTGACCTGCAGGCCCTCAATTGATTACCTTTTGAGGCCAGAATCCACCTAAAAGTTGCCTGTATGACTCACAAGGCATTGCATCACAAAACCCCGAGGTACCTAGCAGAGAAACTAGTACTATCGGGTGGTAACAGATCTACCAGGAGTTCGGATAATCTTTTACTTAAACCACAGCGTTTTTCCAAGAAAAAAACATATAATCGCACCTTCTCAGGAATGGCTCCCAGGGTCTGTAACGCTTTACTGCCGGAAACAAGACTAATTCCGATACTCATGTCTAAATTCACTTGAACTGTTACTTTTACATTCTTGATCAGTACTGTACTCTGTTTTATATGTATTTGTCATCCGATATTTGCCCTGTAAAGCGCTCTAATACCCGCAAGGGTCTTGTTTGCGCTATACAAAACCTTCTAAATAAATAAAAATAAATAAGGGACCGGGAACCCGTCATGATCTCATTTGGGGAAGATGTTAGTAATGGATACACAGGAACAATCTTAGCTATGGTTAAGTAGCTCCCGTATTGGCGACTCTGTTAACACCTTATCTGCGGTAATTCTGCCGCGGTGCGGGGTGTTCCATTGAGTGGGCGGGGCCACGTCGGCCAGCGGACGTGCGCAGCACTACGGCGGTAGTGCTCGCGACGGCCGTTGGCCGACGGGCGCAACGAAAGGGTTAATTAAGGCTAGGATGGAACTCTGTCAGCAAAAATGTAAAATTATGGGTTACTATGTATAAAAATAACTAAATGTGTTTTTTCTGTTTGTATCTTATAATAAATACGGCCGGGGAAGTGGGGGTCTACAACGCCTCTCCTAAGAACTTGATTTTGTATTCATGGTCTCTGATAAGGGGTGTGAAGACCGTTGGGGGCTTAGAGGAGGGAGGGTTTCCACAAGGGACATCGGATACTACCTGACCATATATGCCTTCATCCGTCCTTGAGTGTCCACTGCTCCCCTCAAATTGCATGCAGATTCAGCCAATATTAGACAGTAAGGCACAATTTGTTAATGAAGTGTTTTCGATTATATTTTAAGTAAGAAATGTTTGAGAATAATTGTTTGTCTGCTGTTTTAGGTTCACATAGTGATGCCCACGATTCATGCGTCAGTTTCACACATTTAGTTTGTTATTGCTGAGACCGGCTATGATCCTGTATAGGAATAGCTATTGCTGCGTTTACTGAATTAAAAAAAAAAAAGTGTGACTCTTGAAAAGCTTGCGGAGCGCGCCATTAGGGCCTGGCCTCCCGGGTCCTCGCCACCCACCCCCTCCCCCCCCAACTCTGTGGCCGGGTCAGCCCAATGGGCGACCGGCCATGGGAATCCCTTCCGGCGCAGGAGGGGGTGGAGACGGGGGCCCGTCCTCATCTGTGAAAAGTCTTGGAGTGACCATAGACTCTGATCTTTCTTTGATGGGTCATGTGGGCACCGTGGTCTCCTCTTCTCTGTTCCAATTACGTAAAATAAGAAAGATCGCTTATCTGCTGTCTCATCAAGCTTTGATCCAGGTGGTGATAGCGCTGGTGCTTTCCCGTCTTGATTTTTCCAACTCCTTGTATACCGGCCTCCCTCTGGGCCTGGTTAATCGCCTTCAAATAATTCAAAATCAGGCGGCGAGATTGATTCACAGGCAGCCGAGATGGCAGTCTGCTAGGCTGTTATTGCGCACCCTACATTGGTTACCTATAGCGCAACGCTCCGCTTTTAAGTTGGGATGTATAATATTTAAGGCTTTGCACTGCACTAGCCCCAAATTTTTCAATAGCTTAATCACAAGACACGCCCCCACACGTAATCTCCGTTCTGCCCATCTTCACCTTCTGTATACTCCATCAATCAAACTAAAACGACAAGGCGGGCGTAGGTTTTTCTACTTGGCCCCTAGGCTTTGGAATTCATTTCCAATCTCAGTCAGAAACTGCGACAGCCTCCTGGGATTCAGAAAGGCCTTGAAAACCTGGCTTTTTGTGCAATCCAGTTAATTTGGAACCCCGTAGCTGCTAGTGTATGAACAGCGACAAGAAACCTATGGTGTAAGTGCGCTTGATAAATTCATTTTAACATAACATTTATGCCCCTGGAATACCATGCCCGGTCGCTTCCTCTCCTGCGCCGGACCACGGGACTGCCCACATCTTCTTATCTCTTGGATCTATTTGCTGTGGAGCCGGTGCTGTTGATTTTGTGGCAGGAACTTTGCAGCGGAGCGGTTGACCTTGGATTTGTGGCGGTAGCGACTCGGCGGATTCCGGGACCTGCATCGGAGTTGGGAGGCAGCCAACGCGGATTGGAGTTGCAAGTAAGCAGTTATTTCCCCGATTTAAGGTGGATTTTTGGACCCCCGTCGGAGGCCAGCTGCCCCGGATTGACTTGCGGCTAGGCGGAAGCAGAAGTAGTTTGCGAGCGGCCGGCTCGTGAGGTAAGGTGTTTGGTGTCTCGAGGGGCCTTGGACAGCCGTGGGAGGCGAGATGGGGCAGGGAAGTAGGCCGCTGTTAAAAGGGCGTCTCCTACCGCCCGCAGCTGCCAGGGGTGTCCCACAGGATTTTGGCGCGCATCGGGGCACCGGCGCCTTAGCTCCCGACCCAGAGCCCGGGGGACAGAGGGGGGAACGTTGTGGGTGGTGCGAGTGCAGAGTGCAGGCTTTCCTCACATCGAGCGCTGCTTTTCTTTTAACAAGCGAGATTACCTGCCTAAGGGTTTATTGAAAGCGTGGCTTAGGGTTGGGCATAGCGCGCTGTGGCTATTAGGTGAATTGCTTGAAAGTGAGCATAATCTTTAACAAGGGACAGGAAAAAGTGGTGCGTCAGCCCGGCTGCGTGGAGCAGGGGCAGGCCTGAGCAAGGGGACAAGTGTGCCTATTGCCAAAGCAGTTAGAACAGGTAGTGCGCATTAGGTTATAGTATGCCAGCAAGGGGGCGCAGCCAGAAGAGGAAGGACAAAGACCCCGAGATTGTGCAATTGCTCAAATTAGTGTTAGCAAAACTTAGCAGGGAAGAAGAGGAGAGCAAGGATGGTCGGGGGGGCAGGCCCCTGAGTCTGACGAGGAACAGGCCCCAGAGACAGGGTTAGGGGACCGCCCTCGTAGAAATGGTGTCCCTCCCAAAGCTGCTTTCCCACCTCTGGTTAAGAGACCTAGGACGCAGCCACGAAAAGAAAAGGGCGGGAGCAGTAGTGGGGCAAAAAGGAATAGAAAAGAATCTGTAGTGCCGGAGGCCCCCCTAACCTCGGTGGTTCCCCCGCAGTCAGAACCAGTGGTCCCGGGCCCCAGCGTACCCATGCCTGGCGTACCCTCACTGCCTATGGTGCCATTCCAGACAGTTCCTACTGCACCACCTGTACCAAGCATACCCCCACTGCCAGCGCCAGTAGTGCCCCCCAGGCATTACTCCTGCCGGTTCCTACCGCACCACCACAACCAGATCCAGGGAATGATGTGGGGGCTATATTAATGGAGATCAGGGGAGCCTTGAAGGCGTTAGTGCCTGTGCCCAGTCACCCAAGCCCTATATTGCCGGAAGTAGTGCCGGTCATAGTGCCTCCCATACCTATAGGGCAAGGGGGAGTTTTGCCTGCGCAGGGGGCGGCTCCAGCTGCAGGAGTCCCTCCCGCCCCAGCACAACCAGAGTTACCACCGGGAGGAGCTCAGGACCCCACAGCTAGTATTCTGGCCTCAGTGGCTACACTTTTGGCACAGCTGGCAACACCAGCGGGGAAAATTAGTCCAGTGGTGGGACAGTGGCATCTTGGGCACCTCAATCAGTGGCGGAGAGCGCGTTTAGTTAGATCAGCAAGCAGGTGGCGCTTCTTGGGAAAATTCAGAACAATAAGTTAGGCACTCCCATTCAGGCGGCGGGTCAAGTGGCCCCCGCCGAATCAGAGGCACCAGGGACCGCAACAGGTAAGGCGGTGGAGAGCTTGAACAAGGACTCAGATGGCAGGTCTAAAGCAGTGGGGGTGCACTATACTGTGTTATCTAAGCCGGGAAAATGGCAACACATGTCCGTCTGGATACAAAAGAGAAAATTTGGAAGGGGGAGTTTGTGGATATTTTCTCGTTAATCAGGCCCAAGAGGAGGGAGGTGGAATTTAAAGGGAAAGATGGGAAGGAAGGTTCCTTCAAGGATAGGAGACCAAGGGTGGAGGAGTCTATTACTAATTGGTTGTTCGGTTTCCATGTGTTTACAACTGTGATGTTAGAGAAGAAACCAGAACTGGCGATTCCTTTGGTGTATTATGCGAATAAGGTTCTGAAGGCTCACACATTATATGGGGGCACGGCATGGTTAGACTATGACAGGGACTTCAGATGGGAGAAAGTGGAGGACCCAGACATTGGTGGGATCAGACAGAGGTGAATGTGTGGCTGGAAAATGTTAATAACAAGACACACCACACTAAGCAACCCTTTCGGACCTCTCAGGGTGGACCAGGGGAGAAGAGGGGGACTTGCTGGGCATTTAACAAGAAAGTGTGTACCTGGCCCACCGGTCAATGTAAGTTCAAACACGCCTGTGCATTCTGTGGTCACTCCTCTCACCCTGTTTAAGTGCATCAAAAAATCAAAAAACATGGGCAGGGAGAACAAGCCTTCACAGCCATAGTTTACCCACGCCAGTGGATGTTGGGAGACTGATTTTTTGGCTGAATCTGAACCCAGACCGGAGTGCAGCCAAGACTTTGTATCAGGGGTTTGCTACAGGCTTTCGCATTCCAGCACAAGGCGTTCCCCCTGTAGATCTCTGCAATAATTTGTTGTCGACGCGCATGCACCCCACAGTAGTGTTGCAGAAGGTGGAGAAGGAACGGGCTCTGGGTCGGGAGGCTGGCCCTTTCTCTGTTCCCCGTTGCCGGGCTATGTGTGTTCGCCACTGGGAGTGGTCCCTAAGAAGGAGCCAGGCCAGTATAGGATGATTCACAACTTGCCGCCGCCAAAGGGGGCATCGGTGAATGATGCCATAGACCCGTCCTTGTGTTCTGTGACTTACTCCTCCTTTGATATGTCACTGCAAAAATTGCGTGACCTAGGGCCTCACGCCTTTATGGCAAAACAGACATTGAGTCCACTTTTCGACTCTTGCCTGTGCACCCGGACGATTATCATTTGCTAGGTTTCCAGCTGAATCACCAGTTCTACTATGACATGTGCATGCCAATGGGTTGCGCGGTATCTTGCAGATATTTTGAGACATTTAGCTCTATGCTGCAGTGGGTGTTTACCCTTAGGACAGGGTGCACGAACATGGTGCATTACTTGGATGATTTTATGGTCATGGGCCCGGCAACTTCAGATGAGTGTACTCAGGCTTTAGGACAACTGGTCGCAATGTTTGGAGAATTTAAAGTACCGTTGGCTCCTGGAAAAACTGTAGGCCAGACACATGCATGTGCTTCCTGGGAATTGAGATTGACACAGTAGCCAGGGAATGCAGGTTACCATTAGACAAAGTGCAAGCTTTTTCCCAAGCAATTGACTCAGCATTGGCTGGGGCTAAAGTTACCTTACACCAACTTCAGGTGTTAGTGGGTCAGCTGAACTTCGCCCTCAGTATCATTCCGATGGGGTGCCCCTTCTCAAGGTCAATAGCAAGGGCAATGGTGGGGTTGACTCAGAAGCATCACCATGTGCGCCTACAGGCTGAGGTGAGGGAGGATTTGAGGGTGTGGCGCAGCTTCCTGAACGACTTCAATGGTAAGGTGGCATGGCCCGCTCCGCCTGTTTCCAGTGCGGACTTTGGCTTGCTCACAGACTCAGCGAGTAGTATTGGTTTTGGAGCCATTTTGGGATCCCTCTGGTGCAGGGACGATTGGCCGGCTGTGTGGCATGAGAGCGGTTTGACTAGGAATATAGCCTTTTTTAAATTGTTCCCAATCATAGTAGCAGTGACTGTGTGGGCTGAATTCTTTGTGAACAAATCAGTGATATTGTGGTCAGACAACATGGGAGTAGTGGAGGCAATCAATAGGCAAGGGGCTACGTGTAAACATGTTCTGAGGCTATTGAAACACTTGGTGTTGGCTTGCTTGAGGCTGGATCTGTTGTTCAAAGCGGCACATATTCCAGGTGTAGAGAATCAGGCGGCTGATGCTTTGTCTCGTTCAAAGTTCCAGAACTTCCGTAGGTACCACCAACGGCTGGAAGAGCAGATGACAGTGTTCCCAACAACACTGTGGAGGATTAGAGCCCAGCTTAAGCGGGGCTGGTAGGTGCCTCACTGAGTGATCACACTAGGAGATCTTACCAACAGCATTTCATGTCTTACAGGATGTTGGTACAGCAGGCAGGGATATTGGGATTGTTTTCTGCCAATGCAATATGCTGTTTCTTACAAATATTGAGGGATCAGAGCAGGCCAGTCTCTTATGCTAGGGCACATGTGACCGCAGTGTTTTTTTTTGCGAAGCTGGTGGGTGAACCCGACCCGGGCGCTACATTCGTAGTCAGGAAAACCCTGTCAGGGTGGGCCAGGCTTGAAGGGGTTAAGAGGGACTGCAGGAAGCCCTTGGATGCTAAGACACTGGGCGACATTCTAGGGTCACTACCTGTTGTATACTGCTTATCATATGAGAGCATATTATTTGGGGCCGCTTTTTTCTGGCTTTCTATGGGGCCTTTCGACTGGGGGAGTTGGTGGGGACCTCCAGGGGTGATCAGTTGGGGGGCCTGCAATTTCGCGACAACAAGCTGGTGCAGGGGGTATTGGTAGTAACCCTTAGGAAATCAAAAACTGACCCTTTGGGGAAAGGTACCACGATCTGTCTTTGTCCAGCTCCCGGCATAATAATCTGCCTGGTTTCTCTGATGGGGTCATACTTGGCCATACGCCCCGTAGGGATAGGGCAGGCCCTGTTCATACATGAGCAAGGGGATTACTTGTCCCGGTTTCAATTCAAGGCATATTTTGGGCTGGCATTGGCTAAACTGGGATTGAGTTCATCGGGCTATTCATCGCACTCTTTTAGAATCGGGGCGGCGACTTTAGCGGAAACGGTGAAGAGAGTGGGGCGCTGGTCATCCGAATGTTTTAAGCGCTACATGCGGCCAGAGTTACTGTAAGGAGATACACAGATTTGTTGACATGACTATGCCTGACTTTTCCATTTCTTTCCTGTTCATTAGTATGCCTGCGAAGGTGGTATGGGTGTTGGGGCACTCGTTTGTACGGCACGACACGGTCCGTTTGCAGCAGCAGCGAGTGAAGAAACCTCCGGGCTTGAAAGGAACGTCGTTTCTGTGGCAAGGCGTTGGGGGTCTCCGAACTCGGCAGCTGCGGCAGCTCGTGGAGGATATTAGGGCGCACGAGGGACAGCAGTCCCCAGATTTAATCATTCTTCATTTGGGCGGCAACGACATGGTCGATCAGGGACGCCTCGCGGTCAGGGAAGCCATCTTGACGGAGTTTGCATGGCTGGGACGGGCCTTTCCCCAGGCTCGGATGGCTTGGTTATACATGAATCCACGCCGGACATGGGATGCTGGAGTTAGGTCACGAGCCTTGAATGTATCAGTTAGGCGACTCAATGGTGAATTGGCCAAGTTGTGCTCAGGGCAGGGCCGCTTGTGTCATATTCAGCACCGGATGATGACAGGGGAGGTAATGTTTCACCAGAATGGTGTGCATCTATCGGACGTTGGAACTGACATTTGGATCAGAGGAATATGGTCTTTTGTGCAGAACTTGTTCGCTGGTGGGGAGGGTGAAGGACCTATGGGCCCTGGTCACCCTAGTGGCGGAAAAGAGGCCACAGAACATTGACACATTGACTTACAGGGTTAACGGGAGTCCTCCTTATGTACTACCTAGGCCAGCACTGAGGGGAGAGACGGTAAGCTCTCCGCAGGGAGAATGGGGCCAGGTCACGAATTAGGGCAGGGGGCAGCGGCCCCTTGGTATTCCCTACGAGCCTCCTGGGCCCCGAATATGGCGGACAAGGACCAGAGGGCTGGGGCCCATCACTCGAGGACGCAGGTGGGTTGAGCCTTGCGTGGGTTCTCAGATTTGGAGATGCGAGCCAGAGAGCCCCTAGGTGCTGGGGAAAAGTAATTATCCATAATTGATGCATATGGTATTTTGAATGTCGATATTAAAAGTATGATATTAATTTCATCAATGTTTAATATGTTTTTGTCATGTTTATTATTGTTGATAATTAAACATGGCCAATTTACACCCACTTTCTGGTAGTACTGGATTTGATTGTGGGTTGGATCACTTGGGGGCAGGGCGGGGAGGATTCTGGAGGGGTCCGGGTCCTATGAATTTGGGCTTTCATGGCTGGGGTTGGTCGAAATTCACAGTATGTTACGTAAGGGCGTAGTGGTACTTTCTCTTACTTAAGCCCACTTAAATATATATAATGCAAGCTCCATACATTTTAGCCTTTCCTAACAGCAGCATACACATCAGAACAAGTTGACTTAACCGCATCGATGCGGCGGCTTTTCCCGCTGTACGCGGCAATTTTAAAATTACAGATTACATGACGAGCTCAGCTCGTCATGAGCGCACGGCAGGTTACGCTCATGACGAGCTGAGCTCGTCATCAGCCTGGAAGGGGTTAAACACATTGCACCCTCATGTACACAGCATGCCTCATAACATAACGTGTATTTGCAAAGCGTACATTCACCCCTAACGGGGTATCTTGGCGCTGAACAACAGATGTTTATTGTCATCCAACTCAATGGTACTCATTTTATCGACCTTAGAGAAATGAAAGGCTGCGTAGACCTGCTGGGATTTGTACCTGTGACCATGAAGTCGACCACAGGCCCCTGCAGTGGATGCATTAGTTCACTGAGCGACCGGACCCGGCATAAGCCATATAACTGGCCCCCAGTTGCCGATCAACAGAGCAGTTACTTCAGGACGGATTGCCACCTGCCCCAGAAAAAAATAAAAACAAAGGTCCTTCTGTGCGCACATCCGTGGTTCAGTAAAAAAAAATCCTGACAGAATCGGACGCATCTTCATTTTTTGTTAACTAGTACGAACCACTACTAAACAGTGAGTTGACAGACAAGTTCATCGCCTACCCAAAAAGTATAAAGGTATTTCAGAAACTTTACAACTGCACTTGGACATATTTTTACACTTTTTTGAAGTTCACAAAACATTCACAGTATTACTGCTGAAACTCTGTGCCAGGCACATGTTTAGTGATAGACTACTGCTAATGTTTAGTGACATGTTCTTCGGGCTATCATTGGCCCAGTATTTAATTGGACAATTACACACCCTGGAAATGCAACCTGATGTGCAATGCACATTTTTTTTCCATTTCTTTATTTCTTTCTACAGGAAAAAACAGGTTTTTCTTTGGGAAGAACCCCTCTCCCTCCAAATCCTCCAAGTTCGTATGTAATTGTATTCCTTTCCACCCTTGAATGGAGTTACTTCGGCCCTTTGCTAAAGTAAAACGAACTATTTTTAGGATGGGGTCAGAGTTCGTAAAGATTAATCACAAGTTAGTAGTGATTTCATACTTACAGGGCGCAATTCACCTTTCCCACCTCTTTCATGGGGTTCTATTGTAGGCATTCACGTGCGGAAATGCACAATTGTAAATCCATTTATAGGAGTCAGAAACCTTTGTAAGTAGTCTTGACGGTCGGACGTGAAGCCATGTTCGGCCGTAAACGTCACTTTAAAGCCGAGAATCATACATGTTGCCTTTATGAATCCTTCCCTGTGCTCCAAACCACTTTGATGGGTGTTGACGAGAAGCCAGCGCCACCAGACAATGGGCCCACCGTCCACACAAGTGAGAGACGTCAGTGACTATATTAAAGATTATCACGCACTGTGCATCGCATCAGGCAGTCTTCTTCTCTAAATATTCTAGTGTTTTAGGCCAATTAAAGCACGCTTTGTGGATTGGGGCCTGTTGGTACCGTAGAGGGAGCTGCTTGGCTATGATGAATATGCGTGAATGGAGGAAGAAAAGAGGCGGGGCTAGGCCTGTCTCGTGCTTGACGGCCCTTCCTGCTCCCGTTATTAATGGCCTGGATGTGAAGGCTCCTGCCGTGACCCCCACACACAGTTATCCTTGGAGTGATGGCTCCGATAAGAGCAAATGGTCGGGCGCTTGGTGGGGAAAGTGACTGAGATGGATGAAGGACTCCCCAGCGCTACTTAATCCATCCCAGACAAAGCTCTGGAGACAGCGACTTAACAGAGCGTGAAAGAGAAAACAAACACTGGGCGCTACCTGCAGGAGCACTATCGATTATCCCCTGGGCTGGGCACTTCCTACTCTGACTGGGATGGGCTTCAAGCAGGCACCAGTCTCTGCGTTGTCTGTTGTCTCCGCCAATGCAGTGGTGTCTGCTACTTTCTATCGCTAGTGCACAGTCCTAAACGTGCGCTTACACGCCCAAGTGACAGAATGTGATCTAGTGAGAACACTGATAGAGCATTTATCTGGGCCAACTCAGTTTCCTCTAGTTCAGACTGCACTACTAACAGTGGTACCAGTATAAAAATGTGTACACAGGCTTGCAACTTTTAACAATATAAGGCTATGTATAATGCTTCCATGATACCCTCTGATTAGATGCAAATATATGCAAAAGCTTGAAAGCAAGATTGATGATTCTTTGCTTTTAAAATAAAATAGTCATAAAAAAATGGCATTCGGAAAAAACCGTTTTGCTAAACTACTGTGAAATGTTAGGTACCATTTATTTGAAGCATCGTTTAGCAAAATGTGTTGATGCATGCCAGTATTTCCCAAAAATATTAATAATGGAAAATCAGTGTAATCAGTTACAACCAAATTGTAGGGAACATGAAAATAAACAAGCATTGGCAAAGCCAATAGGAATGACTTTAGTGGTCAGCCTTTTGGTTATGTCAATGCGTGCCTTGTTTTGTCGTAGGTTTTGTAAAACTTTGTTATGGGAGCTGCCGGACCCTCATCATTATAACAAAGACTGGTCAAAGCAAAAATATTTTTGGTCTCAAAAACCAAACATTGCCACAGTAGTTCCTATTACTGAGCAAAGCTACTTTGCGTGCCAGTATGCTCCTTGTGAAAGAGAAGAATACTGTCACTCACAGTCAAGCCAGCCGGTAGATAGAGAGATAGCATTTGAATAAAAACAAAACGCCAGACATAAATAGGGGCCCAAATCTTAAAGTCACCAAAGTGCACCATGATTTATGTCCTTGCAGTAGTGCAGTGTTTCGGCTTTCATGAATTCACAAGAATTTACAGAAGTAGGTCTGGAAATTGTACTCCTAGAAAATATTTGTGAACTGCATTTTAGCACTGGCAAATAATCATGTGTAGCTATTCACTTTCGTACCGACCACTTTTTTCCCAACCCCAGAAGAAGTTTTAGCACTGTCCTTGTCAGGAGTACATTTCTAACCTTTATCTATATGGGAAAATATTAGAGACAAGCTGATGAAACCCCATAAAACATGCTAGTTAGTAGGTCTTCACAGACTCAAAAGTGGATTCCAACCATGGAGAACTATTGCTTACTGCTACCTCCAGCCTAAGTATTTAAATCTGCGGAAAGGTGGCAAAACAAGGGAATTGCTTGTGTTCAAACCCTACTATGGTTTGAGCTCTGGCATGATCAGAGAGGTTATTATCAGATCTGTTATATAATGAGATTGCTGCCATAGTTTGTCGCTGCACTGCATGGGGACCAGTGGATTGTGTTACCGGACAAGCAGTTTTTTGAAGCAGCCTGTCCCATGGACAAGTAGATATTTGAATAAATTCCACATCTCTGGGGCATAGGCAAGACACCTGGCGCCACTACGAGGGTCATGTTGCACGCTGCATGCCGGGACTAGGGGGGCGGATACACATGACCTCAGGGCATGTTGCCATTGCCACCTGCATTAATGTGCGACATGCCCTGCCCGCACGTGTAGATCAAAACTACCACCAACACCGATAGGACCTCCCACGTTCACCTTGGAAAGAGGTGCCCATGGAACTCTAGCAAAGATTTATGGCACCCATGTTCACAAGATAACCCCGCAAAAGTGTTGCACCAACTTAACTGCTAGCTAGGCACGGAGAGGGGGGAGACCCAACATCCTATAAAAATTAAAAGGCCCAACAACCCCTAGAAATGAACGCATCCTATGAACAATAATGCACTTTCCAAAATAAGATACCCAGACTGGGACCACCTTCCAGTGCCTCACTAAAATTGTTGTGAACGAATGTGGAAAGGACACACACCTCAAAACAAAAAGCCCAGAAACCCTGATGTAAAATGAAGGCGCAGGCAATAACGCACTGTTTTTTAACTAACAAAACAAACATAGCTCTTCTTCACCAGGTTGGTATTTGAATGTTTAAAGCTGGCACCTTAGCTTCAGCGAAGGTAACAACGTCGCTGAAATCCTACTACAAGGTCCTATCCTCTTCTGGATCTGAAAAGCAAAAGACAATGGCTGCAATAGGTACTATACCTATCCAATCTGAATCTGACGTAAATAACGTTGCCCATACTTCGAGTAAAACACAGGCAGATATGACATCCGCTGTAACGCACACAGAGGGGGTGCCAGCTAAATCTGACAAGACACAGATGTCATCATCGCCATTATCGGGCACTGTTCATCCCGCAATTGAACTTTCCAATAGCTTTTCTGCCCTAGATATCCACGATGCCCAAGATGACGAAGGGGAGCAGGATTTAGTTGTGAGAGATCTGGGGGGCTCCAAGACTGATTCATCTAACCAAGAGGAGGTCGGCAGAACTCACAACCCTGAGAGCACAGGCCCAATTAACAGTAATTCATCTACTAGTCAAACCTCTCCGACAGAAACTATCTCGGGGTCTTTGGCAGCTATTCTATTGGGCCTCAGGGAGGACATAGGGAAGCGCTTCTTCATATCAGAGTCGAATCAGATGGCCATTCAGGCCTCGTGTGAGGCCGTGGCCAAAAAGGTGGAGGAGGTTTCCCTAAGGACTGACGCCTTGGAAGCAGAGCTCCCTAAGATCAAAGAAGCAATTGCCGCTTCCTCAGAAGCCATGGATAAATTGGCTCAACAAAACCGAGATATGCAGGATGACCTCGAAAGACTTGAAAATCATTCAAGGAAGAACAATCTGAAATTCTTGAATGTGCCCGTGGACCTCGAGGTAAAAGATATAAAGGCTTTTATCGTTGCTGTCCTCAAAACTACTATCTTAAAGGACTCAACTGATGTTGATCAGGATTTATTGACAGACATCCAGAGAGTCCATCGCGATCCGTACAGAAGAAACCCTGCAAAGGAGCATCCCAGGAAGAGCCTTGTCAACTTCTTGACATATTCCATTAAAGAGAGGATTCTTTCCCTTGCCCTTAAAGCTGGCTCAATAAGATCAACATCTTTTTCTACGCCCTTCTCTTTCACAATACGTTCTGATGTTTCTCACATCACTGCGTCTAAACAATGGGAGATGGGGAAGAGACTTACGATATTCAATTCATTAGGGGCGCGTGCCCAGCTTAGATTCCCCGCCTCACTCCGCGTAATGTGGAATAATCACATGCACAACATCCGTCATGTAGAAGAAGCAGACAGTCTGATTGAAAGATTGAAAGAATTAGGGGGGGCGGAAAAGAAGGGAATGGTGAGGCAATGCAGTTGGTAGTCAGGCGGTAGGGTAGGGACAACACGACAACACGAGCAGTATATCTATACTTTCCTTTTTCTTTTTTTTTTCTCTTTGTTTTGTTCCAATGCATTTAAAAAAAAAAAAATTTTATACACTAAATTAGGCCGAATCATTCTAGAAAAGCAAGCACCTTTTTGTTTACTAATCCATAGTTTGGGGGGAAAGAGCAGGTTCCGTCAAGGAGCTCAAGGCTCATGAAGGAAGGGAGGGTTCCCCAGGGAGGGAGGGGGGAGGAAAGGGTGGTGGATGGCAGGGGAAAAAACATAAAAATAAGGTATTTGAATGTTTAAGTGCACCACCTTTTCAGCGGCCGAATCAGCACCCCAAGAAGATCTACAGTGTGCAAATTAAGGGCTATGAACTTTACAGTCATCTTTTGCCTAGAAGTATTTGACTAAAGAAACTCCCAATTGCTGGAGGATCAGCAACACCGCCCTTGGATCGAGTCCCAAGACCTGCAATGTTCCATAGGTTATGTATTGCTGCACTTTTATGTACCCTCTGTTTGCTATGGATGTTTCCACATCCATTCATCATCAATGCACTGCCAAGTCTGATGGAGAATACCCTGAATCTATCACCGTGCTTGCGTAGGAACCTCTCCCACATCAATTATGCTTACACCGAACACAACAGTATCGCACATGCAATACATAGTTCCCTCCCACACAAAATGTGGTATCAGCACATGACCATGGATCCCACACCTCACACAGTAGGCACAGACAAGCTTTACCTGTCCCAAGAAGTAGCCCAACAAAAAGCAAAATGCCTTCTCCGCCTATATCTATGCAGGATTAGGGCCAAGATACAACCTAACAGAGTAGACCTCATAGAGTAGTAGTGAACCTGACCTGATACGAGATCAATCCCACAGCTTTGTAACTTTTCACCGAGCCTAGTGACATTTAAACAGAGGCAGCTTGAGAACATAACCAGCCATCTTCACACCAGTGCAGAGGATGCAGAGGGGAGGTCCCAGTGGAATAACATATGGTTGGTGGGTGTCCAGGAAAAAACTGAGGGTGCAGAAGTGGAAAATTTTGAGGAGGACAGGATACTGAACATTGTGAAACCAGAACTGCAGAACCATTTTGTAATTGAACGAGCCCAACGAATACCAGGCGCCTCTTCAAAACCTGGAATGAGACCTGGCCCTTTATTGCTCGCATTCTGATCTTGCGAGCTGCCAATTTACATGGTCTTCTGTATGGATGATCAGCTCTTCATGGGTTTTGCAGGGCCAAAAAAGTTAGAGCAGTGCAGAAAATAACTCAGTGAATGTAGAAAGTCTTTTATTTCAAGGTTTATTATGCATTGGCCAGGAAAGAGCCTTCTGAAGGACTACATGCGTTTTTGACGAGGGCAAAAGCTGTAGCAATTGTCCTCTTTAAGGGACAGCCTGTTATTGACATCTGCCAAGTTGCGACTTGGGCATCATTACATACATTCACAAAACACTGGTGCATTGACAGCCAGGTTTGCAGGGAAGTTAATTTTGGCCGGCTGTCCTGCAAGACTTCTTGGTTTGAGTTCACTCCTCAGACCCACCATCTTTTTGGAGGGTACTGTGATGGATCGATTCTAAAGTTGAGGAATCGACTAAAATTATTCATCAGAATAACAAGTTTCTTACCTGTGGTAGTGCTCCTTGTGGTGGATATTTTGTGTAACTGCAGATTCCTCACAACACTCCCACCTCCCTATTCTGAAAAATGGTCTCATCCATCAGAAAGGTTCCCAATCCAGGAAACTGCACGCTGGTTTGTTCAATTCATTGATTGGCTCGCGAAAGAAACTGATGTTCACGCACATGAGCAGCGTTTGCTGCAGCTCAGTTGACACTTCCCTCCTCCACGTTTTGTGAAGTGGACATCTGAACAATGTAATTAGGTCCCAAGTTAGATTTTGGCACTTTCAATTCAACAGTCCGTGTCTAAAGGGGCAGAAAGTAGAAAATGAGCCATTGAAATAAGAGTGAAGTTGGACTCCTGGCCTTCCTTCATGAGCCGATTTTGCCTCATATCTTTTGTATATGGCATTTTTGGCGCATTCTGCTTAATGCGTGCCATTGCACAGCAAGAAGCTAGGGATTTTCTTTTCCCACATTCCCCTGTTTGTTGGTGTTACCTTGTCATCACGGGGTGGTCAGCTTTTATTAGCTGTTGATGAGAAAACTGACCTAGCATTCAGTTATCTTAAGCTAGAGAAATAGTTGACAGTGGCTTGTTTGCTCTATATTGTTCTCCATTCCACCATCTTTCAGCGTTTGCTTGAATGCAGGTTCTTTCAGTTTATTTTCTTCTTGTGGTTGTAATAACACAAGGAAAACAGTCACTTAAGCCCATCCCATCAGTGGAGCGCCTTGTATGTGGGAATAACCAACAAAATCACAAAAACACTTCAGACCATTCCGAACGCAGCAGCCAGACTGGTACCCTACTTCCAGGCCAGTCTTGCATCATACCACACCTGAGGGAACTCCGCTGACCCCCTATATATTAGTGCTCACAATTCAAGTACCACCCACACACATGCAAGCATTATACAACAAAGACCAAGCTTACCTGAACAGCCACATGCAGTTCCACCAACCCACCAGGCACCTCCCGTCAGCCGGATTCACTACCAAATGTTCCACCAGTGGCGTAACGATAATTTAGGGGGCCCCCCTACCAGGTACTTGGAGGGGCCCCCTCCGGACTCTATTAGGAGCTCTCAGGCCGAAGTGCAGCGCTGAGGGGGCCCCCTTGAGCTTGAGGGCCCCCCGCAATGTGGGGGATGCATGCGCCTGTGTTACGCCCCTGTGTTCCACTCATACGCAAAAGTAGATCAGGAGGTTGTTGATTCTCGTTCATCACTCATAATGCGTGGAACGACCTCCCACTTTACCTTAGAGCCTCCTCCTCCCTTCATGAATTCTGCAACAAGCTGAAGACCTGGCTATTTGAGTATGTCCACCCAGAGGCCAGACTCACACATCTAGCACCAGGATACCCTCACAGGTGAAAGTGCACTATAAAAATACACCTAACATGATAATGAACAGGGGAGGCAGGGATTGCGTTACCTTAGATATGCCTCTCTGGGGGTCAGTGTGCTCTTGGTATTTGTGAACCGAAAAAGGAAGATTAGGGATTTAACTTGGGGAGCATTTTCTCTTTTATAGGCCCCCATCAGGGACACAGATGAATCGAGTAATTTCAGTTATAGCACGATCCCCTCAGGCTCCATTATTCATCATATTGGGACTCAACAACCCTTCTTGCAGGCTTACAGGCCCCCAAGTTGGGAGCTCCACCACATCCTCCTCTGCTCTATAGTACCCGACCCAGATTCATTGCCTACGGGTGCGAGGAGAGGAAACAAGATGTTTATCGCTCCTTGGTCTGCCAACCTCAGGGAGAGAAGAAGGGAGGAACCCCCTGGCTACACTACTTGCACAACCCCAATAATTTCCATTACAGCTCACACAGAGCAGCTGAACACCTGCCTTGCCATAACTTCACTGGCAGGTGCCATCTTGACTCGACATTCCCATATAGGACCAGGCGCCATGTACTGCATACTTCTTCTTGCCTCAGCGCCCGATCCCTGAGCATCCGGCACCATCACAAGGGCCCGGCTTTCTGTTGACCCCCCTCTATATGGTTTCAGAGAGACCCTTCCATGCCCTGGGGTCCTCTGCCAATAGGACCCGTACCCTCCAGTTTTGCCCCCGCCCTCCACAAGATCACCAAAGCAATATCCCCACACTTGCAATAACCAAAGATTCTGGTGGGGTAAAAAAGGCCATGTTTAATCTTAGCATTGGATAAACATGACAAGCATAAAACACATGCATAATTGGTAATCATAATCACATTTCGCTATTCTGATATTTCATGTCCTTAACACATTTCCAGCCCTAAGGGAGGAGCCCCATCTGGCTCGCATCTCGCACTGGGTATCCTATGCCAGGTGCCGTGCACCTGCCCCTTAGAGTGGTGGGCCCGTACCCCTGGTCCTTGTCCGGCATTACCAGGGCCCACCCCCCTACCACCAGGCTGCCCTGAGACACTCGGGAGGCACGAATTCTGTCGCCCTAGCCTCCCCAGCCGGTGGTGACTTCTTCCCAGCGGAGAGCTCACCATATCCCCCCACAGAGCTGGCCTATGGAGTCAGTCAAGCGGCCTCCCATCAACCACTGTCTATTGATCGCAGGTCATATTTCCGCAACAACGCTCCCCCTCCAATAGCTATTCTCAAGGGACGGGTGGGTGGGAGTTATTTAAAGATGGCTGTTCCTGTTTGCGGTGGCGCCAACGACGGGGCACTACGCAGTCCTGGAGTGGTGGAGGGGGGAACAGAGACCCCGGTCACAGGGAATTGACCCTAAATAGGCCAAAGGTCTCCGACCCCCCCGCCACCCAGGACGTGCGTCACCGCCCCTCTGACCCGGATGCATTAAGGGCAGCCGGCTGCCGATTGGCTGCCCGGCCGTCCAACCACCATGACTGCTGGGCAGGGTTCGGAGGTGCTGGGTCCTAAGGGCGTGCCTCGCGATACTCGGCTCTTGGCATAGGACCCGTACCCTCCAGTTTTGCCCCCGCCCTCCACAAGATCACCAAAGCAATATCCCCACACTTGCAATAACCAAAGATTCTGGTGGGGTAAAAAAGGCCATGTTTAATCTTAGCATTGGATAAACATGACAAGCATAAAACACATGCATAATTGGTAATCATAATCACATTTCGCTATTCTGATATTTCATGTCCTTAACACATTTCCAGCCCTAAGGGAGGAGCCCCATCTGGCTCGCATCTCGCACTGGGTATCCTATGCCAGGTGCCGTGCACCTGCCCCTTAGAGTGGTGGGCCCGTACCCCTGGTCCTTGTCCGGCATTACCAGGGCCCACCCCCCTACCACCAGGCTGCCCTGGGACACCCGGGAGGCACGAATTCTGTCGCCCTAGCCTCCCCAGCCGGTGGTGACTTCTTCCCAGCGGAGAGCTCACCATATCCCCCCTCAGAGCTGGCCTATGGAGTCAGTCAAGCGGCCTCCCATCAACCACTGTCTATTGATTGCAGGTCATATTTCCGCAACAACGCTCCCCCTCCAATGGCTATTCTCAAGGGACGGGTGGGTGGGAGTTATTTAAAGATGGCTGTTCCTGTTCGCGGTGGCGCCAACGACGGGGCACTACGCAGTCCTGGAGTGGTGGAGGGGGGAACAGAGACCCCGGTCACAGGGAATTGACCCTAAATAGGCCAAAGGTCTCCGACCCCCCCGCCACCCAGGACGTGCGTCACCGCCCCTCTGACCCGGATGCATTAGGGGCGGCCGGCTGCCGATTGGCTGCCCGGCCGTCCAACCACCATGACTGCTGGGCAGGGTTCGGAGGTGCTGGGTCCTAAGGGCGTGCCTCGCGATACTCGGCTCTTGGCATAGGACCCGTACCCTCCAGTTTTGCCCCCGCCCTCCACAAGATCACCAAAGCAATATCCCCACACTTGCAATAACCAAAGATTCTGGTGGGGTAAAAAAGGCCATGTTTAATCTTAGAATTGGATAAACATGACAAGCATAAAACACATGCATAATTGGTAATCATAATCACATTTCGTTATTCTGATATTTCATGTTGCTAGAGATCGCGGGTCACCCGACCAATAATTTCGCCACTTCTGGCTTCGGGCCCATATACTTTACTTTATCATATACATTGATCAGGTGCCCACACAATCTACTACCAATAATTGTGAGTTCCTTTTCGATTTATTTTCAGTGTACCCAACTTACCATCCACCGTTATGGGTACCTATGACCACGATGGGTCAGGGAGCTAGCTGTAAAAGGAAAGGCAGCAAAATACAAACCCAACTTTTATACTTTATTTTATGAAATGACCACGGACAACTGGAAGTTTTGAAAGTTTATCTTAAATTCAAGTAAAGGGCAGTCATACAGCTTTATCAATAGAATACTAGTGCGACAGGGAACCCGCTAAGTGAGAGGAAAACTAAAATAAGGGGCAAGATAAACACGCTATGAATCTGAGTTACTTAGTCAGTTTTCGAGAGAAAAAACCAAGACCATATCAGGAAGTTGCAAACTGCAATACAGAAAATGATTTCTAAAAGGTAGGGTAACATAGGAACACGATATGAAATCAAATGCAAATGACTTTATGAAATGCAATGGTTGCAGGAGAAAGCATGGAAAATTATCACGTGCAAAGGTATGTCTTTATTGAAGCAAAGACAGAAAAATAGAAAGGTGCAGTTTTAAGAATTTCAGAGCAATATTTACCTAGACTGGTGTGGAAACCAACCCTGGCCATGGGTCAGTTAAGGACAGGAAAACCCTCAAGGAAGGATAACCCTCAGTGGGACAGCAGGTGCAGAATGGACACCCCAGGACAGGACAGGAAACCCAGATTCGGATCAGGACAGGACCACCAGGATACGACCAGCACCCGCAGTTCGGAAGCAACGCCTGCGCTCCACCCTCTCTGCAGCTATCAGTCAGGACCCCGATTGGGTCAGCGAATTCCCAGAAAAAGTGCTCCGCCAGCACTTAAGGTTCAGTAAAACCTTCAGAGTCTATGGTCAGATTTCGGACAGAGAGCTCCGCAGCACCTCTGTATCAAGTCACCTATTGAGTGCGTTGGGTCAGTGACAGGTCAGCTATTCAGACAAGTCGGACAATTTCTCTAGCTAAACCTAGGCTAGTTATACTGTTTTGGGACAGTGTACCACCCCCCAATGTTGCAAAGTGTCAGAAATCCTCAATTTTGGTTGGTCCTAAGGTAGGCTTTGGTTAACACACCAATCAGAACAGACTATTCTAAGGCCTAATTTGCATCCTAAGGTGCCGCCTAGCAAGATTGGGGTTCCCACGAGAAGTCGCACGGAATACAATGAAAACTTATACATTTGTTACAATATAGGGACATTTGCTCCATCCTCTTGGGTCAGAGGTAATTCTCCCAGGAGCATCTCGACTGTGGCTGCCAGCTGGCTGAGTTCCACGGTCCAAGGTTGTCTTTGGCCTCGCATTTTGAGCATGCGCAGAAAGGACCTTCAAAATGGCTCACGACCCATTCGGACCCCCATTTCCCATGATACATGAAAAGTAAGCGAAAACAAATTAGTACATAAAAATAAATGAATGTATTACATGTCATGATTTCACATTTTAGGTTCATCATTATAAAAATATACTATGCATTATTGGTAAGTGCAACAAACAATTTCACAAGAGCAGCAGCACAAAGCTTCACCACGTTATCAGCGCATAGCCATCTTATTGCTTATTACGCATGCGCACCCTTTCCCTCCAAAACTATCTCTACACGAAGTCACGTGAGTGTGACTGACGCATGCGCAGAAGAGGAAAGTCAAGCAGCGGCCATTTTAGAAACACGGATTAATCATATTAGTAAAACCCATAAGCAAGCTTCTCTATCATACATATATATCGAAAATAAAGATATTAGTAAATCGTACAATTCGTTACGAGGTTACAACGGTTTCGAGGTTCATGAATCGAGCAAGTCGCGATGCGAAATCTTGCTCTATCAATGTCCTTAACACATTTCCAGCCCTAAGGGAGGAGCCCCATCTGGCTCGCATCTTGCACTGGGTATCCTATGCCAGGTGCCGTGCACCTGCCCCTTAGAGTGGTGGGCCCGTACCCCTGGTCCTTGTCCGGCATTACCAGGGCCCACCCCCCTACCACCAGGCTGCCCTGGGACACCCAGGAGGCACGAATTCTGTCGCCCTAGCCTCCCCAGCCGGTGGTGACTTCTTCCCAGCGGAGAGCTCACCATATCCCCCCTCAGAGCTGGCCTATGGAGTCCGTCAAGCGGCCTCCCATCAACCACTGTCTATTGATCGCAGGTCATATTTCCGCCACGAGGGTGGCCAAGGCCCTTAGGTCTGACCCCCTCCCCACCTGCGTTCAAAATAAAAGACCAAAGTTCTCTTATGAAAGTGTCTGTTCCCAAGTCCGATAGGTGTACCCCATCCTGGTGATACATTACTTCACCCGAAATCATCCGGTGTTGTAAGTAGCGCAAGCGGCCCTTCGCTGAGCACAACCTTGCCAGTTCACCGTTCAATCTTCTCACTGAGACATTCACAGCTCTCACCCGGACTCCTGGGCCCCATGTCCTGCGTGAGAGCATGCCTGACCAAACAATCCTTGCCGCTGGAAACTTGTGTCCTAACCAAGCAAACTCCGCAAGTAAGGCCTCCTTGACTGCCAAGCGGCCTCTGTCGACCATGTCGTTGCCCCCCAAATGTAGGATAATCCAGTCAGGGGGCCTGTTAGCTTCCTGCGCCCAGAGCTCCTCGACGAGCCGCCTCAAATGTCGACTTCGCATCCCCCCGACGCCACGCCACAGGAATTCGGTCTCGCTCAAGTCTGCCGGCTTCACGACCCTTCGTTGCTGCAAGCGCACCGTCGCGCGGCGCACAAACGAGTGCCCAAGTACCCACACCACCGCCACGGGCATGCTAATCAGAAGGAGAGAAATGACACCGTTAAACACCCTCCAACACAAGAGTGCCACCTCTGGTCATAACAATTCCGGCCTGACATATCTTTTGTAGCACCCAGAAGCCCAGCGCCCCACGCCCCTGACTACGTTGGGGAGGAGGCCAGCCCCGGCCGCCAAGGTGGCTGCGCCGATCCTAAAGGAGTGCGAGGAGAAACCTGCTGAAACCAGACCTAGTTTTTCCAAGGCTAACCTGAAAACTGCCTTAAACTGGAATTGAGACAGGCAATGACCATTTTTGTGAATGAACAGGGCCGAACCCCCCCCAGCAGGACGTAAGGCCAGGTACGCCTGCATCAGGGTTACAGGGCAGGCCGCCACGCCCGGGGCGGGCCGTAAATGAATGGAGGCCCCTCTACCCAACTGGTCAGTTTTGGAACACCTTAACAGGACCACCAGCCCCCCTGGAGAAAGGACAATATCCCGAAATTGCAAGCCCCCCCCCTGATCAAATCTGGAGGACCCGACTATCTCCCCTATGCGGAACACCCCATAGAACGCCAAGCAGAAGGCTGCCCCCATCAAGCCACCCTCGAACCCAGACTCGCATATGGATGGTAAGACCCCCAAGACATTGATCATGGTGTGGAGGTCCAAGGGCCGGCGGCCATCCCGCCTCGGACCCTCCAGTCTGGCCCAACCTGTCAGAGCCTTTCTCACCAGGAAGGAGGCCCCCGGGTCCCGCTCCCCCGCTATCTTAGCAAAGAAACCGATAGCCGACAGATGGGCCCTGGCATAAGCCACGGCTCTGCCCTGATCCCGTAAGGCCTGTAGAAAACCATAGATCGATTCTGAAGAGAAAATCTTAGCCTTCCCTGCCTGCTGCAAGAAAGATTTGTAAACATTGAAATGCTGTTGATAAGCACGCTTTGTGCGGTCGCTCAGGGAGGCACCTACCAGCCCCGCTAAAGCGGGGCTCCAATCTTCCACAGTGCTGTAGGGAACAAAGTCATGCGATCCTCCGCCTGCGGGTGGAACTTCCGGAACTCCTGCAACTTGGAACGAGACAAAGCATCAGCAGCGTGGTTATCAATACCTGGTATATGCGCAGCCTTGAAAGTTAAGTTCAATCTCAAGCAAGCCAGCACCAACCGTTTCAACAACCTTAATACATGTGGGCATGTAGCCCCCTGCCTATTGATGACCTGTACCACCGCCATGTTGTCCGACCAAAAAGTCACTGCCCTGTCCCTGAAACGGTCGGCCCAGATAGTGACCGCCACCCAAATGGGAAAGAGCTCCAGAAAGGCTATGTTCTTTGTCAGTCCGGCCCTGTGCCAATCTGCCGGCCACACCGCCCGCACCAGGCCGATCCCAAGATAGCGCCAAAACCAATGCTGCCCGCTGAATCGGTAAAGAGACCCAATTCCAAGCTGGACACCGGAGGGGAGGGCCACACCACCCGACCATTGAACTCTTTCAGGAAAGTGCGCCACACCTTGAGATCCTCTTTCACTCCCGCCCTTAGTCGGACACGATGGTGCTTCTGGGAGAGTCCCACCATAGCCCTAGCAATTGACCTAGAAAAGGGGCGCCCCATGGGGATGATGCGTAGCGCAAAATTCAGCTGTCCCACCAAGATCTGTAACTGGTGTAAAGATACTTTAGGACCTGCTAAGGCAGCTTCGATAGCCTGGGAGAAAGCTACCACCTTGTCACTAGGCAGCCTACACTCCCCTGCAACCGTGTCAATCTCGATACCCAAAAAGGACATACAAGTGCCAGGGCCTACTGTTTTGTTGGGTGCCAGAGGCACACCAAATTCCTTGAACATCGCCACCAACTCGCCCAAAGCACGGGCGCAAGCATCAGAAGCCGCAGGGCCCATCACCATGAAATCGTCTAAATAATGGATGACATCCGTGCACCCGGATCTGAAGGAAAAGACCCACTGCAACATGGAACTAAAAGTCTCAAAGTACTTACACGAGACAGCGCACCCCATGGGCATGCACTTGTCAAAATAGAACTGTTGGAGAACCTGGAAGCCTAACAAGTGATAATCCTCCGGGTGGACGGGCAGCAGGCGAAATGCCGATTCTATGTCTGTTTTCGCTAACAGGGCACCCCGCCCCAAGTCCCTGATCTTCTGGACTGTAGCGTCAAAGGACGAGTATGTAACAGAACACAGCGCAGGGTCAATGGCGTCATTTACCGAAGAACCCTAAGGGGCAGAGAGGTTATGAATCATTCGAAACTGACCCGGCTCCTTTTTGGGCACCACCCCCAGCGGGGAACAAACAAAATTCTGCAAAGGCGGAGCCGCGAAAGGCCCAGCAACTCGACCCAAGGCCCTTTCCTTCTCTACCTTAGCAATCACCACTGATGAATGGGTTCTGGCAGACAACTGATTGTTGCATTGGCTAATAGGGGGAACATGCACCGCTGGAATGCGGAAACCTTCAGAAAAACCGTCAAACAAAACCTTAGCTGCCACCCTATTCGGGTACAAATCCAGCCAATAAATCAGTCTACTAAAGTCCACCGGGGTAGGCAGTCTAAACTTGGGGGGGTTTGGTGTCCCTTGGAGCTGCACCCCCCCCCCCCACGCTCCTTTGCTTTTTTGTTACATCTAGACTCGGGGTGGGAGGGGTGTCCACAATAGGCACATGCGTGTTTAAACTTGCATTGCCCAGGGGGCCAAGTGCACCCCTTGCCATTAAAAGCCCAGCATGCCCCCCTCTTCTCTCCCGGCCCACCCTGGGACGCCCGAAAGGGCTGCCTAGCGGGCTGCTCTCTACTGTTTACACTCTCCAACCATGCGTTCACCTCCACCTGGGCCCAACCAATGCCTGGGTTCTCTTCCTTAGCCCACCGAAACTCCCTATCATAGTTCAACCACACCTGGCCCCCATGGGTAGCGTGTGCCTTCACAATTTTGTTGGTGTAATACACCAATGGAATCGCCAACTCTGGTCGCTTCTCTAATAGGACCGTGGCAAAAACATGAAAACCAAAGAGCCAATTCGTCAAAGTTTCCTCTATCCTCGGCCTCCGTTCTTTGAAGGAGCCCTCCTTTCCTTCCCTTTCTTTATAATCAATATCACTCCTCTTGGGCCTGATCAGTGAAAAGATATCAACATACGCGCCCTTCCAGATCCTTTCGCGCACCTCCTGACTCACATGTGTCCCAAGCATCCCTGACTGAGACAACACGTTACCCTGGAACCCCCCCAGTACCCCCACAGCCCCGCTGCCCATGGCGTCATCTGGCTTACCTCCTGCAGGTCCCGCCAATGCGGCGGGTTGGACTCCAATCGCCCCTTCGGGCTTGGTTCTACGCGCTTCTACCACTTGCGCAGTCTGCCTCTGGATGTCCTGCAATGCCCCCTGGTTTGTCGCTTGCTGCGGGACCCAAGGCGCTGTCGCCCTTGCGTTCGGCCGTTCTCCTACCCCACCCGGCCCTGACAATTGTCCCACCAGTGTTGACACTGATGCCAACAAACTATCCAGTGGATCTTGCACAACCGCCACTGCGGCCACCGGCTGTGGTGCGAGCAGGGCGGGAACATTGGCGACTGGCCCTGGTGCTAGCGCTTTCAAAGCCTCCCTAATCTCCGTTAACAACGACCCTACTGGGTCTACTGATACCCCTGAGCCTGCCAAGAGATCACCCCCCTGCGGTGCTACTGCCTTCGGTCCTGGGCTGGGTGTTGGGACAACAACCACATCGGGCTCGATCGGGAGGGGGGGGACGGGACCTACTGATCCCTCGTCCTCGCCCCCTACCCCTGGGGAAGGTCTACGCTTCTTGTTCTTGCCCCCCACCGTCTTTTTTGGCTTATTCTTCTTTTTTAAGGGGGGGAAGGCTGACCTTGGAGGTACTCCCTCCCTCCGTGGTCTTTCCACTACCTCGGGTTGTTCCCCCTCGCTCTCCTCCTGACTCTCCGACATGTCCTTGCCCAACTTCGCTATTAACATTTTCATTATTTGGGCCAACTCGGGATCGGTGTCTTTCTGCTTATGGCTACCTCTTCTGGGCGCCATACCGCCTGTCCCTTCTATGTCCCTCGCGCTGCTTCGTGACACGCCTCCTGGACCTAGGACTACGCTTGTGCTCGCCTGGCAACGCACCCTCCAGCCGCGCTACTAACAAAGTCTGCTGTGTGACTCGGGATCCCCGCTCCCGGTCCCTCGCTGCGTGCCGCCGCCCGGCAGGAGCCCGCACACAAGGAAAGCCCCACGAGCAGCCGCAACCCCCGAAAGGCAAAGACACCAAGCCAAAAGCACAGTACACCCCCCCGAAGTCAACGGCTGCCCGCCAGGCCCACCTCTATGCACCCGACTCCTTACCTGGCCACGTGGTCAGCACTCGCTACGCGCCCTCCGGAGACCGCCACCGATTCCAGCCGCCAGCCGCCCTCCCTCGACAATCCAACGGGAGGTGCGGTAAAGTAGCTCCGACGAAGGCCCGCCGCGAAGAGGCACTCCACACTCGAGAACCGGGCTCCCTCGACAATCCAACGGGAGCCGCGGCAAGTTATTTAAAGATGGCTGTTCCTGTTCGCGGTGGCGCCAACGACGGGGCACTACGCAGTCCTGGAGTCGTGGGGGGGAACAGAGACCCCGGTCACAGGGAATTCACCCTAAATAGGCCAAAGGTCTCCGCCCCCCGCCACCCAGTATGTGCGTCACCGCCCCTCTGACCCGGATGCATTAGGGGCGGCCGGCTGCCGATTGGCTGCCCGGCCGTCCAACCACCATGACTGCTGGGCGGGGCCCGGAGGTGCCGGGTCCTAAGGGCGTGCCTCGCGATACTCGGCTCTTGGCAGTGCCACGATCAGAGCTCAGCAAAGATATGCCTTGCTGGCTCCTCACCTTTACCACACCCCTTATTTAACAGTTTTCATTTCATCTGCTTAATACTTTTCTGGCTAATCTGTTTACTATTTGTCAAGTCTCCCTAGCTCATTTTACTGGTTAGGTGACGACCTGCTTCATTCATATTTCTAGTCATTGCCTTATATAATATTCTTGTCACCTGCATCATAAAGTGTGTTAGGTACCACGTTTATGTGCATTTAAGTAGAAAACAGAAAATTGCAATTTGTGTTTTAAAATAAAGTGAATACCATGCAAGCTTGAACATATTGTTCATATAGTGATACAAGTTTAAACTAGTTTTTACTAGTCCCCCAGAAATGCTCAGATGTGACACCTCAGCATTTAGCTCTACGTGACCAAAGCAGATGACTAACTGACCAATCTGGCGCTGGGGTCCGTATTATAGAAAGTGCCCCGGAGGCACAACAGATGTATGCACCCGCCTTGTGCGCTCCTGGGGCACTTTGGTATTACAGAAGGGGGTGCAGATGCTTGTGCACCCCTTTCTGTAATACTGATATCGCTGGCGTGCATGTAGCACTAGCACAATCGTGAGAGGGCATTCCCTCAACTGTATGGGGGCATAGCAGCATACAACTGAGGGATTCACTTTGCCTCTGCACCCACACCATATTACCAATGTAGGTGCGAAGGCATGTTTAGGAGGTACAATAAAAGTGCGCCACAAAAAGGTGGCGCTCTGTTAGTGCATCCCCCTGAGAGCATCGCTCTCAAGAGTTGAAAGGGGGTCACATGGACCCCACCCCAGACATCCCCATGCACTTCACCCACCTGCAAGGGTGTAGCTAATCCCTCTTGAAAGAGGAGCAGCAATTAAGCAACTGCTCCGTATTTGAATTGAATAGACTGCCCCCAGGCCAGCGCGAGTTTGAGGGCAGCGCTTTCTTCATGATAGGGTGCACTATCCCAGTTTGCATTTGATGCACCGGTTTAAAGGTGCACTGTAGCGCATACAGGGAAAGTGCACCCTTTTAGTAATACGGGCCCGGTTAGTTGGCGGGTCAAATGGACCGGCATCCCCTCTGCAGTGCACTCCTTAAAGACAACCCTAAGAACACCTCACCTGGGTTTACCTTGCAAGTGCAATTACATCCCTTCATTTTGGAACACAAATGCTGGCAAAACCCAGCATCCAACACAACACCACTCTCACTATACCAAGCATGGTCTGTTCAAGGAGTGACCCATAGATGACCCTCTAGAAGTAAACCTACAACCGCAAACACATACGTCTGCAAGCAAAAGTCAAATAATTGCAGGATTTGCTTTTATATAAGAACTGATAACATATGGACTGCTGTATCGTTAGTGGATCCTTGCATCCAGGGCTCCGCTCTCTTCCTTCCCTCTCCAAAGCAGCTTTAAAAAATACACTGACCACGTAAAAATTAAATGAGTTGTCACTGCACTGGTCTTTACTTTGTATTAGAAAAGCTGCTTGGATGCATTTTTAATCTGTGTAGTGTGGTTCTGAAAATCGGACCCTGTTGTCATCCCGATATCGAGGTCCAATACCCGTGTCACAAAATATCAACGTACCATGACGAATTTGGTGTCAGCGAACCGATAATGATTAGGGCATCATTCCCATGCATTTGCGTCATAATCGAGGGTCGCCAATACCCCCAAATCGTAGTTTCCGTCCCTACCCCTTAGACTCCATTTTGTGAACGGCATCCATCTTACGTCTTGCCCTCATGATAAGTCAATTAAAGGTCGAGCTTGATCTAAAAGGACACGTCCTCCTTCCCTGACGTCCCCCTGACCTGTCCCAACTGACTCCATTGCCTTTAGCCAAACCTGTTTGGGCAGCCCCTCGCCCAGTGGCCAAATGCGATAGCATCGATACATAACATTCCTCAAACCATTCACTACATACAAACCATGCTTTCTACAAACACACACCTGTCCTGTTCCCCGTTTATGGCCAGTTTTATGACTAGGAGGTGCCTTCCTTTATTGGGGTTTCATCGATATCTGATGGGAGTTCCGGGCTTGGCTGAGTAATCTATCACGCATTGGACATCTAAAATACGGGCTTGCCTACATGACTTCGCTCTTTCGTATTATTGTAGAAATATGTGTATAGCCATATCATAAACTCAAGAATTCTTGCTTGCAGCTATTATTTCTGTATATAAGGAGAAGGCTGGTTCTGTAAAAACGAACAGTCTCCTGAGAACACATGACCCGTGTTTGTCGTGCTTCTAGGACACCTGTTACTTGGTAGCTATCAATAAAACTCGATCTCTGACTCGACTAGAAGACTCCGTGTTTCTGTGGTCCGGAACAGGGAGAACTCAGAGGTCTTCGGGTGTTATCCCCTGGCACCAAACGGGTTCCTAAAAACCCGTTACCTCAGTAGTCCTGTGGATTGCTATATGTGTTAAAATATGAATATTCTTTTGCCGGACATTCAAACTGAATCATAATCAGTTTGCCATAGTTCTGTCTGGAATAATTTCTTACATGCTGTCCAATTGATTTAGCGTGGGATATGTCTTTTTCAGTTTAGTTCTTTAAAGACGTCTAAACTCAAAGCCTTGTTGCATAAAATTGGAGAGAGGAGTATACATTGCCCAGTTGTTGAATTGAAGAGTATATCACTGGGTTCTAGGTCTCCATTTGACCAAAGTATGTGATCTTAGGCACATCACTGTGCGAAACAGTTTTGACTAACAAATTTAGAGGCATTTAGAAGTACTTAATTCAGCGAGTTAACTATTGAAAAAAATCCTTGCTTGTAAATGGATTAAAAGACTATAATATTGCTCCAAATATAATACACCAACTGCAATCAAGTCTAGCTACTTGTCCACTGTGCACTGTTGCCACCTACAACTGTAATGTACTATTACACTCTAATAACAACACATCGATCACTTTTAAACTCGACCATTCATTTTGTGTTACACGATTTAATTCAACACATGAATCATAAACAAAATACATTGAAAAGTTCAACTGATCATAACGTAGTCAATTATTGAGCAAACAACGTTATTGTATATTATTATGTTCATAGATCGATTCAATTTTCTTATGTGCCCAATGCATTTCGGGCTCACAGCCCTCTTCAGGGGAAAACAATCTGAAAAATAACAAAAACATAATCTGTTGTCATACATTACAATGCACAAGGAAATTTTATAAATGTTACTATAATGTACACCTGTCTTGTGCCCAATGGATATATAATACAATCATTGGCCATATAGACAGTGCACATTACACACTCTTGGCTCCTTCTTGCCGATATTGCCATGGTATTTTGCAAGAGTAATCTTTCTAGAATTTGTGTAAGTTCATGTTACTGAATTATTGTAAAGTATGTCTTATAATATGCATTTCAAAGGTTGAACTCCCCATCTTTTACTTTTCTCTACCGGAAACAATCAAGAATAATTGCCTTATTTTTAGGTCTTGCATTCTGACTGGTTTTAGCTGTTTGTTAAGGAAGATCTGTTGTGTACAACATTAATATGCAGTGAGCTTTGGGCTAACCCTTTGTTACCATTGGTTGGTTTTCTTGTCAGTCTCATCTGCCTGCTTCTTATTCAATAAAAAAGTCCACATTTGTAAAGCGCACAATCACCCGTAAGGGTCTCTAGGCGCTGGGGGCCGTCGGGAAGATTAAGCGAGCTATTGCCCAGAGTCACATGGTGCTGGGCTAACCTGCCGCCGGAGCCGGGGATCGAACCGTGGTCCCCAGATTCCAGCGTCAGTCGCCCTGGCCGCGGCGCCACACCTCTCCCACTCACATTCAATGGTTTGTCCCTAATGCTTCTTTACCATTATGTTGATTGGATGATTTGTATCCTTCATAGCTCCACACATGGGAACCACTTTTTCTATTTTTCCTTTCATCACTCAATGAGGAGTACATGTTTATCTTGCTCTCCCTCTCTGCTGTGCGCTGACTCCCCTGCATATCCCCACATCCGTGCTCTCTGTGTTGCTCCCCCTCGCGGCTCTTCCATTGCTTTGCCTACCCCTACTGTCCTGTTCATCTTTTTTTCTTTAAAAACCTTTCCTCCACCCAGCTGCTCCATTGCTCCCGTGCCTCGTCCTGCTCCTCTTTGTTTCCTCCGCTCTTTGACATTTACTTGCCCCCCACCTCTGCCATTTCACCATTGCTCCCCTTTTGCATTTTTGTTTTTACATTATATCTTTTTTTTTTGCTTTTTGATTTTTTGGAGGGCCTTGCAACTGCAGTTTACTGCCATGCCTTCCTTACTAAATAATTCCCTTCTGTGCGCCTTGATAATGTTTTTTATTTTACCACTCCAAGTTGTGCATCTGCCTTCTTGGAATGGTAAATTAAAAAGGAAAACAGTGGCCACCGTAGAATCAGGACGCATATGCACATACAAGATTAAATATGCACCCTTATATGTTATTAAACTGAAGCCTCTGTGGCATCATGGTGCATATGTATGCATGCATTCTGACATATGCATGTGTATGTCATCGCTCCAGGATTTTTTGTTTTCTGATGGATACTTCTAACTTCAGATTCTTCACCTTGTCAATATTTCCCAGGCTTCAGATTGGATCCTGAAACTCTAAAACAGTACTCCTGTGTACCTGTAGGTAGGGCGGTGCTGTTCTGCACCAGCTTCATTCTCTTCGGAAATGACAAACAAAGCGGCTTGTAAGCGCAAACCGTTCCTTTATTTCTATGCTTTCTGCGCCTTTTGATGCACCTTCTGACGCGGATCCAGATCTCTACTTCTTTCATCTATGATAAGATTTTCACTCAAAAACCTTACCAGTGTGCAATAGAAATACCCCTCCTAAAATGACAGGGGAGACAAATGTCTGTAACGGAGCTCAAGAGCTGTACTTCTGGTATTTAAGGCCGGAACATGACTCCCAAGAACTGCGACGACGACTGTGCCCAAATGAGCCCGAAAGCCAAACGAGTTTGTGAAGCTCTACATCTCAAAACATGGCAAGGCTCTACACCATTGCCAGTTGATGTTGAGAGTAAGGGCCTGGTCCTGCCCCCAAAGTAATTTCTATGGCAGAGTGACATATGGGTAAGTCTACCATTATCGATTTCCAAAGAAGGTGTGAACAAAGGTATCAGCATGCCACCTGGTCTTTTTCCAGAACTCCTAAGGGGCCGATTCAGAGTCTGGTACTGATTCCCCTGCCTTTCTGGGTCAGCCAGTGACTTGCAGCAAATCAATGCCTCCCAGCATGCTATGCTGCACATTTTCAGCACGCTTCTAGCTCCCTCTGTTGTATCTTTGGGCCCCTAGGATCCACAAGGACCTCCAGTTGGATTATCAGAGGTGGATATGCCCTTGACACCGTCTACAGCCTTCGTGTTCCACACTGATTCCGACTTTATGTACCAGCGTGACAATCTCCGCTGGTTCTGTCGGAATCAATGCCACTGGCGTCGGAGGAGGATCCACAACCTATAGTGCTAATGGACTGCAAGACAACCTTGTCTCCATCTTGGCTGAAGATATGCCCTGATCCCATTGTAGTGCCGCCTATGGGCAATTCTTTCATCATGATACCTTTACTGTGCAGTTGCACTCAAATACTACATCAGATTTTTTATTCACATCAAAGCTGGACTTTAAGTGACGATGGTGACAATATGTCACTACGAACTGGTATGAAGACCTACTGTGTGCCAGTGGTCTGGACATCTTCCTGACACTAGGTTAGTCTCTCCTCCTGGTCCCGCTACAGAGGAGAGTGCATAATATGCAGTAGTGATAAGAAGGGCTACAGAGGCCCTTGACCTGCAACTGCCAACTGTGGAGGTGAAAACTAATGTCCTTTCGGAGGTCCTCCAGCCTGGCTAGGCACCAGCTGAACCCCTTCTGCCCTTTAATAAAGATCTTAATAAAGATCACTTACGACTACTTGAGCAAAACCATGTCTGACCCTCCGATCAACAGACAGGTCACTCGTCGTGATAGACCAGCTTCAGGTGACCCAAACTTTCTCACACAGCATCCAATGCATGAGAGCTTGGGGTTTCAGGCGTCCACCAGCAAGGTTAACCCTACCTTCCTAGCTAAGACCCTTCCTGACTGCTAATCCAAACGTATGGAGTTGTTTGGCAAGTGCATGTTTTCTTCCATCAGCCTTTACCGTATGCTCAGTTAATGCCAGCTGCCTTCCTGCCCACTATACTTCGCATTATGGGACATGGTCAGTCAGATGTTACTAGCAGTCCCTGATGACTTATGGGCATCTTTAGCCTAAACCTTTCAGGTGGCTGGGATATGGCTAAATTTGTTCTCCGGTATGTCCTAGACAAGACCAATTGCTTTGGTTAGGCAATTGGCACAAGTGTGGTGCTTAAGTACTATGCTTAGATGAGGTCCACTAGTTTCTCAGGGGATGTCTGGGCCTCTTTGATTGATGTACCTTTTGATGGCTCTTGCATCTTTGGTGAGAAGGCAGATTAGGCCCTAAAGGGATTCAAAGATAGACATACCACAGCTCGCTCTTTGGGTTTCTCAACCTGCCAGGCAGTTTCTCTAACAATTTCATACATTTCGGTGATATGCTAGAGGTTTGGCATATCAACAACACCAGACTCCAGCGCAGCAGCCCATCAGCCCTTTCGAATTTGGAGCCAGGGCTCCCAACGGCAGCATCCAGGACATAAGTGACAACACACAGCTTAGTCCCCTGCCCACTGGCAATAAATTCAAAGCTGCTTTAATGAGTCCTTTCCAGCACACAGCTACCCTGTTGGAGGCACAAAAGTTGATGGAAGGAATGCATGAAATAAGTCTAACCACTGGCAAACAGTTTGGGGTAGCATTCCAACTCGTTTTTTTTGCCGACCATGTCACCTCAGTTTGGACCCAGACAAATACAAATCAATCTTGACTCTGCTCCAATAGGAGTCTTGCGCCCTGTGCCAGGACTCTCTATGCCTCTTGAATTAGCTGAGCCATCAAGGCATCTCCCTCACTGTGAACCACCTGGCGTGATCATTAAAAGCTTGTGTAGATCAACTTGGTCTCCAATGCTTGGTGAATCATGAAGGACAGTTACACCTGAAAGTGGCGTAGGGCATCCTCCAACAATGGGAAGAACCCTGGCTTGATTTCTTTGCCACCATCAACAACTTGCAATGGCAACGCTTTTACACTCTGGTGTACCCAAGAAAGCTCTCTCTGAGATGCATTTTGCCTAAAGTGAAGCATGGGACTCCTTTATGCCTTCCTGCCTCTGCTAGGAGTTCTGAAGAAAATCAGGAACAACCGGGCCAAAGTCATCTAGTGGCTCTGGGTTGGGCCAGGACAGTGTGGTCCTCATAATTTCTGGGTATGAGCATCAGTCCTCTGATCAAGCCGTAGCTTCGGGAGGATCTTTGGTCGCAACAGCAGGATGGGACCTGCACTCAGGCCTGTTCAATTTGCACCTCCATGCTTGAAAATTGAGCGGTACAAAAGGGGTACCGGCACCCGCGACTGAGCAGTGCTGCATCCTTATTATCGGTTATCGTACCGGACTATCTTGAACGTCCCTATATTCCTGATTGTGGTCCGCCTGACGTTCTTTGACTGACCAAACCTTGGCCCTTCTTCAGTCTTACACAAGCGCATTGCTAACCGGAATCGAATCCAAGCTGACCCCAACAGGTCACAGCAACAGCCCGCCCGGAATGACCATTTAAGCTCCCTACCGAGGTCGTCGATATCTTGGCAGCCAGGTACCCTTCCACAAAGTCAGTGTACACTGGATGCAGGGACACGTTTGTTGCTTGGTATGGCAACTGCCAGATGGATCCATTACAAGCCAAACTGTTAGACGTGTTGTCGTTTGTTTTCCTTTGATCCAACAAGGACATGACGTGGGCATTGTTGTAGGCAAGTTATCAGTCCTTTCATGTTTTTTGCATTTTCCGAATCAGCCCTTTTTGTTCAAATCACCTGTTGTGATGAGATTTCTTAAAGCTTTGCACCACATGTTTCTGCAAAGGCCCTTTGTGATGCCACAGTGGGACATGATTTTGGTCTTCACCTTTTCAATGTGTCCTCCTTTTGAGCGGATTCACAGCTCTTCTCTATTCCTTTTGACCTGGAAACCATCTTTCTGATTGTGATACCATCAGCTCGTCATCCAGCTGCCTTGTTCAACCTTTTTTCCAAACAAACTGGTGTTAAGAACTTGAGCTTCTTTCTTGCCAAAAGTAGTAACAGCTTTTCATGTCAGGCATGGTATGGCCCTTCCGGATTTCTTTGCCCTGCCTCATGCCTTGAAAGAGGAGAAGAAAAACCATTGGTTAGATCACCAACCCTGCAGATTCTACATTAGTCATACCAGATACCATCAGGTGGGTGATCAGCTCTTTGTGAGTGCCTAATGGGCAAAGAAGGACAACTCGGTGAAGAAAAGAACCCTCTCTAGTTAGATAGTCCTCTACATTAAAACCTGCTACACAGTTGCTAAGAAGCAGACCCACGAACAGCTAAGGGCTCATTCCACTCACGCCAAGGCTGCTACCACTGCATTGGCACGCGCAATGCCGCTCCTGGTTTTCTGTCAAGTTGCTGTGTGAGCATCGGTGCACATGTTCAAGAAGCACTACTGTCTTGACAGTCAGGTCCGTCGGTATGGACATTTTGCCCACTCGGTCCTGCAGGACTTTTTGGTCCGGGCCATTTCATAGATCCCCCATCTTGCGAGGTACTGTTTTGGTATCTATTAGCAAGGTGAGGAATCTTGGGTTAGATGTATCTATCAGACAAAAAAGTTACTTACCTTCCCTAATGCTCTTTCTGGTGGATACCACCGGTCTCCCACCATCCCATTCTGTGGAATGGTCTCTTCTTTTGCATCCAGAAACGTCCTAATCTAAAGATCTGCACTCTAGTCATACCAATTTGCTGATGAGCTCTGCGTCTAAGGGCGTGGACTAGCCTGTGAATGAAATTGAAGTCAGCCCTCATTGATGGCATTTATATGTGGCTGTGTTCGGCAATTTTAGGCAGAACAAAGTATGCGCTGCATCACACTGCGCCACCTACCGGTGGTCAGGAGTACTGCTTTCGAATTTTCTGGATCCAGTCTGACACATAGGGAATATTGTCATGGTGGGAAATCTGCAGCTAGATAAAGTATCTATAAGATAGAATGTTATAATGAAGGTAAGAAACTTGTTCTTATTTCCATCACTTTTCAGCATCAGCAGTATTACCATTTTTAGGTCTTGCCATTAGAAAGCGTCAGTTGTGAGACATAATGTTAACTTACAGTAGGGTTAGAGCCCACCCACTGGTTACCATTGGTTGGCTTTATTGTCACTCATATTTGCTTCCTTCTTATTCATTAGCTTGTATGGCTATTCCTTCCTCTTTTTGTGTTTGACCCTCCACTGCAACATGGACACATTAATTGTGTCCTTCCACTGCGCCCTTCCCAAGCACCACTTTTTACTTTTAGTTTAAACACTCGTATTTTCCAGCTAGCTCCCTTGTGTACTTTTCTCCCCCCCTGCCGTGCTGCGTGTTTCTCTTGCCCATGTACTTCTCCCTGCCAGCTCCATGTTGCTGTTTCACTTGTTTGCTTTTCTCCCATCTACGCCCTCCGTTTTGCTTCTGCCCCATCCACACCCTTTGTGTTAATTCCTCTCCTCTTCTCTTCTTGTTACTTTCCCCACTTGCGGGTGGGCAGGACCCTGAGGCGTGGGCGGTGGCTCAGGAAGGAGGGGAAGAGCAGCCCATACACACCTGAAAGGGTGTGCCAGCGGCGGAGGCACTGAGTCACTGCTCTCTGCCTGTTCCCGGCCCAGCTGCTCCTCCCGCTTGCCCGAGATCATTCATTTCCTGTGTTCCCAGCTGCCCTCCGTTCGCCTGCTGATCCTGCTCTCCTCTGACTGAGCTGTGCCCCTCCGGAGGCCAGGGGCCAGGGGCGGGCGGATTCCTGCACAGGGGAGCTTCCTGCTGGAGAGCGGCTGTCGGGAACAGCCAGCACCTCCCATTTCCCAAGTGCGAGACCCGCCCACACCGACAAGCCCGAAAGACAAAGCGGCGCACAGGATAGGCAAGGCACGGGCGCTGTGGCCGTGTGACCCATCGCCAGGTAGGTCGATGCCGCAGCTTGGGTGGGCTGGTGTGGGGGCGGCGGGAGTCCTCAGCCGGACGGGGCACCCCTCTCGAGCCGCGTTGCATCCACCCGGACATCTCTTGGCCGGGCGGCTCCGCTTGTGCTCTTCTTAATTCTGTTCCCTTTGTATAGACACCCGCCCCGCACCCATTCCCCTTTTGTCACCCCCCAAGTCCTCCCTCCGAAAACAGAGCCCCCAACCCTCGAACGCCGCCCCGGCAGACCGATACGCACCTCGCCACACCTCTCCCGCAAACCTGCCTCCCTCCGTGTCCAGCATGCCCGACTTAAATGCAAACTTCACCACCTGGCTCAATGTCGCCCCGGCAGACCGATGCGCACCTCGCCACACCTCTCCCGCAAACCTGCCTCCCTCCGTGTCCAGCATGCCCGACTTAAACGCAAACTTCACCACCTGGCTCGCATCCCCCACCACCCCCTTATTGTCCTTGAGCCACCCCCCCCCGGCGCCCTGCAACCCAGCCTGCCCCTTGACAGACCACACTCCTACTCCTTGTCCCCCTGACCTAGAACCCTCCGTGCCGTTAATTATTTTCTTCCCCTTATTCTTGAGGGCAACTGTCTGCGTGGCACTCCCGCACCTTCGCGCCAGCAGTTCCCCCTGCACACCTCTCCCTTGCGCCTCCTTCCATCTCATGCGACCCTCCCCCCACCTTCCATATTTGCGACCCTCCCCCCACCTTCACACTGTGCCCCACACCTAGTCACTCCGCCCAAGCTCCCCGGCTGACCCCGCTAAGAACTCATATTTCTCGTCCGCTCCAATGGCTGCAGTTCCGAACGCTGGCCCCTCCTCCTGCCCCCAACCCTAAATTCGTGTGCCCAGCATCTCTCGGGGGACGCGCTGACCTACGCTACAGATAGTGCACCAACTTGCACTAAAGAATTGTGACCGGCCCTTGCACACACTCTCAGCACCTCCTGAATCGCTCACCCATTAACTCCTCCCACTTGTGGTCATTTGTCCTTTGCTTAGTAGTTAATGGTGTGGCAGCATGGGGTGAGATGGAGATAGACAAGAAAGGGGGGAGAAGGTGGTGATAAAACCACGTACTACAACAAAGACCTAGTCCTCTGGGCAACATTTCTTCAAGACCATTAAACACACATGGATTGTCGGAAGAATCATTCCAAATACACCTCTAATTATAGAGATTGTTGCGGTTTCACAGTCTGTTGCCATAATAAAAAATAGCCATACTCTGATTCATATATTACACAACAACACAGGACGTACATTCACTAGAGGGACAACAAAAACAAAAAAAGGCTCCGGTGCTGAGAAGACGCCGACCGAGTATTCTCCACGGATCAAAAGTTTGAAAGGAGATACGAACATACTCACCTGCTGGGAGTTGTAGTTCGTTTTTGGGATAGAGGTTTCTCTTCCAAGGTATGAAAGACAAACCGGCCAATTAGCACAAAAAAACACAGTGGCAGTGGCAGTTTGATAGTGGTTGCCCTGAAGAAATTGCCTGATATAAACCAAGGCAATGAAACATGTCGGCTGTAAGTAGAGTGCGAGTCGATAGGTAGTATTCGCTACTCTCTTTTTTACGTATAAGTGTATACTGTTTGCAACAAGAAAAGTGCGAATAAAAGGTTTTTTGTATCTTGTATGCACAGTATTGTTCGTGGTATATGTTGAATGTTGTTAGTCCTGTTCACATATAAGTTGTATGTACACTGCACCATTCACTGTTACTTTGGGTGTCGGACACGTTTACGTTAAGCTGGTAGTCACCAATGATGAGAACAGGGCCATCCTGGTGAGTACCAACCAGGGGTCCCATTGGTGGTGCGCCCGTGAGGTGACTTCCAGCTTCTTCACAATTTTTTATTTTTTTTGTCCCTCTAGTGAATGTACGTCCTGTGTTGTTGTGTAATATATGAATCAGAGTATGGCTATTTTTTATTATGGCAACAGACTGTGAAACAGCAACAATCTCTATAATTAGAGGTGTATTTGGAATGATTCTTCCGACAATCCATGTGTGTTTAATGGTCTTGAAGAAATGTTGCCCAGAGGACTAGGTCTTTGTTGTAGTACTTGAATTGAGTGGAGGGCGACCTAGCCCGGTATTTTCCCTCTTGACTCCTATTTTTCTGGGTGATAAAACCACGCCTGCATCCCTGGAGCTATATTTCCTTTACTTATTTAGCAGGAAACCGAGCTCCACCGCGTCCGACCCCACACTGCCCCCGCTCTCCCCCCCGGCCTCAATTGGACGAAGGGTCAATCGCACAAAGACTAGGGGCCAGCACCCTGCACAATCCTCGCCTCCAACATGCTGCATAACGACAGCACACTTACATCCAGCACCTTCACCCCAGATGTCACACCCCGTACAACGCGCCCATCCCGCACTTCCAACAAAGGACTCAGTCCACCCTTTTGTGCACACCGTTGCCCGCCAAGTCCACTCAAGGGCACACCGATCGCCCCCACACCCTGTGTCCCACCCCGCACCTAGTCCGCTCCCAGGCCCCGGCCACACCCCACGCGTAAAGCCTGCCCCCACGCCATGCATCACATCCCTCTGCCCATTCCATGCCACTATTTCTTCAACCAAGGCGACCTCCTCCCCCCTCCTTGAGCCGCACCCTCCCCACTCCCGACCCCCAGAAAGCTTCCCCCGTCCGCCGGCCGCTCGCGCACCCCCCCCCCTATTATTGACCACAGTGCCACCCCACCCACGACAAGCCTTCTCGTGTATCCACCATCCCAAAATATCACACCCTACCTCCCTGTATTTTGCCCTCATCCCCACTATTCATGTTGCTTCCTCCCCTGCCCCCTCGCTGTGCTTGCTCCCCTGCCCCCTCGCTGTGCTTGCTCCCCTGCCCCCTCGATGTGCTTGCTCTCCTGCCCCCTGGCTGTGCTTACTCTCCTGCCCCCTGGCTGTGCTTGCTCTCCTGCCCCCTGGCTGTGCTTGCTCTCCTGCCCCCTGGCTGTGCTTGCTCTCCTGCCCCCTGGCTGTGCTTGCTCTCCTGCCCCCTCGTTGCTTGTGCTTGCTCTCCTGCCCCCTCGTTGCTTGGGCTTGCTCTCCTGCCCCCTCGTTGCTTGGGCTTGCTCTCCTGCCCCTGACCCCTCGTTGCTTGGGCTTGCTCTCCTGCCCCTGCCCCCTCGTTGCTTGGGCTTGCTCTCCTGCCCCTGCCCCCTCGTTCGTTGTGCTTGCTCTCCTGCCCCTGCCCCCTCGTTGCTTGGGCTTGCTCTCCTGCCCCTGCCTCTCATTGCTTAGGCTTGCTCTCCTGCCACTGCCCCCTTGCTGTGCCTGCTCCCCTACCCCTTCGCTGTGCTTGCTACCCTGCCCCCTCGTTCGTTGGGCTTGCTCTCCTGCCCCTGCCCCCTGTGTGGGGGTGCTAATGCAATAGGTCTCGCATATGCAAACGATTAAGCTATTGGCAACGTAAATGACAATGCCATTTATTTATGATTTAAAAAAAATAAATGTCATGAGCAATGCCAATAGCTCTTCCTTTAATAATGCCGAGACCAGTGCATTGTAAATGCTTGTTTTCTTACCCATGCTGCATGGCATTGGGGCTGTTGGCTGAAACTCTTTGGCCAAGGGGATAGGGCCTAAAGGCAAGTGTTGTCTTTGCCAGAGCTTGCTAAGAACGCCATCAGTAGGTGGCAGTCCGACAGAAGTGTCCTCGCCCAGCAGTGGGGAAATTTGCAAGTCAGAACTGCGTGTAGTCAGTCTTTAGCTGAAGGCTGGTGTAAGTCAGTCAGAGCCCCGGAGGCCAGTTGCGGTAGTGTTTCTATTAAAAATTAGTAAACAGATATGGGTGTGTCGAGATTTTCTCCCCAGCCCAAGAGAGTTGAGGCTCTTTTCCTCTGGAAAAACGGACTGCCTTTTTTGAGTTGCTCACAGATGCGGAAGGACTGTGCTCGGTTGTTTAATCGTTCTAATGAGAAGCACACGTTGCACTGCTTGCCCGCGGAACCTTGCCCGGAGCACATCCTGTCCTCGGATAAGTGGCTCTTCCCATGTTGATGTATTCTCACCGGGAAGCAGTCTGTTTTACGGTAAAGCGTTGTTTTTAAGGAGATTAGATCTGAACTGGTATCGCGTTGATATTGTACAAAAGGTTTTGTACCAGTCGGAAACCTTCTATTTTCTTTTTAAGCAGCAGAAACACAAACTGTTTCAAATATGTGGCTGATAATAGTTTGTTTCATCCATAAGAAGTGCAAAACAGTCTGAATTTAGGAAGTATTGTATTATACTGCAACTTTTGGATAGCTCTTTCTAGCACTGGAATGGCCTTGGAGTGCTGTCTTGGATGGTCTGGTATCAGGGTAGCTAGAGTATTGTTCATACTTGCCTCTGCCCTATGAATGTAATTGAAACTGAATGGTGAGAAGTATATAGGCACATACTTGTCTCTATTTTTTTTTAGAACACAAATGTATTGATTTCCATACTTATAAAGACAGTAACAAACAGTATATGCAACCTTGCCCCCCACCCACATTTGCGAATAACAGTATATTTACAATCAGGTAATTCCCGGGATAAGGGGGCGGGAGCCCCCATCAATAAGAAGAATCCTGAGCAAGTGATGGGTTTTCTAATTTGTATACTTGTCTCTATGTACCATCTCCTGATTTTCAGATGGATGGCTGATCTCTCAACTTGTGTGGTGAGCCTGGGATACGATGATCTTGGATAGAACTGAGTGGGGGAAATTATGTGTTTGGTAACAGTCAGGTCTCTACAGCAGTTAGGAAGAGGTGGTAGTGCTAGTTTCTTATTCTTGGTTGGAGAGAGTTTGAGATGTCGGCTGTCTACACCAAAAATTATGTACCAGCATGATTTTCTGAACCAACGATGGTCAAACATAGGTGTGGCCCGTCATTAAGGGTGGATACTCCCACCTCCACCCTTTTGCAAGCATGATGAGTGTCTGTCAGGCTGAGCAAAGGTCCCTCTGACAGACACTCATCATGTTTGGATCAGGCAGCAGTGGTGTAACGAAACTTGAGGGGGCCCCCCTTGCGAAGTACATGAAGGGGCCCCCCCACGCTCCTGACCAGGACCAGAACTCACCGGCCTCTGCAGCTCGGGGTTCCATGCAAAGCGGGGAATATGTGACACCACGGTCAGGCCGCTTAGCACATTAAATGCACTAATGCACAGGCACCTGAGAGCCTTAGCTAGGGTTCGGCGTGCTGAAGATTTCACAGCCCCAGGGGTGTAAACTCATTAGCCCAGCACAGCCCCCTGAGGTCCTCCCCCTTATGATGAGGTGGAGAATTACTGATCGAATGAGACTTGGGCACCAGGTTTAATCCTTGGAGTGGCCAGGGCTGACTGAGTAATGCAGCCTCTGCAGAGCGGGGAGTCAGGGCCCTCCTAACCTGTGCGGGGCCCCCTTGATCTAAAGGCCAATGAATATGTGTGAGTTATAGTGGGTGGGTTGCGAGTATCAGTGGCCCCTCTTCACATTATGCAGTGTGGCCCTATTGTTCTACATTACGCTATGGACTGTCTAACAGTGTCACCTAGTCCCAGAGTGGAGTGGGCTCAGCAAATCTCACTGACTCATTCTACTCTGTGGTGAGTTAGGGAAGGTCTCCTCTCATCGGTTGACCCATGACAAGCAGGGCCTATCTGAGTAGGTGATAGGATCTTTTATCCATCCCTTCCTTTCTCATAACAATACACAAAACAACGAGGCATTTCCGCTGCTCCCTCCCACCACCCGATATCACCGTCGCAGCTAGGTGAATGCTTAGTGAGTGTTAGATGCATGTGTGCATGTTTGAATGAATGTGTATCTGTGCGTGAGTGCTGTGAATGAGTGTGTGCTTGTGAGTGGTGGGTGTAGTAGATGTGTGCGCTTATGAGTAGATACATTTGAGTGAGGATTAGGATGGGTGTGAGTATGAGCACTTGTAAGTGAGTGTGTGCCTGCCTCACTGAGCCACATTACAGGCCACTACTGGTCAAAAGCGAACCAGTCTTGAGCTTTGAGTCCTTTTAGTGTTGTTGTTGCAGTCTTTGTGTTGTAAGGAGTTTGTATCAGTACCATGGGCGTTCTGGTGCACAATAGAGACTGTATTGAAGGTTACCGTGTCTTGCCATTAAAAGACCGGCATGTGATGTCATGTAGAAGTTGGCGGCCACATTCTGGATGCACCGGGGCCTCAGTATCATCTGCTGGGGTAGTCTCTGCATGACAAAAACAAGGCAATAGCGAATTGTATACTCAATTGGAATCCAAGGTGAGGAAAAACTCAACTTTGTGTCCACCTGGTGAGTAATCCTTTTAGGAGGTGAAGGTTGTTTGGGTTTCATAATGGCATCACAACATAGGCTTGAGAAAAAGGACATGCCAATTTCACTGTCTTGGTAGTGCTGCGTTAGATATAGAAGGGTTGTGTCAGTAAGCACAGTGGGCTCAAATCACTGAAGTGCCCAGGAAAAATGAATTGCAAGATTACTGGTGGGAATTTGTACCTTTCACAGATTCACAGAAGTACTTGAATGGATAGGTATTTCTGCATACATAATGACAACGGGTGGAGAATTCCACATGGGTAGAGTCTCAAAAGTGCATTTGTAGAAAGAGTTCTTCTGGATGTGTAGCTTGTATTAATAGGACCCATCTGGCTATGGGTTGGGATAGGCTGAAGGAAAACAGTCACAGAGTCTGCAGAAGCCCACAGCTCAAATACGTTAGGTATATACACACTACATGCTTAACACCTAAATGATTGAACCATATATTAGGGTTGGATACTCAGAGGTGCCTGAGATGCAGACTTTTAACACATGGTGTCGCATTGTGAGGTGCTGACAGACTGCTGGGAATAACTTGTGCAAGTGCTGAAATCTGTTGTACACAGGGAAGTTAATTGTCCACCAGAGGTGTGCCTTTTGGGGGTATTCCCTAAACCTAAATCTAGCAGAGCCTATAATAGGTTCATTGACCTAGCCGTACTCCTAGCCAAGAGGTGTATTACCATGTACTGTAAAGCTGATGGCCTGCCACACTTAACATATTGGAAGCAGGATGTTGCCAAGTGGCCAAAGAGTGAACATATTACACTAATACAACGAGAACTGAGACACATAAGAAAATATCCCACTGTGGAGAAATTGGTAAAAATATTGGCAACTTTTGAACATCCTGATCAGGACCCCAGTGACAAATGTAACATAATAAGTAAATAGCAGATTGCCAAGAGTACCTGATTTGGAGACACTATACTGACATGATGATGTATAGGGACTGTTCCAGGGGGCAATTGATTGGTGGGACACACGTGCATGTGGAAAGGATTGGACGTTGTTTCATTGTTCGGTTATTAATTTCAGTGGCAGCTCTTCCGTTATGGTGGAGGAGCGTCGCCCCGCCTGCTGCGAGTGCAGCTGGCACACACATTAATAAAATGGTAATAAATACCATTTTATTAATGTGCCTCAGGCTCCCGCTGTTACAGCGCGATGGCAGGAGGTGGGGCTGACTAGTGCAGTTGCACTAATAATGCAGCTCCCTGCCACTGCGCAAGTCGGATTCGCCGGCTGTTTAGAGCCGGCCAGTCTGACCTGCGCACTTTAGAGCCTGCAATCCCAAGGCTGAGAAACAGCCAAGGGATTGCACCCACAGGCCCCCAGCTGAAAAATGAGTGCATGGTTAGCCTGCTCCAGTCAATGCAGGAGCTGTGGTGCAGCTCCAGGATTTGTTGGTTTCGTGTTGTACAAGGGAGAAAGTCTTTCCCTTTCCGCCCGTGTCAGCGCCGAAGAGAGTGCCAGGAGGAAGACAGAGACAGCATCCAGAGCCTGCGCTGCAGCGAGGACACGTAAAAGTGCATCGGGTGGCAGGCGGAAGGTAAGTTCTTTTTTTTTTTATTATTTTTTTTTTTTTATTGAGTTTTCAGTAACCTATCAACCAGAGATCCATCAGCATGTTCAGCCTGAGTACCATTCAAAGCGGATATATTCACGGATAAGCCGCTCTAGATATGTGTGAGCTTCTCAAACGTATAAGACCATATCGTCGGCATACATTGATACCTCAAGGGGGCGTTGGTTGAAGCGCAGCGCTGCCGATGCATATCTTTGGCGCAATATGCACGCCAATGGTTCCAGAACAACAGCAAACAGCAGGGGTGATAATGGGCTACCTTGCCTGGTGCCACGTTGTAACTGGAAGGAGGTAGAGGTCTAGCCATTGATGCGCACTCCCGCCACTGGGTCCGTGTATAATAGTTTGATCCAGTTAGTATATATAAAAGGCACCCCCATGTGATGCAGGACCGGAAACATATATTTCCACGCAATGGAATAGAACGCCTTAACAGCGTCTAGCAGGACAGCCACCGCAGGCAGCGTTAGTTCCAGTAAATGCAGTACCGTAAACAGCATACGCAAATTATGCGATGTAGAGCGAGTTAGTATAAATTCCGACTGGTCGGGAAGGACCATGTCGGGGAGGAGGAGTTGCAGTCTATTGGCTAACACTTTGGCCAAGATTTTGACATCAGTGTTAATAAGGGATAGTGGTCTATATGATCCACAAAGGTCAGGCTCCTTACCGGGTTTCAGTAGCGCTATGATCAACTCTTCACAAAGCATTTGTGGAAGTCGTTGCTCGTCATAGGCCTCCATCTACATCTTGTGGAGGTATTGAGCCAATAGATCAATATACTCCTTGTAAAATTCTGCAGGCAAGCCATCCGTGCCTGTGGCTTTCCCATTAAGTAATGCCATGATGGCCTCACGAATTTCATCAAGTGTTATTTGTTGCATTAAAAAATCCTGTTGGCTGCGTGAGAGTCACACCAATGCTATATCCTCCAGATACTGCTCTATCTCCCCCACACTTGCCGATTGTCTATTGGCATATTGTGTTTGATAATACTGCACAACAGTGTCTAGTATACCCGGCGTGTCATACCGAACGGCCCCATCATCTGTAATAGCCTTTACAATGTGCGATTTTGGCCATGGAATGATCAGAAAGACAGCAAAGTCCGTCGGAAAGTTCTCCAACTGCAACAAACAAGAATTATAAGGATGTTACCAGAATCAGCGCTTCGCGCTGCAGAGTTTATCATTCTTCATTGTCCACATCATCACTTGCTGTTCTGGAGGACTCTTGGTGCTCCACTTGACCTGCAAACTACAGAGCATCTTTTGGTGATGTAAAAATCTTTGCTTTACCCTTGTGCTGTACTCGGAGACGCGCCAGGTACAGCATAGCATACTGGATTTTCAGCGCTTGCAGCTTTTTCTTCATCGGATGAAACGCTCGCCTTGCCTGCTGCACCGCGGCCGTGAAGTCGGGGAACAACGCAACCTGCTCTCCCTGATACGTAGTGGTAGCCTTCTCTTTTGCCTGGCGTAGTGCGGTGTCGCGATCACGATAATTTAGAAGTTGGGCTACAATAGGACACGGCTGTGTGCCAGGCACTGGCCTTGGCGCTTGGGACCTATGCACTCTCTCCACAACCAACATATTAGAGAAGTGTTCTGCACCCAGCATTTCCTTTAACATGGCTTCATCATAGAGTTCCATTTTTCTCGTATCGGTGGATTCAGGCACTCCAGTGATACGGAGATTGTTTCTCTGGGACCTGGCTTCAAGGTCCTCATTTTTCGCCTGAATTACTGCCAGGAGTATCTCCATTTGCGTGCATGACTCACTGACGACTCCCACGGGGTCCTCCGCAGTGGAAACGCGTTGTTCAGCCTCTGTGATGCGTGAGCCGTGTTTGTCAAGTTTCGCCGTCATATTGTCCATTCGTAGATTTAGGTTGTCAATCTTACTGTCGATCGCCTGCAGGCTGTGCTGCATAGCAAACATCATGCGCTCGAATTTAGTGTTGGTACTGGTTTCCAAATCCGGTTCGGAGTCCGATGCAGCGGACGTACGAGATTTAGTGAGGCGCTTACATTCAAATTAGAGCTTGGATTGTTGCTTGTTCTTTTTACCCATTTTCCTCACGGTCCAAGCTGCCAATCCTAGATGCGTGAGGTGCATGAGTACAGATACGTTATTGTTACAGCTTGTATCAATACACACCTCGCTTAATGTTGTAGATCACGCTGCTCACCAACTGCCCAGCAGCATGGACAGCGCACCACCAGGTCCGTCAGTAGCGTATACAGCAATAGAGATAGTCTTGTCACTCAGTGATTTTGCACCGCATTGTACCACACAGTGCCGTCAGGGCAGTAGCTTTCAGTCAATCAGAGGCGCGTTGCCTCCTGTCCCATTCCACTCTAGGCCATACCACCATGTGCACCTTGGCTGGATGTCGCAATAACAGTCTGGGGTTGCAGCATCTATTTTCATCGGCCAGTACAGCAGTTCTGTGTGGGCAATCACTACGCCCCCTCTCAAATCTGCAGCATCATCTTCCATAGCAAGTAGATTGCCAGCGCCAGATCTGTGACCCGCATCAATACCAATGGCGCGTTGGCGCAAAGGAGGGTGTCCCAGCAGATGTGTGTGTTTAGCTCGATAGGTGATCCAACAGCACTCTGTTATCCACGTAGGGACTCAATTAAGCTCAGGCAGAGACCGGACCTCACTGCACTTTATCGCCAAGTTTGCCGCATTGGGTCGCCCCGGCCTCTCAATGCAGCATCTCACCTCTGCGCGCATGCAAATGGCCACCAAGGATCCAAAATGGCGGCAGTATACACAGCTCCCAGGCCTGTGATGTGTTAGTGGCCCCCTCGCACCAGCTCGCACTGCTGCAGTATGTGTATCTGGCTGGGACACCTCAGGCTGTCATCGGCACAGTGAGGACGGTTGTACACATGCTCCCGGCTCTCCTCCAGAAGTTTGCTGCTTTCACAATACACCACCACACTTCCCATATGGCAGCTAATACAATAGTAGCTGGTGCCCACGGTGCCGATTATTATAGTGAGGAGGCAAACACATGGAAGTCTCGACCACAGCTATGGTCTCCGCCAGTCAACTCAAGCAGCGCCGGGTGCCATACCTGCTTGCAGCGCGCTCAAATGATCTTCTAGAGTGTGCTCCACGAGCGCCGTCTCCGCATGGACCAGCAAGAGACCGCAAAGGTGGGGTTAGCACAGCCTCAGCACTGCAGGACATGGATTCCACCAGCAGCACCTCACTCATCGTGCCGCGTCTCCGGGTGGTGGGCGTCACACAGCCAGGCGCCCGATTTCACCGAGGGCGCTGCCGCAGTTCCGTGACACACACAGCGTTCAATTGTTTTGCCTACCTCCACGTTCAGAGCGCCCTTCAGGGCTCGCTGTAAGTGCCCAACTGTCTCCTTCAGTTACAGCCAATGCGAACCGCCATTTTATGCCTGTGCCATCTTCCACAATATACCGGGCAGAGAGCACACAAATGGCAGAGTTACTGGCAAAATCCGAGCTCTTACAAGCGGGGGAAGTATTTTCTCATCTTTGTTCCGCTGGATGGCGGGGATTAGAACAGGATTTTTGCAGGATTGAAGCCCCGACCCGCAGAGCAGCACTAATGTGCGGCCATCTTGCGTTGGGCTCTCTAGCGCCCCCAGTTCTTTTTATTTATTTAAAATCTTGTATTTGTTCTCTGTTTCCCTCCCTCCTCCCCACCTCCCTGTCGTCGTCCCCACCCTCCTGCCTCACCACACCGCAGGCACACCAGCCGCTACCGATTAATTTATGTGAAGTTAAACTGTAGAATTAAAAAAAAGGAATCTGAACTGGCCAGCTCTTTACACAGTTGGTCAATATGATAACATATGATGTAATGGGAGATGCAAAGAAATTATGGAGCTGTTATTCATGGTTGACACAAGTAGTATGATAGAACTTCATGTAAACCTAAAAGAATTGTGTGTCTTCTAACATGAACACGTTGTACGATGTCTTTCGTAAACGCAGGAAATAGATTGTGCCTACACTGTCTCACCATGGAAATGTATGTACTCTTACCTTTAATGTAAGTCAACATTCAAGGAGGACGTAAGTGCCCCTGCCTGCAAATAGTTAGTGAATAATCGCAGAATTGTGAGCACCGAAATTCTGCAATAGTGGCTGAATTTCAGGGTTTGCAGATCTTATTTTTTGCGGCAATAATTATATAACCAGAATGGGGTTATTACTCTAGCATGTGGTGTTTTTTGTTTGGGCAAAATATAAGTAAGCAAATTTGAGCATAACGTGGGAGAAACAGACAATGGAGAAGAGAGACATCATCACATTAAATATACTTCAGATTCGATAAACCCCCATTCATTCTGAAATTGACCCCCAGTAATCCCACAGCACTTCGTGGCCTTCCTTCTGGCAGAAGTACACCATACTGATACAGGGTGGGTTCGCATTTATACTCCGTGGATATTCAATAGCATCCATATACCCACCTGTACTTTAAAATATGTATTTTTAATCTGGCTAATTTTGACGTCAGATGTAGCTTGCGGCAAACAATCGTTGAGCAATGTATTGCAGCAGTTGTTATAAAGTCAGAATTCTTGCTTGCAGTATCTGTCAAAAGCCTTTGCTGGAGGATGAGCTAGCTGTTTCGTACACGTGCAAATCAACAGGGCTGCCTTTCCTTTTCATCTCTCTCATGTGAGCCTCCTCTGAGTTCACAGTTGCAAACTGTCAAGGACCACTTGTCAAAGGTCTGTTTGTGACTGGAACTCAGGACACAACTAGGGACTCTCTGCAGCACGGTCCTCTGCAAGCATGCATGCATGCCATTGAAGAACCAATGGAAGATGAGGCGGTGATGTGTTTTCTTTCTGGATTTTCACTCCCTCAGGTTGCGTGTTATACCACATATTCTAGACTCTGTATGCAAATTTGACCTTGACTTGAAACTTAGACTTGAACTTTTGACTGACCCCCTTACCTCCACCCTCTGTATGACTTCTTTCTAAGAGTAAGCCTACTCTCAGTCGGATACCTGTCTTCCTTAATCTCCTTTGTTGTATTTCATCTAATTGTCTTGCCTTCATTGTGTACACAATAATCTCTCCTTCTTTTAAACCACACCCATGCAACCTAACAATCCCAAATCTCCTCTAGAATATCTATCCATACAACCAACTGTTTTTGTGAATATATATATCCCCCACTTATGATTCCACCTAACTCCTATTAATTTATTATATCACAAAGAAACTGGAGTACGTGCTTGGATTGATTTCCTTGAAAGCACAAGATGAATCCCAATAATCAACAATCACTAACCACCAGATTAACCATTAGTAATGGGTTGCGGAGTAGCATGCTACTTACTTTAAAGCATTTCATTCAGAGCCTCATCAGGGACCGTAAGTGCTATATAAGTCCAATTAAAATACAGTACATTAAACCTGGCACACCAGATTTGTGTTTAAGAGGTTGATGGCAATTCTTGATTGATATCAGACTGGTGCTTTCTAGTAGCATCTTTACGCCTCATGAGGTTCAGGAAACCCATTAATAAAATGGATTAAACTCCTGTACTTGAGAGTGTAGACAGTGATTGGTACCTCTCAATCAGCAGCAAATGCTTAAACGCCAACTCACATATGGTTTGTCACAACAAGTTGAGCACATGCGTGGAGGGTTAGTGTAGACCTCCGATCGTGGGTCTTCTTCAGGACAAAGAAAATGAGTGTTGCAACTGCTTATGGACCCTCAAGGGGTCAAAGATGGCTTGATGTCCAACTTTATCCGAAAGAAAAATCACCTCAGTTAGAGTGTAGTGTCCCACCGGGTCCACTAGTAAGGGTGGCCACCATATTAAGGTAGATGTCACTGCCCGTAGGTAAAATGGTGAACGAACCACCTTGATCCTCTAATTCACAATCAGATATGCTTAGCACACTGCTCAGGCCCACATATATCAGTTGCCGAGGTATGCGGTCCTGAGCAGTGCGCTATGATCATAAGATTGTAAAGTAAGGCAACAAGAGGATTTGATCACCTATGGGCAGTGACATCTAGAGCAACACAGGGATGCCTGCCACTCATTGATTAATGTGGGCCCGAGCAGTGCACTACGCACATTTGATTTTTAATTAGAGGATCAAGGTGATTGCTGTCATGAGTGATGTGCTCAACGTGTTGTGACAAACTATATGTGTGTTGGCTTCTCAGCATTTGCTGCTAGTTGAGAAGTACCATTAGGACCACTTTGTGTTTTGTAACACGTTATACCCAGGTCCGTTGGCGTATCGTGGGCTACCCCATTAGTTTATAATGGGGTAGCCATTATAATGCTGTTGTCTTTGGCGTTGGAACCCTTAGCATTAATAACCTAACTTTTCCTATTTAGCAATCAAACATTTAAAAAGTGAAATACTTAATTATCTAAGTCATCAAAATACAGTCCATAAATATTACAGCAATTAAATCAGGGCTGTAATTTCCAATGAAGTGATATACTATTCTACTGATTCTGGAATCTAACACTGTCTCATGGAAACATGTATCTCAAAATGCCTAGAAATCATTTACTATATCCAGTAAAGTTACCATTACAATCTATTCTCTCATTAGTTACTTTATTAATTTCCATGCTTGAATGCTGCGCAAATCTCACAACTCGATGACATCTCTAAATGTTGACCTTTAAAGGCTCGCATTAATGTGGGTCTCCCTCATCAGGACCAATTATTTCCCATATTCTTAAGTGTGTCATGCAGGTAGCGCATCTTATGCACAAAAATCTATACAGAAGAAAACTGACAATGTAAACAAAACAAATATTAAAACATATTTAACAGAATATACAAACAACCAGTGATTCATATGGCATAGGCATTTACATTTTCAACCACAATCAACATTTTTAGAAAAAGTTATTTTTCATATTAGCAAATTAATGCGCAGAGAAACAATTTCTTATATGCTCTTCTAAGCCAATTAATCTTTTATAAAGTTACCCACATCAATAAATAAAACAATTGTTATTGTCCTTTAAGAAATTATGTTAGCACACAGTAGTCCAAAATTCAGATTCTCTAAGAGTGACTGACGGCATGTGGAACGCAGTTATTTTCCATAGAGTCATGTATGAGTTTGACGGGGTCATCTTCAATCAGTATTGTGTCATAGATCTTTACATTTTGTTGACACCGTTAATTGCCGCAGTGAGGAGGCAGGGACTCAGGATTGTATATTGGTTTCATTCATATGCATTACCTTTGTTCCTAGAGATTGCAGAACGGGGTGCTGGTAGTTACATAAGAACTGACAACTTTCAGTGAGACGGGTGAATTGGACCAAAACATGTGCATCCCCCCCTTTTAAGGATGACAAGGATGGGACACTAAACATATTAGAAGAATGGGACCTTGCAATGAAAGCCTCCCCATTCAGGTATTTTGGAGTACAAATCTTTCATAAAGAACAATATATGTAGAACTGAAATCTAGGGAAAACTCTTACAGTAGTGACACGAAATTTAGCTTTTTGAAAGATTACTCACTATCATTGATGGGGCTCACTGCCCTGGCAAAGATGATTATCCTTCTCCATCTTTTAGATAATTTTAGTGGGCATCGGACCTGGGTCCCTAAATCCTTCCTTAAGGAACTAGATGTATTGATGGCTGAACTAATTTTGGACAACACTTGGCACAAGTTGGGCCTACACAAATTAAAACTTCCAAGGGACTAAGGTGGGGCTCGGTGTCCGATTTCAAGATGTAATCCTTGGCAGCACAGATGCAGTGGATCTTGTAATGGGCACTGGTGAGGATTCCTAAATGAGGCGCTTATTTTCCTGCGATGCAAATGCTCCTCATGGCGCAGGCCGCCCTTGAAACAGCAGGTGACATCTATGAAAATGGCGACTATGGGTCACTCTAAGACGTGATTGGACTAGGGGCAACGCCAAAAATGGCATGCCCCAAAGACAGGTGCGGGCCGGATTGAACCGATTTAGGGCGGCGGCCAATGGTGGCCGCCGTGGTTTCGATATTTTCTTAGGTATACTGCAGCTTCAGCCATTGCTTGGCAAGGAGGTGATGGGGTTGCGTAGGGGGGCGTCAGGGGCAGCCAGGTAGGATAAAAGGAGGGGCATTTCCATCTCACCATTACCTGGTTTTTCGCCTGGCTGCCCCTGATGACTATCGACGCTCAAGGGATCTGCCTGCATTTTTGGCACCTATAAGAAAATTCTTTTGAGAATCTTTTACCCACCATAAAACAAAAAATTAGAAAATAAATAGGGTTATCGATATACCATTGCTATTGGCGAAAAGGGTGACGGCAATGAACTCGAATTTCCCATTGGCACCTAGCTTAGCACAGTGGTTAAGAGGCATTCAGAAATTTTCTGAAATTGAAAGTTCAATGCTGTACAGGGAAAATATCAGAAAACCGAGAAGGAAATCCATAGCCAGTCAATGGAATAAAATCCTACTTTCTTTTGATGCTACTTTTAGATCTTCACCAGACCAATAATATGGGTTATCTACTAGCAGGAACAGGGAATGCGTTGATCAATTGAGTAAACCTCAGACGGTCAGATATTCAGTGAAGCACTAGCAAAACTCAAGCCACACATGCAACCTTGACACTAGGTAAATTAATAATAACTTAGACCTCCAACCACGACTGCCCTTCAGCCAACACAACACAACATTAGACAGATAAATTGGTAGACACTCGACACGATTTCTATCATTAGCAATAGAAGATGTCTCATATATTTGTCTCCAATACCCCTACTGAATCCCTAGGTTTGTTTGGGTATGTTGTAGCAAAAGAACCGATTTGTGAACAACAGCACCAGAATTCATCAAAATGACCTGGGTAATGTGTACATGGTCAGACAAGTAATAACCAATGGGCAATCTGCAAATCACTTTAACTTGCTCGTAAGCAAAGTGTCAAGTGCATTATAATGAGTTAATGATAACTTGTGATATATGTATGCTTTGGAAAACAGAATAACACTAAGTTAGTAATAAGACCAAGTAATGGAATTGTGAAAGTAAACATTTATTGATATGACAAACATAGCAGTTATGCAAAAGTTATGGCTTGTTAACAAATAACAATTATAAAAAAAGTGGTTAAGGGCAAAATTATTCGAAAGGTTTGATCTTTAATTGTTAACCGGACTTAGACATGACAAAAAGCATGCGATGTTTGAGATGGCCGCTAGCTGTCCATTGTGTTGTCTCAGAGTCAAGGCAAAGCCTCGTGAGGCCAACACCACTTCTTTCCCGCCAGAGGGTAAACTCTGAGGCTGTTGCTGAAAGTGGAGCTGTCACTGAACAGTTATTTAACACATCCTGCTGGTATTACCGCCTTCCTGTGCTGAGCTGTGCATTATAATAGGTTACTAAACGCAGCGCTTTGGGATAAATACATGAAAGCTCTTTTGCCGTGCAAGTCCGCTCATGCCCTCGAGTAGGCAAGAACGCATATTGTGCTGGAATGTTGTGAGAGGAGGAAATCCATTTGTGTTTCATAAATGGCAGCCCTCAAATCCTTTAAGAATATAATTTTAAAATAGCAGCTTTCCATGTGCTTCCTTCTGCCTGTTTAGCCTCGCCTCCCCCTTTTCCAATTGTTTTCCTCGTCTTGGCTTTGCCTACGATTTATGAACCACAGCAACAGAAAAAAAACACATGACAGTGTAGAAGAGCAGGCTGTACTTTTTTTTGACACATGTTGTTTATTTGCAGCGTCCGTGATACAACGTTGTGCTGCTGCAATGCTCCGAAGAGCCAGGCAGTATTTGCTTGTAGTATTCTAATACATACCAGCCAGTGGTTGCTTTCAGGACCTGATTAAGAGTGCCCCGAAGGAGATATTCGTGTTCATCGCACCAGGTAACATTCCGGGTTCCAGAATTTATCAGGTGCGATAAATAACACCTTTCACAACTTTCTCCCTCATAATACATGCAGATTGGTGCATCCTGCAGCAAAATCTGCATGTTCCGGTAATAAACATGCCCCCCACCCCGTTAAAATCCTCAAATTTGACTTTCCGACATTTAACAGGTGTGGACTTTACTGCATCCCTTAATTACAGTTTGCAATAAAGCCCAGGGCTCACGATCCCTCAGGCAGTTTCATATTCTGCCGTTGAAGTCCAGTGTACAGTGCAAAGCGTACACTTTTTAAAGTAAGTGCATTCATGTAATTGCCTGCTGAATGGGTACATTTGCAGATAAAACTCATATTTGGAACAATCCTTGCAAAGCATGGCAGTTTTTTGTTTTTCTGTATTTAAGATGGTTGCGTGATCTACGAAGAGTTCTTCTGTATATAAGACAGTGTGGTGATCTGTAGGAGTCCTCCTGTGTTTAAGACGGTCTGGTGATCTGTGAGGAGTCCTCCTTTTTTTAAGACTTTCTGGTGATCTGTGAGGAGTCCTCCTGTATATGAGGGTCTGGTGATCTATGAGGAGTCCTCCTGTATATAAGGGTCTGGTGATCCTTGAGGACTCCTCCTGTATATAAGATGGTCTGGTTATATATGAAGAGTCCTCCTGTATATAAGATGGTCTAGTGATCTATGAGGAGTTCTCCTGTATAAATGATGGTCTGGTGATCTGCGAGTCCTCCTCCTGTATATAAGGGTCTGGTGATCCTTGAGGAGTCACCTGTATATAAGTTGTGGAGAAGTGTGGCTCAATGGTTAGAGCAGGCAGACCTTGATGCAGAGCTGTGGCCAGGGACCAGGGTTCGATTCCCGCCCCGGCGGGTCTCCGGCTCATTAATTCCCCTGACTGGATATTCTCGCCTCAGTGCCTGTTCTGATCATGGGTCCCACGCTGCAACTCTGGGCAATAGCTTGCTTAGTCTCCACAACGGCCCCAAAAGCGCTGGGATGCCTGGCTGCACCTGGGGGTGCCCAGGAGTGGACATTTCCCAGGAAAGCCAGGAAGGGTTCCTAAGCGGTATACGGACAGCGCCGGGACACCTCCGGTGGAGGTAGCTGTGCGCTTACAAATTCCGACATTTATTTATATAAGATGGTCTGGTGATCTGTGAGGAGTCCTCCAGGATATAAGATGGTCTGGTGATCTGTGAAGAGTACTTCTGTATTTAAGACGGTCTGGTGATCTATGAAGAGTCCTGTATATAAGCTGGTCTGGTGTTCTGTGAGGAGTCCTCCTGTCTTTAAGGCGGTCTGGTGATCTGTGAGCGCCTCCAGGGTCTTCGAGTCTCCCATTGCTTTGACTCTTGAGCAGCCTTCCTCCACTTGTGTAAAGTTCTTCTCTAGTATCCTCTTGAGATTCTGTACAATTTCCCTATTCCATCTTCCCTAATGCGTTGGAAGCGTTTGTGTTTGTGCTTGTAGAGTGGGATTTTTTATCAGGAGGTACTGCATGCCAGGAAAAACATTTGAGAATGCTCTGATTGCTGGTTTGCTTATGTTTTTTTTTTCTCATCCCCTTCCTCATATTACCACTACTTCACCTACCAGCTTCCAAGGAACTTGATTCACACCTTCAGCTCCTTTCCAGCATCACGTAGACCTGGGCAACCTTCCCAAAAAATTAACCCATTAACATGCATTAGTTTTGCCATATATATAGTTGTAGCTCACTTTGAGCTTCCAACTCCTTTAGGAAGCTTGGAACCTGTTGTACAAAAGCGGTTTTAGGGTTGTAAAAGTCCAGTCAGAGGCTTCGTGATCGCAAAATGGCATTTTTAAATATACAAAACCCAAATTCCGATTTAGTAACACGTTAGCAAATTGGTATTTGGAAGGGAGGAATAAATGACTTACCTTCCAAATGGCAATTCTTTAAGTTATGTTTCAATATATTGCAATTGATATCCGATTGCAAAACATGAATTTTGATTTTTAGGAGTAGGCCACGCTCACTTGGACTACTGCCTTCCCCTAAAAAAATAGCTGTACATTTTTTTTATTGCATCTCGTTTTCTATTTAGGTCTGCTGACCTTAACCAAGGGTAGTGGGTCGCAATTTGTGACCTACTTCATGCATATTAATGAGCTAAATCGAATAGCGACCATCTCCAATTACAGTTTCCATACGCTAGCATTCTTTGTGTTGTTTGCAAGAAAGTTTTTTAATGGCAGTCACTACTTGCGTAGTTTTGCTTCTCCCTTCTGCTTTGCATTATAAGCCATGCCCCCTCCCCCTTCCGCCACATACTCCAGAAGCTAGTCCCACTCATTTCACTGCTTCAGCCGTGCCGCTGAAGATTTTTTTTACTTTACTTTACAGTGAGCGCAATGCCCGCTTCAGGGATGCCGCGCATAATGTTTCAGCATTGTGTTTTTTAACTTTAAAGCTGAGTGTGGCACCCGCTTCAGGGACACCCCACTTTGTTTCTGCATTTATTTTTTACTTTAAGGTTAAGCACGGCGCCTGCTTCAGGAATGCAGCGCTTTATCTGTCAGGATTTTGTGTTTTTTACTTTAAAGCGGAGCGTGGCGCCTGCTGCAGGGGCGCTGTGCTTTGTTTCAGCTGTAGATGGGAGGCATTGTACTTTTTTTGTTTCTTACTGACTATTGTGAGTGGTAATATGCAGTCTCATTGCATGATACCTGTGGTTTCAAAGCAGGTTACCAAATGCCTTTTGCTCTGCAAGGTTCCCTAAAAATCACCTCTCCGAAACTGTGGCATTGATTCAAGAAAACTCTTTCTTGTTATTCTGTAGTTGATTCTGATATGTTTTTTAAATATAATTTAAATATGTCCAAATTATACAAATCTGAAAGAAACAGTTAGTTATAAATTCCTTACCTTAGAATTATCTCCAGGCATCAGACTGGATCCTAAGACTTTTTTCGTCAGCAGTACCCGTGCGCGTCGAAAGATGGCGTCCGTCGACTCCGCGTTCGTCGTTGGCGTCGTGGTCGCCGGAAGGACGTTGCGGCAGCTACATAGACACCGCCCTCGCACACTGACGTCAGTCCTTTATTTTTCTGCGCCAGCCAGCGCAGATCCGGAGAGAGTGGTACCTCCAGTCACTTTTTGCCTGACTTTTTGCCGACTTTTGTTGACGTCGATTTTGTCTTCGACTCCTGGTGCACAGCAGGTATGCCCGGTTTCAAGGCTTGCGGTTCCTGTAGCCGGCTGATGGAGCCGCACCGTGTGAGCCTGTTTTGCTTGGAGCGCAACCACGACCCCTAGTCGTGCTCCGACTGCCAGACCATGAATCCAAAGTCTATCGGAGCGGTCCCGAAAGCTTCTTGAGTCCCGGCAGTCCGCTCCGCACCGTTCGAGGTCGCGGTCACGTGGGAGGACGAGGGAACGGTCGCGGGGCCACCACCACCAGTCTTCTTCAAAGTCTTCGCATTCCTCAGGTAAGTTGAAGCACAAGAAGAAGTCGAAGAAGCACTGTTGCTCTTCGACTTCTCCCCGTCAGTCAGCCGATGCGACAAGTGATGCGTGCGGAGCCCCAAGGGTCGACTCCAAGTTTTCCTCCCTTCCCAGAACCCGGAGCGACTCCTGCCCAGCTTCGAGCTTTTTACGAAGCAATGCATGCCATCTTTGGACAGCCGGACTCCGCCCGCGCGCCTTCAGAGCTCGCGGACTTGGCAGGGGGCCCTGGACCTCCAATGCCGGCGGCTTCGGCCCCGGCACCGCACCTTGGATCTAGGCCTGGATCTGGATTGACGCTGGTTGACCTGATTACACCTCCCCCGGTGCCGATTCCACCGAAACCATGTCCGCAGCCGACGCTGCTTGTGTTCCCAGCCGGCGTCAACGCCGGTCTTCAACTCGATGTAGACACGGAGCGGGACTGGCGTCAACGGATCCAGTACCGATGGTTACTTTTGTGCCCCTGTTCTACCCTGGCTCATTGAGACCAGATTGGCAGCCAGAGGAGGGTGAGGAGGACTGGGAGGGGTCTGGGGACCCTTTGACTGACCAGCTAGGTTTACGAACCGGATTGGAGAGAGGGGGAAGCCAGTGGTCTGGATACGTCACTAGACCGTGGCATGTTGTTTCCGCCTACTGTGGCTATGGATGAGGGCACGTCTTATGCCGTGGTGTTCCGTGGGGTGGCTGAGGCTCTTCTCCTCGAGCTACCTACGGTGGCAGTCAGGACTAACATCCTGACAGAGGTGCTTCAACCGACAGCGAGCTCCTCGGAGCCCCTGCTATCATTTGATGAAGCCCTCACTGAGATCCTTTTGGACACCTGGTCCAGGCCCAACACAGGGGCTCCTGTGAATACGCTGATTGCCCGACGCCACTGCCCGGCTCCGGGCGCATTCCCTATCGCACCACCTGATAGGGAATCCAGAAAGCTGGACCATCTTGGGAAGAAGATGTTTTCTTCCTCCAGCTTGGGACTGCAGTCGGTAAACACCTCATTTTTGTTGGGATACGGTGGCGCAAGTGCTGCCCCAGTGCCTGGAGAAGGCCCGGGCCGTACTCTCCCGTGCAGTTGCCGAGGGGAGAGATGCAGCAAAGTTTGCCATTTCCTGTGGGCTGGATACCACTGACTCGCTAGGCAGGACGATTTCCACATCGGTAGCCCTTCAACGCTATGCCTGGCTGACGTCGACTGGCTTTTCAGGGAATGTCCAATCCACTCTCATGGACATGCCTTTTGATGGCTGTCGCCTGTTCGGCGAGAAGGCAGACAATGCGCTAAGATCGCTTTAAGGACTCTCGGGCTTCGGCCAACTCTTTGGGCCTCTCCAGCGCCCACCCTGAGCAGTCTGCTTTTCTCCCTTTTCGTGGCTACGGAAGGGGTGCCCTGCACAGCCATCGGGGTTCTGGGGGGCAGTGGGCGGGCCAGTTCACCACAGCCCCCTCTGCAGCAGGCTCCAAACCCTCCTAGTCCGACCTTTCAGGGCCACCAATCGCCAGTCGGTGACAGGATTCGCTATCACCTCCCCCACTGGTGTACCATCACGTCGGACAGGTGGGTTTTGCAAATAGTCCGAAGGGGCTACTCCCTGCACTTCGAGACTATCCCTCCACCCGTGCCACCTCTGCACCATCGCATGTCGGAGGATCATCTGGCCCTTCTCCAACAGGAAGTTATGGCTCTCTTGGACAAGGGAGCCATCGAAAGAGTTCCTGTCCCAGAAGTAGGTCGTGGTTGCTACTCCCACTACTTTCTGGTCCCCAAGAAGGACAAAGGCCTGCGTCCTATCTTGGATCTGAGGAACGTCAACCGCTTCCTCCGAAAGGAGAAATTAAAAATGTTGAAGCTAGCTCAGGTTCTGTCTGCCTTCGACCCTGGAGACTGGATGGTAGCGTTGGACTTGCAGGACGCCTATTTTCACATCCCCGTCCTGCCGGCCCACAGGCATTACCTACAGTTACCTACGGTTCATGGTAGGCCACAAGCATTTTCCGTTTTCCGTGCTCCCCTTCGGCCTTATCAGCGCCCCTCGGTGTTCACAAAAGTGATGGTGGTGGTCACAGCTCATTTGCGCAGATTAGGGGTTCCAGTCTTCCCCTATCTCGACGACTGGCTATTGAAGGCGGGCTCACCCCAGGTTGTCGTCTCCCACCTCCAGACTACAGTCGACCTCCTGCATTCGCCGGGGTTCTCCATCAATCTGCCGTAGTCACACCTGATTCCCTCTAAGAAGCTACTCTTCATCGGAGCAGTTCTGGACACGACCCAGTTTCAGGTCTATCCTCCTGAACAGTGAGTCCGGGATATTCGGGCTATGATTCCGATCTTTCAACCTGTGTCCCAGGTTTCGGTCAGGATGACCCTCAGACTACTGGGCCTGATGGCCTCATGCATCCTGCTGGTGGACCATGCCAGATGGCATATGCGGGCTATGCAGTGGGGCCTGTAGTTCCAGTGGGCACAACATCAGGGGAACCTGTCTGATTGCATCCAGACCTCGGAGGGCACTGCACACCAAATGTAATAGTGGCTAACGAACCAGAATTGGGTCGACGGCAGATCCCTCTCCCTTCCCCAACCAGAGTTCACAGTGGTGACCGATGCATCACTTCTGGTATGTGGCGGCCACATGGGGGAGGCGGAGATCAGAGGCCTCTGGTCTCTGGCGGAGTCCGGGCTCCACATCAACCCTCTGGAGCTTCTTGCGATTCGTCTTGCACTCAAAGCATTCCTTCCATCTGTCTGGGAAAGAGTAGTGCAGGTGTTCACGGACAACACCACCGCCATGTGGTACTGCAACAAACAAGGCCGGTGGGGTCGTGGACCCTATGTCAGGAGGCCCTTTGCCTCTGGACATGGCTGGAACATCAGGGCATATCCCTGGTGGTTCAACACCTGGCAGGTTCACTGAACGCCAGGGTAGACGGACTCAGCCGCAGGTGCATGATGGATCACAAATGGCGTCTTCATTCAGAGGTGGTGCAAGGTCTCTTTCAACAGTGGGGAGATCCTTGGTTAGATATGTTTGCCACCGAAGAGAACGCGCAATGTCAGCAATTCTACACATTGGAATTTCTGAGGCTTCACTCGCTAGGCGACGCTTTTCATTGCGAGAAGAGTTGGGGTCTTCTTAGCCTTTCCGCCTCTACCACTTCTGCCCAGAATGCTGAAGAAGATCAAGCATGACAGGGCCCAAGTCATTCCTGTGGCTCCGGATTGGGCACAAAGAGTCGGGTATTCGAGCTGCTACACGTGGCCATCGATCCTCTGATCAGCAGGGGATGGTCCTCCACCCGAACCTGTTCAGCCTCCACCTCCTTGCATGGAGATTGAGCAGCAGCAGTTGACGTTGTTTGACCTGCCTCCCGAAGTCTATGATATTATCTTGGCAGCCAGGCGGCCCTCCACTAAGACGGTATACGCCTGTAGATGGAACAAATTTGTGGCATGGTGCGCAGCAAAGGCTGTGGATCCCCTTTCTGCCCTTCTTTTGGAGGTTCTCTTGTTCCTTCTCTCTTTGGCCAAGCAGGGCTCTGCTCTGGGCACTCTTAAGGGCTACCTCTCGGCCATTTCAGCCTTTCTTAGGCTTCCTGATTATCCTTCTCTTTTCAAGTCCCCTGTTGTAAATCGCTTTCTTAAGAGCATTACTCATCTTTTTCCTCCTGTTCCATTTGTAATGCCTCAGTGGGGCTTGAATTTGGTTCTTACTTACCTTATGTGCGCTTCCTTTGAGCCGCTTCATAACTGTCCTCTCAGACTTCTCACCCTGAAGACTACTTTTCTGGTTGCCATCACCTCTGCTCGCAGGGTGAGTGAGCTACAAGCTCTTTCTTCAAAGCCTCCTTTTCTGGCTGTTCATCCGGACAAGTTCGTCCTGAGAACAAGACCTTCCTTTCTTCCCAAGGGGGTTACTTCTTTTCATGTTGGTCAAACTGTCACTTTGCCTACCTTATTTCTGCCTCGCATCCTTCTAAGGAGGAAGAGAGGCTCCACCGTCTGGACTCAAATTGTGCGCTTTCATTTTATTTGGATCGCACCAAGCAATTCCGGGTGGATGACCAGCACTTTGTTGGCAACGTGGGCGCCAGGAAAGGTCGGGCCGTGCACAAACGGACGATTTCTAGGTGGGTTTGTTTTGTGCTTAAGGAGTACTATTCTTTGGGAAAGAAGGAGCCTCCCATGGGGCTGTGCACTCATTCCATCCGGTCGATGGCAGCTACTACTGCTTTGGGATGAAGAGTCCCCCTTCAATGACATCTGTCAGGCAGCCACGTGGACTTCACTGCACACGTTCACTAAACACTACTGCCTGGACAGCCAAGTCCGGAGAGGCGTTTTTTTGGTCAGTCTGTTCTCCAGGCCTTCTGGTGTGAACTTGGTTTGTAGACCCACCTCCGGGGTTGGTATTGCTGGGGTATCTATTATAAGGTAAGGAATCTATAACTGACTGTTTCTTTCAGATGAACAAGATACTTACCTTCGGGAACGATATATTTTTAAGAAACATTGGTTAGTTATAGAATCCTTACCGCCCCACCCATCCTCCCTGTTCTGCGAGCTGACTTCTAGGGTTAAGGATTACTTTCAGGTCCCTAGTTTTGTGCACCAGTGGTCAGTGTCTTGCATGACTGTGTGCTTCTAGCGTGGAAAGTCGTGTACAGAACTGACGTCAACACGCAAGGGTGGCCTCTAAGTAGCTTCCGCAACGTCATCCCAGCAACCACGACGAACACGGAGCAGACCGACGCCACCTTTCGACGCACAGGGGTACTGCTGATGAAAAAATTCCCGAATCCAGTCTGACCCCTGGGGGTAATTCCAAGGTAAGGAATCTATAACTAACCTATGTTTCTTACAGATATATTGTTACTGAAGGTAAGTAACTTGTTCATTAAGTGGGAAAAACGGGGGTTTGATTAATCTTACTGAATACATGCAGTCTGCATCTTTGAGAGTCCCACTGAATGTGATTTTTTTTCCCTATTTGTAGATAATACTTTAAATATAGAACAGAGCACAGATAAGGTGCTTCTGTACTATGTAATGAAGCTTATAAGAGATACCTGGTAGTCATGCGTCCACTATTGAGCTATAGTTTTTTCCATTGAGAAGTGCAATTTTATTACTTTACTATTGCTCTTATCTTTGTTACAACCCTCAGTCTGCATGCTTCTCTCATTATTATTTGGTCTCACGTGAACATGAGTGTCCTACAGAGGTAAAAATTAATAATAACAAATCGGTCTCTTTTAATAGATAAACAGTTGAACTAGAGAATGTTACCAATGGCTTAAGAACTGGTAGATACTGTCAAAGCAAAGAGTAAATGTAGCCATGGCAGTTAACTATCAACTCAATGCCGTATAGCGGTTTCCAATTCCAAAAGTAGGTGTTTTGTTGATTTAAGCACACTATGAAATTCCTACAACCCCATGTGGGCAGGCCATATTGCACATGGGACTTGTATAAAGGATGAGTGGCTATTCTTGGATGATAAACTTACCCTTCCCACTCACCCTCTTGAGAAGGTGGCAGATCTGATACTGTCCAAACATTATTTTACGAACTAACCTATGAGGCCGTAGTACTGAGGGAAGTAATGAGGGATACGAGCAGAGCTCAGGTAAGTCAGCTCCTATTTTAGACAAAATTATTAAAGAAAACACAGCTGTAAATAAATGGAAAAAACATTTTTGGCTTTGAAATGTTTAGCACATTTTTGCTTTTTTCTGTTCGCATGTTTCTTGAAATGATTCTAATTTCTTCCAGAGTCAAAACATTACGCTGATGTTACAATTAATTGAGTTATAAATTCTGTTTTATAATCTTCCAAACCGTGGACCTTCGTTTTTTTTAAGGTTTATCCAGGCTACATACCAAATGACAAACATGTACATATGTTTACTTTAGAAACAAAAAGCATCATACCCGAACAATAAATGTGCCTTAAAGTGGATTAGGAAATGTTTTTGCAGAACCTAATGCACATTAAAGTTGCTTCAGGCCATTCAATAACTCCACAAAGGATCTTGCCTTATTCTTCCTTTGGAACCTTCGTGTCAGAAAGCCAAATTCATACTCCCTATGCCAAAAGCCACTGCAAGGAAACTCTCTGCAACACTTGACGATGCCACACCATTCCCTTGCCTCCACTTCATCTAGGCCAGCACCGAACGGTAGATCCCATTGAGGCACCATCAGGGAATTGCCTACAGTACTAATGCTTATTATTCCGGCATTTTTCAATAATTATTTGGACGTGGCTCTCGTATATGATGATATAGTGTTTTCCATCCTTGAAAAAAACCAACCATTGATTCTAAGGTATTGTCCCACCTGTTTGAAAAAGCATTCTTCCTACTTCGGTCTGTTACTGTCTAAAGTTAAGAAAAATATACATATTCGTGCAACTACAAAGCATCCTAAGATCACCTATTAAATCAGTCTTGCAAATGTTCCTAGAAAATGGGTTGGGGGAGAGGAGCAACGGACAAACTACCAAAGGCAACCCAACTCTGAATGCTGAGCGAAAGATCTGATTCTTTAGATGTTTGCAGCATTTCCTGAATTTAGCTAAAGTAGAGACTTTAGAGGGCAGGGAACGGTTACTAAAGGTAGCAGCAACAAAATGTGTCAGGAGACCCACCATAGGGATTTGGTCAAGGTACAGGAGAAGCATGGAAAGGCAGAATTCTACATTTGGTATTTTGGTGGACTATCAGCTAGTGCAGTGATATTAGTGCAGGTGAACTTTGATACGGTCTTTTGAGGCCAAGAATGAGTCTAGCAGAAACCAGTGAAGCTCACTGAAGGTTGCTCATGATTCAATCAATCATTTGTAAAGCGCACTACATACCCGCGAGGGTCTCAAGGCGCTTGGGGGTGGGGCACTAATGATCGACCAACCAGGTCTTGAGTATCCTCCTGAAGGTCAGCAGGTCTTGGATCTGTTGTAGGCTCAGTGGGAGGGTGTTCAATGTCTTGGCAGCGAGGTGGGAGAAGGATCTCCCACCGGTGGTTGTTCTTCGGATGCGCGGGACGGTGGCAAGTGAGAGGTTGGCGTAGCGTAGCTGGCAGTTGGGGATGTAGAAGGAGAGCCGTCTGTTGAGGTAGGCTGGGCCGGTCTTGTGGAGAGCCTTGTGTGAGTGGGTGAGGAGCTTGAAGGATATCCTCTTGTTGACGGGGAGCCAGTGCAGGTTTCTCAGGTAGGGGTGATGTGGTCGTGGCGTGGTTCGTCGAGGATCAGTCGTGCCGAGGCGTTTTGGATGCGTTGTAGTCGTTTGATGAGCTTGGTTGGGGCTCCCGCGTAGAGGGCGTTTCCATTGTCGAGTCTGCTGCTGACGAGAGCCTGGGTGACTGTCTTTCTTGTATCTGTCGGGATCCATCTGTAGATCTTGCGGAGCATGCGGAGGGTGTTGAAGCAGGGGGAGGAGACGGTGTTGACTTGCTTGGTCATTTAGAGCGTTGAGTCGAGGATGATTCCCAGGTTGCATGCGTGGTCGGTGGGTGTCGGGGCTGCCCCCAGTGCCGTCGGCTACCAGGAGTCGTCCCAGGCTGAGGGGTTGGAGCCGAGGATGAGGACCTCAGTCTTGTCCGAGTTCAGCTTCAGGCGGCTAGTCTTCATCCAGTCGGCGACAGCCTTCATTCCTTCATGGAGGTTGGCTTTGGCGGTGATGGGGTCCTTGGTGAGGGAGAGGATCAGCGGAGTGTTGTCGGCGTAGGAGATTATGTTGAGGTCGGGCTACGTGTGCGAGCGGGGCCATGTAAATGTTGAACAGCGTCGGGCTGAGGGAGGATCCCTGGGATACGCCGCAGATGATCTCGGAGGCTTTGGAACGGAATGGGGGGAGGCGGACGCTCTGGGTTCTGCCGGAGAGGAAGGAGGTGGTCCAATCCAGAGCCTTGTCTCGGATCCCTGCGGCGTGGAGTCGTGCGCGTAGTGTGCGGTGGCAGACGGTGTCGAAGGCGGCAGAGAGGTCTTGGAGGATGAGTGCTGCGGTCTCGCCATTGTCCAGCAGGGTCCTGATGTCATCGGTGGCGGCGATGAGGGCAGTCTCGTGCTGCGGTTGCTGCGGAACCCTGACTGGGAAGGGTCCAGGATTCTCTTTTCTTCGAGGTATCGGGTTACCTGTCTGTTGATGGTTTTCTCGACGACCTTGGCCAGGAAGGGGAGCAGAGAGATGGGCCGGAAGTTCTTGAGGTTTCTTGGGTCTGCCTTAGGTTTTTTGAGTAGGGCGTTGATCTCGGCGTGTTTCCAGATCTCTGGGAAGGTCGCGGTCACGAAGGAGAGATTGATGACGTTGCGCAGGTGGGGTGCGATGGAGCTGCTTGCTCTGTTGAAGTCGTGGTGCGGGAATGAGTCTGACAGAGAGCCGGAATGGATTGTGCGCATGGTCTTGATGGTGTCATCGATGCTCACGCTGGCCCAGGCTAGCAGGGGGTCGTGGTCTATGGTGTACGGAGGGTCTGTTGTGTTGCTGTCTGTTGGGGCTGTCTGGGTGTTGAAGCTGTCGTGGATGTCTGCTATCTTGCGGTGGAAGAAGGTGGCGAGGGAGTCGCACAGGGCTTGCGACGGCGGGATGTTGTTGGTGTTGGAGCTGGGGTTGGAGAGTTCCCTCACGCTGTTGAAGAGCTCCTTGCTATTGTGTGTGTTGTTGTCGAGGCGGTCTTTAACCCCTTCCGCGCTCATGACGAGCTGAGCTCGTCATGAGTTGCGCCGCTCGCACGCTCATGACGAGCTCAGCTCGTCATGTAACGTGGCTTTTTCAAAAACGCAGCGCGCAGCGGGAAAAACGCAGCGCGCAGCGGGAAAACCGCTAGCGCGCATGCGGTTAAAGGAGGTCCTCTTGGCAGCCCTGATGATGCGGATGGCGTCCTTTTGTGCTGCGTGGCTGTCCGGAGTTTGTTCACTGTGTCATTTCTTCTCTAGTTTCCGGCAGGCTTGCTTGGAGGCTAGGAGTTCTGGGGTGAACCAGCTGGCCCTCTTGCTGGTGTCTCTGTGGGGGGGGGGGTTCTTCAGCGGAGCGAGGGTGTTGGCGCAGTCCTCGATCCAGCATCTGAAGTTGTGGGCAGCGTCTTCGGTGTTGGAGGGTTCGGTGGGCGGGCTGAGAGTGAGGTTTGCGTGCAGTTGGTCTTCGGTGATTTTGCTCCAGCAGCGGCGGGGGATCTGTTGGGTGCGGTGGTGTGTGGTGGGCTTCTGGAAGGCGAAATTGATGCAGCGGTGGTCAGTCCAGAGGAGTTCAGTGGTGTGGCTGACGTAGACGTGCGGGCTTGAGGAGAAGATGGGGTCGAGTGTGTGGCCGGCGGAGTGGGTGGGCGTTGTGACGAGTTGCTTCAGTCCGAGGTTGGCGAGGTTATCGATCAGGGTTCTGGAGTTGTTGTTGTTGTTCTCAAGGTGAAAGTTCAGGTCTCCGAGGAGGATGTAGTCAGTGGAGGTCAGGGCATGCGTGCTGATCAAGTCGGCGATGGAGTCGCTGAACGGGGGGTTGGTAGACGAGGGTGCCTCTGAGGGTGGAGTTAGGGTCTGTGTGGATCTGGAAATGCATGTGTTCGGCGGTGCTGAGCGCGTCGTCGGAGCTAGTCGAGACCCTGATGCTGTTCTTGTGGACGGTGGCGATTCCTCCTCCGACTCCGTTGGTGCGGTCTCTGTGGGTGATATTTTAGCTGTCTGGGATGAATATAGCGATGTCGGGTACAGAGGAGTCGTTAAACCATGTCTCTGTCAGGAAGGCGATGTCCGGGGATGTTGTGTCGAGCAGGTCCCAGAGCTCGACGGCATGCTTGCGTGTGGAGCGGGTGTTCAGTAGTATGCATCGGAGGTGGTTGGGGTCTTTCTTGGCGGGTGGTTCGTCGGCTCTGAGGCTGGTGTAGCTGCAGTTCCGGCAGGTGAAGGGGCCTTGTGTGCTTTTCGGGGCGGCCTTGAAGCAGGTGTGGCTCCGTCTGGAGTTGAGAGCTGGCGTTATAGTGGCGGCGGTTGTCGTGGCGGGGGCGGGTGCGGGGGCCAAGGGTTATGGCGCTGGGCATGGTCCAGGCGCAGACGGGCGCAGATGGGCTTGCCTTAGGCACGCCTTGGGCCGGCATATATGGGGATGTGGGAGGGTGGAGCAGCTGGGAGGCGGGAGGCGTGGGCAGGGAATGGGCAGTGGGCCGTCGGGTGGCGGTGCCGCAGGGGACGCAGTAGCGAGGGCGGTGAGGGACAATGAAGGTAACAGAAGGAAAAGGGGACACAAAATCGAGGGGAAAAACGAGTGGCACAGAAGGCAAAAGGGCACAAAAAACGAGTGGAACAGAAGGCAAAAGGGCACAGAAATGAGAGAAAAACGAGTGGCACAGAGGGCCGAATGGCACACAAAAACAAGTGGAACAAAGGGCAGAAGGGCACAAAAAACGAGTGGAACAGAAGGCAAAAGGGGTACAAAAACAAGGGAAAAACGAGTGAGTGGCACAGAGGGCAGAAGGTCACAAAAAAACGAGTGGAACAGAAGGCAAAAGGGGCACAAAAACAAGGGAAAAACGAGTGGCACAGTAGGCAGAAGGGCACAGAAAATGAATGGAACAGAAAGCAAAAGGGGCACAAAAACGAGGGAAAAACAAGTGGCACAGAGGGCAGAAGGGCACAAAACAAGTGGCACACAAGGCAGACGGGCACAAAAAGCGAGTGTAACAGAAGGCAAAAGGGGCACAAAAACGAGGGAAAAACTAGTGGCACAGAAGGCAAAAGGGCACAGAAATACCGGAAAAACGAGTGGTACAGAGGCAAAATACAGAACACAGAAATACAGGGGCAGTTAAGAACAGAAGGCAGAACGGGCAGGGAGGCACGGGGGTAGCGATGGGAACAGAAGGGAAAACCGGGCAGACACACGTGGGCAGCGAGGGGTACATAAGGAAAGACTGGGCAGAGAGAGCACGGGGACAGCGAGGGGAACAGAGGGAAGAAAAAGGGGCACGGACCACGTACAGGCAGTGGGAGAAGACAGACAACAGCAGTCACAGACACAACAATGAAAATACAGGGAATACAATAAAAGCAATAAAGCGGAGGATGAACTACCTACCTACGGCCTACCACTGTCCACCAGGGATGAGGCGCAGGTGGTAGCCTGCAGTTGGTGGAGGGCCTCGAACTTCACCAGCAGCGGCAGCTGGGGCAGGTAGACACAGGCGGTGCTGTGCGGAGGGGGGGCGACCTACCTGGTGGGGTCAAGGGTCGCATGATTTTTATGTGTAAACTTCCATAAACTCTTTTTTTATTTGAATCTGTTTATTGCTTTTTTGTACTTTTTCTTCACCCATGCAGGGTTACATTTACCACTAAAGAAGGATTACAAGCACAGTATGCAATCATTGCTCCTGTGCATGAATGTGTAGCAGTACCCTGCAAAAATATTAACAGTGCAGGAACGATTACACTGACCAGAGGCAACAAGATTATTGCAGGTAGAAGCTACATACGCATATTTGCAGCTGATTCCTCCCAACAGTAGTTGAACTCTTCCCACATACATTGAGCAATAGTGAATAATAACAGAAATAGGCAGTTGAGAACCACAGACAGCCAATAGCGGGAACACAAATTAAAGAAAAGGAAACTTAAGACCCATCATCTTCTCAGTAGTACCTTGAATCATATAAATTAGATAGTGTGCAATATAAAAACAAACAAACACTCCTGCTGGTTGTACAAAAAGACGGTCAGGACTTACCTGTTGCAAAGCATAGATACTTACCCCAATACAAACTTCTGCCACAGTTTGATTCTACACCAGAGAGGTATTTTTTACATTGATGGCAAGAAAAGCCTACCTAAAGACCAACACCAAAGCTTGGGCATGGAACCCATCTTATTTTAGACACTCATTATTGAACGCTTGGTTCTTTCAGATCAGAGACTTATGGCAATTGCTCTCCTTTCATCACTAGGGTTTTGGGCTTACCAGTAAAGCATATCTGTAAACCTTATATGGTACAAAGGGTGAAAGTTTCTGCCACTCTCTTGTCCTAACATCAGCAGTCGCACACACCTGCAGTTCCTCTGCATGCTCGGCCATACAATACGAACACTGATTCTCAGACCTTTCGGGGACAAGAATCAAACTCTGAAAACTCTTTCACAGTCCCTGTTCACCCTGTAAGTCCTCAAGATTGAGGGTCTCCCGGACGTTCTCTGACATTTCTATGCAAGTTGAGCACCGTGAGGCAGTTACATTGTTCATAGTGTTATGCTTGTTGACTTTCTCATCTGTCTTCCCTCATTTATACCGAAGGTGATGAGAAGACAGTATGGCACAGTACTAGAGGTTCCATGTGTCACAGTGTTTGATAACTGCAGAGCCCACTCTGCTTTCTTGTCCTAAGCATGCAGTTAACTCTGTTGAAAAAGGAACCTGCCCTTGAGCCGCATTCTACACCTAAATGTGTCTAAACAAGCAGATGTATATACAGGTTTTTTGTGGTTCCCTCGGCATAATGACAAGATCCTAGCGATGACTGACGATACCATAAGGATTTATAGTGGTTTTTAGCTCTGATGCTCTTCTACTCCCTGTTAGCTCTGATACTATTCCTCTCCCTGTTAGCTCTGATGCTATTCCACTCCCTGTTAGGTCTGATGCTATTCCACTCCCTGTTAGGTCTGATGCTATTCCACTCCCTGTTAGCTCTGATGCTGTTCCACTCCCTGTTAGCTCTGATGCTGTTCCACTCCCTGTTAGCTCTGATGCTGTTCCACTCCCTGTTAGCTCTGATGCTATTCCACTCCGTTAGCACTGATGCTATTCCACTCCGTTAGCACTGATGCTATTTCACTCTCTGTTAGCTTGTCTTCCCTATTATAATAACTTCCCGCTTTTGTTCCTTCCTTCCCTTTTATTGCTGCCTCCCTAATACCTCTCCTGCTGTCCCTGAATAGCTAACCTACGGCTAGACGCCTAAGACTGGATATTTACTCTATATGAATGCTCTGTCCAGTGTGATATTAGCATTTAGTGAAGACGAGTCCATCCACAAGTCTCAGTCTGTTCCCTGCTGTTGGTAGGCCTCTCTTTGCCATGTCCCCAGACCCCTCCTCTGCGCTTATGAGGTGACAGCCTGGTGATGTACAGCACTACATTTTTTAATTATATTTACAGTTTTCAGTATAGCATAGTGGCTGGACTAATGTCTGTGATCCCTTGATTGCACAGCTGTGGGACCCCCAGGGTGGCTGTAGACGGCATTGGTATCAGCTTAACTAACAGTTCACCAGTCTGACTCGTTAACTAATCAGAAATTGTTGGGCATCTTTCTGAACGGTTCTAGCAGACGGTGGTTTAAGTGCAGCTCTCATAGACTTCTAAAATGTGAGCATAGAGATCCTGACACGAGTGTACTTGGCCTACCTGTGAGCTGGCCCAAGTCCTTCTCATCTGGTTCACTTTAGCATTAGGAAGGAAGAGAGAAGAAAAACACACTTAAATGCCCGGCGACAACCTTGTACCGGTGGAGCAGATTGCCTCAGGGGCCAGGCCTGGCCGAAACGCCTTTGAGTTTGGCCTCTTTCCATTTGCTTTCCCTTTTCCTCCCCTTTCTCAGTCTCCCAGTAATGGCTCCCTTGTTCCTGGAGAACAAAACCAGCACTTAGTGGTCATTTAGAAAGATTCATTAAAGCCAGGAATGGAGTAATTGTAAACAGGCGGCCCTTCCACTTTAGCCCAGGGCACAACCGGATCATGTTCTCTGGCACCAGACAAGTTGGAAGCACAAAATCACAATAGCCTTGAAAGATTGAAAGCCTCTGTCTGCCTGCTTCACAAGTTTCCTTCGAGGTGACATGAATATCAAGCTGTCAGTTAAAGAATAAACATAAACATTGTCTCTCCCTGACACCTTCCATGGCACTGTCTTATTATATAACTTTACATCTCTCTGGAGATTTGTATTTCTTTACAATGTTTGCCTCTTCCTCGTATTTTTACTTTTTCACCTTTCTGAAATATATTTTTGACCCCTCCCCCACTTCTTCCTTTTAATCATTTACTTTCTCCTTTCTTTTCTAAGCTCTTACTTTTTACATTGCATTTCAACACCTTGCGTCTTGTATTGGTGTGGACTCTCCCTGAAGAACTCCTCATTGCTAGGGCACTGTTGCTTTTTAATTCTCGACGTGGGCCGTAGTTTGTTGTGCTCAATTGGGATCACCTAAAGTAATTAAAAGTAAGTGTTACACAAATTAATTTAAAAAAACGCCCATCGGAAAGTTAAAGCTTAGGCAGTGCAATGCAGTTAGATTAATACAGAGGCATATGATGTAGCAAAGGCCCTTTATTGAAACGGGCGTGCCTGTAACCCTGGAGCTCAACACGCACCCTTGCTACCAGCAGCTCTAGTTTACAATAAGAATCATTATTACAATGAAGTGTACTGTAGTCGAGGCTTTAATGTCTTCTGAGCAGAAGGGGGCTCTGTGACAGGCTTCCTATTCAGAGGCTGAGAAAATAAGCAGTGCTTTCAGGAAGTGTATTCTGCACAGCGCAGCCCCATTTGATGAAATGCAGAACCTGCTAGCTTGTAATACTCCACACAGCTTGTGTTCAGGCAGTATGGAACAACAAAAAAGGGGATGTTGCACTCTGGGGTATCCCATATTGTAGACACTGCTATGCCTGACATATTCCATATCTAACGAAGGTTGGATCAGCCGAAAGCGTCCAAGTTTGTGTCTAACCCTGTTGTCGATACTGCTGGAGGGCCTTCCTCCCTAGCTCTGGGACAGCAGTGCATCCTACTCTGATTGTCATTTTCCCACATGACTATTCACTCTAGGACCTTCTTCCTCTTTGAGTAAATAGCACACGCAAACGTGTCAGAAAAGCTCTATTTGGTTTGGAGAAAAAAAATGGCTTTCATTCAGAGGCCCTCCCCTCAGCAAGAATGAAGTTGAGCAGAGGCATTTTCAGGAAATGACACACTCATTTGTCCACTGAGTTGCATACTACTACCTTCAATTCCATTGCAACGTTATTCCGTTGCAACGTTCTCTTGAATAAGCATCTGGAAAGCACGTAATTGCTCACAGGTGCCCAGTTCTTTTCTTCCATTATTTCCTCCTTCCTTCCTGTTCCTGTCCAACATTCTAGCCTGTTAATTTGCCGCCTGTGACCTTGGGTAATACTCCATTCTTACCTTAAAATGTAAATCCTCTTTCTCTTGCCCCTGCCAACAAGTGGAATGTGCTTCGGTGTTCATGTGGATCTGGTCCGTGGTCCTAAATAAACACAATTTGATACTTACACAAGGAGTCTCATTGTGAATGACAAATGTGCTTCAGCAATACAATAGTGTATTTAGGACATCCCAAGGAATGACGTCTTCTGACTTCTATCCCTGAAGACATCACAGCAAATGTCTTTATATAACTTCATACTCAGATGAGGGAGTTTTGGCTAGGTAGGCAAGATGGCTGACGGTATTTAGCGAAGTTCTGCGTCCATTGCCTGTTATCCTGACCATTCTTTGGTAATTAGCAGCCATCCACTAGTCGCCTGACGGCGAAACTGCTCCAGAACGTCGGCGCTCCAAGCAGTGAGGCGAAATGCACCAGCAAAACTGTGAGAGAGCCGACGCCTATGGGAGGCGGCCCTGTGGCATCGGCCGAGCATTTGTCCAAGGGCGCTTACAGGTGGGCAGAGTAACAGCTGACTGAGATGGACCTGTGACCTCCACCGGTAGATCGAGCCCAAAACAAGTCTTATAGACGATGCAGCATAGTTGGGCCTGGAAGGGGTGGTGTGGACTGGGTGGGGACTGGACTGCAGCCTCAGCTGTCCCGGCCGTACTGTTGAGAGAGGCCCCCTGGAGCCCCAGAGGTCGTATTGGGCCTGGGCACCTTCAGTCGTGAGGCAGCGTTGTGTCGCAGCTCCTCCTGCACTGGCACGGCTGTGGGAAAGCAGACTGCCGGGTGCCACAATTGCCCGGGCACACCTGGAAGCGGGCGCTGCGCCTCGCTGGAGGCCAAACATTAAGCATTCATGATGTGAGGAGCTGGGAGGAGGCCGGGGGTGATCCTGACCGCCCGCTTACCTTGCTGAGAAAGGAGGCGGCCGGGATGTCCGGGGACGACCCGGGCACAGGCCTAGGAGCTGTTACCTACTGAGGGATCCACCACATCAGCGAGAACTACTGACCTGAGACCGCGCAGCGAGAACAGCGGGGGAAGGGATAGCATCCTGACTGAACCCCACCAAACTGGTACAGACACAAGCTGGGGTATGTGAATAGCTGGAGCGGTGAGCTGAATCTCCTATCCACAGAAAAAGCCCAAAACTGGATCGGCCCTTGCTAGAGTTGAGATCGGTCTGTCCCTGGGGCGCTAAACAGAATTGCAGCAACAGAGAAGTAGCGATCGCATGGGTACCCTGGACCTCAAGGTGAACACTGAAATGAACTACGCTTCAGACACTACCACCTGCACTGAAGGAACTATTGCTGGCAGAAAGAGACATAAGCAGGGTATCGGTTGGGGGCATGGTGCTGATGCTCAAGGGAAGTAACTAGCACCTTAGGGACCCTGCAAATTGGCTGCAAGCGCTCCTGCCGAATTGCTGTGTGACACCAGACAACAAGGGCTGGATCCTTCGGTCGCACGGGGGGCCGCCCCACCTGGACTGAACAGAGACTGCCCCGCGGCAGAAGCTGACAGAGTGACAGCGAGTGTTCTGAATACAACATATTGGGAGACGGGCACGATTAGACAACATCTGATTCATACCGGAGCCTGAAAAGAAGCTATTGCATGCCTACAGCCCAGAGGTTAGCTATGGGTCACGTGTGATCGACCACGTCACAGACAGTGCACCGACCTGGTGCAGATGAACTATCTGAGACCGAAGACACCACAAACCATGAGTCTTTGCTCCTAACGTTAGCTGCCAAATTGGATTGCGGTTGAAAAACTAGGCGTAACCCTCAACCAAACTTGCACATACGTGAAAGCTAAAATCGATAATGTGATGATTGATTTCAGGCTCCTGTGTGCTGATCACCGCAAGCTCGCTGATAAGGTGCAAGCTAATGAGCTCATACTGGCAAAACTGCAACCAACAACACGCTCAAACACCACCATGCTACAAAGTCTGCTAGACAGGGTGAGCGCCTTGGAAGAAAGGCTGGAAGATGCAGAATTTCGGGCATGCTGGAACAGTGTGCTGGTAGTGGGCCTCCCGGAAGGTGAGGAAGGCCAGGATGCACTATCCTATGTTGAGAACTGGCTGAGGGAGGTGCTGCCCAAAAACACACTGTTGCCCCAGTTTGTAGTGGAGTGTGCGCACAGAGTACCGGCCCTCAGACCATCTCCGGGCCCGAACCCTAGGCCACTCCTAATCCGGCTACTGAACTACAGACACAGAGACACTGTCCTGAGAGAAACCTGCAAGCTGTCAGATAAAAAAATACAAAGGGCGCACATCATGCTGTTCCCTGATTACACGGTGCAGGAAAAGAGATGTAGAAGCTTCTTCCAGTCAGTGAAATAGCACCTGCGTGAATTGAACATGTGCTACTCCCTGATCTTTCCTGCAAGGCTTTGGGTGATGGCGAAGGGTACCACCCACTTCTTTGAGTCGCTGTCAGACACTTTGGGCTGGCCGGAAGAGCTGGGGCTGACGACCGGGCGCACATCACCAGAGAATCAGACAAGATGACGCCAGAGCAGGGGAAACCGCAGGAGAACCAAAAACAAGGGGTCAGCCTGACAGGTCACACCAAAAGTTGTCCCCAACCTGGAGCAAATAATAATAGAACAACGTAAAGCCCTGCAGGTTGTGGTGGAAATCCGTGACCGGTTGCACAGTTCAGACCTAGAAACAGAATCCACCAAATCAATGGGGGCCGGATTTGCAGACTCTGACTGGGGTGATGCCGCAAACTTCCGATAATATCATATAAGCAGCCGACGGGTGGTAGCTGGTTGGGCGAAGGCCCCATGGACTTGAATGATTGTGGTGGAGGGGCCCCACTCTGGTTGAGCCAGGCGCCCATGTCAGAGAGGCAGGGACCTGTTCATGTGAATGGGACAAACTCACTGGTGGCTGCTGGCTGGGACCGACACGCCACATGAGGTGAAGAGGCATCGTTTAATTTCAAATTTGGATGCACATGGCTCTTCACATGTGTAATTGCAGGGGCACTTAGGATCTGATTTCACCATACACTCGACCCCCAACAGACACTGACACACTCAGTACTTGCCATGGTTCGACGTTATAGTTTAGGAGGTCCCTTGTTGTGGGCCCGCTCTCTTGAAGTTGCAAATGTAGAGCTGACCCCCACTTTCCTTTTCACACCCATAAAGGAAGGGGACGACGCCTGATCCCCACATAAACGACTACTCTCACTAGACACGGTAGAACTAGGCCATACATCTCTCATGAATGATGCAGACACACATGAACCCACACTATGGCACACGTTATTGATATTATTACCTGGAATGTAAGGGGAATACACATGCCAGCGCGATGCTACTTCATATGATCATATACTCATATTTACAACGTAGAGCCACTAACATATCATTCCTGCAGGAAACTCACCTAACAGAGGCGGAAGCGATCTGCCGGCAATGGTAGGGCCAAGTATTTGGCACCAACTTCTCCTCTCAGGCAAGGTCGGCACTGATATGGGTAAAAGCGGGGACTCCTTTTGATATAGAGGAGATGAAGGCAGATGAAGGCGGCAGATAACTGCTTGCTAAAGGCCGATTGAATGGCCAAATCATCTTGATATGATTAATTTATGCCACTAATACCAAGCAGGCAACATTCCTTTGTCAACTCATGGGTGTCCTGGCCCCCTGGAGCAGGATCCGCTGGTTGTTGGATGGAGACTTTAATTCTGTGCTGGATGTCACCTTGGACCTCTCATTCCCCCCTCTGACACGCACCACAGCCCTATTGAATGCTCTAGCACTGAATACGTGGCTCACCCACAGACATATGGTGTGCTCCTAACCCTGATACATGCATATATTCCTTTTACTCCCACACACACGACCTTCATGTAAGGCTGGACCGCATGGTGAGTTCATCTTCACTATTGCCCTTCGTCTTGCAGATAGAATACCTAGGGTGCACACACTCCAATCACAACCCCCAGAACATTCAGATTGACTGGGATGTGGGCCCACCGCGTGTCCCCACCTGGTCCCTTCAACCAGTGGCACTGGAGGACCCAGCATTCCGTGCCTCCTTGGTAGCCAACACGGTGGAATACTTTGACATTAATGAGGGCTCTATAAGTAATACTCTTCTTGAGTAGGAGGCTTTTAAGGTGACTACCAGGGGACACAGCATGGGACTTGCATGGAACATACACAAATAGCTAATTGTAGATGTAGGTAGGGTAGAGCGCGGGTTATTGCAACATGACACACGGGTGGCATCATGTATGAGTGACACACGGTGATTACACGCGGTGCGTAGCGAACACATGGAACTATTGGAAAGGTAAAGATGTCTGAATTATGCAGTGCTCATGCGGTGTGAGATAGACTGGGGAGGCTGATCAGTTGGCGCCTTTAGTCCCATCCCTGGTTCACACTGACCAAAAATATAGGTTTGTGCCGGCACGCAGTACTTCATTGAATTTGCAACACTTCTTCAAAGTGGCCAAATACTCAGTGGACTGATGGCCCTACTCTGGTTGTTAATAATAGGATCTAGAGAAGGCATTTGACTCCCTGGAGTGGGGATACCTGTTAGCTATGCTAACATGCTACAAACTTAGGGACGCCTTTATCAAGCTGTTATATAATGAGCCGACGGTTAGAGTGCTGACCGGGCCTCATATCTCAGCCTCGATCAGGGTGAAGCGGGGAGCCCAACAGGGATACCCACTATCCCCGTTATTGTTCTCACTAGCTCTTGAGCCCTTGGCGATGGCCATTCGAGCACGAGGTGCGGACTGGGGAATTCTGTTGGGAGATGGCACACACACAATCTCACTGGGGCACGCTTTCTCTGACGGTTATGGGCCACATGGCCCTGATTAAAATGGTAGTTTTACCCCAGCTTTTATATTGCTTCACCAAACTACCCTTGTACATACCACGCCCTTCTTTCGGACCCTTGAGGGAGTGGGGAGGGGTTTTATCTGGGGGTGCTCCCGTTTCCGAGTGGCTCTCCGGAAGCTCTACTCACCGACAACTCATGGGGGAATGGCGCTGCCCAATCTAGAGCAGTACTACCTCACTGCACAACTGCATTGGGTGGCCATGTGGCTCTCCGGCGCCAGCTACCTGACAAGGCAGCCGTTTCTTCATCTTGGTCACTTGGCGCCCTTCTCACTTTGTTTTATCCATTCCCTGATGGGAAGGCACCAGCCCCTCTGTTGCTCAACACATCATACCGCTACTACAGCAGGTGTTTATACATAGCACGAAGCTCAAAAATGTATGCGGCTGCGCTTCCATTGTTGGGCACTCCCAGAGGTTGCACGCCTGTCATGTTGCTGGAGCTACGCTGCTAGGGAGAGGTGGGGATCCGTGACGTAGGATATCTATCTCACGAGGGTGCCCTTCTGTCATTTGATTCACTGGTTGTAGGGGATGGACTCCTGTTCCTCTTGCATCACGCACTCATAGCAACACTGAGCAAACACTGGGGCGATATGACCCTGGAACCCCCAGTACACTTAACAATCCAATATCTACATGTTATGGGGCAGGGCTGGCACCTCACAAAATGAAATGGTTTGCTGCATCATTTAGACACCATACAGCGACAACATTGTCACGCCGGCGGCAAAGCTCGGAGGAGGATCTTTGCCGTCCCTTTATAGATGCTGAGTGGACCACTGTACTAGAAGGTCCTATTAGCATACCACGGAATATGCGCTTTCGATTAATACTATACTACATAACACAAAAAGCATACCACACCACAGCCAAAATCAATAAATATTTCACCTGCACAAACGCAGAGTATCCAGGATGCTCTGCCACAGGTTCAGATTTGCTACACATGCTGTGGAGCTGTCTGTGGCTCAGATAGTACTGGGGGGCTGTGACTGATGTTCTGGCTCGCTGCATGGAACGCACGGTACCCCTGTCATGGGAGATGTGTGCCCTACATATTTATCGTAGGATCAAGAGCCAAAGAGTGACCTCTCGCTTTATCGCTTTGGGACATGTGGTGGTGAAGCGGCTGATCACTAAATGATGGAGAATCCCCCTGAGCCCCCTATGGCACTGGCTTGGAGACGCTCCCTACAGGTGTGGGCTACAGTGGAAAGTGTTGCGCTGCATTGGGAGGACACATTAGGCCTATGCAAAATCCCAATTGCAACACATTGGTACACGATTCTGTGTGACCTGCAGAGACAAGGCGGTGATATAGCTGACACGTTAGTCCCCATCAACACTGCACAGTGTCAATTAAAAAAAGCACGTTAATAGCAAAGAGAGCATGGTAGAGGAACTGCCAGTAAAACCACAATCGGACAACACCAGATGCAGTCCTAGTACCGTGCAATTGCAGATCGAAATGAATAGGCGCGTATGTTTCTAATGAGATGGGGATCTGGAAGGTTGCTCTAGTTCGAGCATAGCCAATAGGTCTCGCCTTTGGGACCTTATATATGTTTAGTTATCCAGCACAATATCCTTGGTGCAACAACATCAAGTGCTGCATGGCTAAACACTTATAAGGTCCCAAAGGAGAGACCTATTGGCTATGGCAATGCTTGTTTTATAAAGCAATAAGCTCTTTAAAAGGCCCTCTGCTGCCCAGAAGGACCAAGCCGCAATGATGACTTCCTTCGGCAGGCCCTGGAGGGGCACCGCGAGAGGCAGTCTGGGGGTCAGCGCGGCTGCGCCTCTGATGTGCTTCTGCTGGAAAACCGAGGCTTGTCTGTCAGGGCGTGTATTCTTTACAGCCCTGGAGATGTCAGAACACATGTCGGGTTTTATATAGTAATGTTTTTTTTAATTGTCTCGTTTCGATGGAGCGTGACCATGCAGCGTGGTGATTGTTTCTAAGGATGAAGGGCTGAGGGGGTGCTATGTCTTATCATGGTCGATGCTTCTAGAATGTCCGTGGTGCGCAAAAGCGCTTCAAAGCGCTGAGTGAAAAACGGCAGAGGAAAGGTGGAGACAAGAGAGGGAAGGGAAGAACATAAAGGGTGTATACAACATGGGACCCGAGGAAAGGGGAGCGTGGCTTTATGCAATGGGTGTGCGCGGCTTTATGCAATGGGGGTGCGCGCTAACCGCTTGTAATAGTTCAACTCAAATACTGCCCTAAAAAAATCAATATGTGGAAATAGGGGTGGAAGAAGGGGACACGGAGGGAAGTAGGGGATTAGAAAAAAAAGGCAGAGGGACAAAGGGAACGAGTGGTGCGCACGAGCAGCCCACCTCTCTTTCCTTCATTCATTTAGTTGCTTCTCATGGATCCAGCAAGCATTTTATACAGTAATGGGCTTTTTTAATTGTCTCGTTTCGATGGAGCGTGACCATGCAGCGTGGTGATTGGTTCTAAGGATGAAGCGCCGAGGGGGTGCTGCATGTTATGTCATGACTTATCATGGTCGATGCTTCTAGAACGTCCGTGGTGTGCAAAGACGCTTCAAAGCGCTGAGTGGAGAACGGCAGAGGAAAGGTGGAGACAAGAGAGGGAAAGGAAGAAAATAAATGGTGAATACAACATGGGACCCGGGGAAAGGGTAGCGTGGCTTTATGCAATGGGGGTCCGCGCTAAACGCTTGTAATAGTTCAACCCAAATACTGCCCTAAAGAAATCAATACGTGGAAATAGGGGTGGAAGAAGGGGACACGAAGGGAAGTAGGGGACTGGAAAAAAAAGGCAGAGGGACAGAAGAAATGAGTGATGAGCTTGAGCAGCCCACCTCTCTTTCCTTCTTTCATTTAGTTGCTTCCCTGTGAAATGGATACAACAGTGCGACGCGGGACGCTTGTAATAAGAGAAGCTGACGAGGAGGGAGTGGGAGAAGGGAGGGGGTAGGGGATTCACGCGCTCTAAGGCTTAATGAGCCATTACAGAAAGACAGATGGCCTGTGCACGTGCGTGTAACCGCATGCTGGAGGCCGGCAAAAGCCTTTGGGTAGCACTTTGAAAACCCAGTTACTAAATGTCTCGCCAGACAGCGCATGCGCTGGCTCAGGCGAGACCTAATAATGGGCCGAAAAGAAAAGCAGTCAGAAGAAAATCACAGGTGAACCAAACAATCAAGTACAGATTCAAGTCAAGGGGCACAGCAGAGAAAGCAGGCACAGAAGGTGCTAAGGAAGAGCTAGAGGGGCACAGCGGGCAGCAAGTAAACTAAGCACGGAGTTTAGGGCAGCAAGATGGGAGCTAGCACACGCACCTGCTCGATGGGGACGTGCTGCAGCTTCCTTCTGCACCTATCTCGTTTGCTGTGCCCTTTGCTTGTCTTTTGCCCGTTTCTCTTTTTGTGCACCTTATTCATATGTGCCCGGTTATCTGTTGTGATCTGTTGTAACGTGTGCTTTTGTGCCTGATTTCTTTGCTGCGCCTTGGAATTTTGAGGCTGTGCCTGTGAGTAAGGAGTACTTTTTGTATCACTGCTCTGCGAACCGGCCCGTATTGCCGCCTCTTTTCCTGACACTCTCTGCTCCCGCCTTCCAGTACCTACCCCCCTCCCAGGACCTACTTACTGAGTCTGCAGCACGACCCCATCGAGCAGGTCCGCATGCTAGCTCCTCCCTCGCTGCCAAAAGCTCAGTGCTTAGTCCTCTTGATGCCGCTGTACCCATCGAGCCCTCCCTTACTGCTTTTGCTTACTTTCTCTGCTGTGCCCCTTAATTTGAATCCATACTTGATTGTCTGGTTCACCTGTGCTTTTCCTCTGCCTGCTTTTCTTTTTGTGCCCTGTGCTTGTCTTTTGCCTGTTTCTCTTTTTGTGCCTGTTATTTGCTAGTATATGCCTGGTTATCCATTGTAATCTTTTTTAACTTGTGCTTTTGTGCTTAATTTTTTTTGCTGCACCCTGGGATTTTGAGTCTGTGCCTGTGTTTGTAACGTGTGCTTTTTGGATCGCTGCTCTGTGAGCTGGCCCACCTTGCCGCCCGTTTTCCTGCCACTCATAGCTCTTGCTTCCCGTCTTCCAGGACCTACTTAGTGGAGGCCGCTGTGCGCCAAAGGCAAGCCCGTCTGCGCCCTTCCATGCATGGATGGCACACAGTGCCAGGAACCCTGGGCTCCCCGCCATCCGCAGCTACACTGACCCGGATCTCAGAACCTTGAACTTTGGACTCCAAAACAACAACTGCTCCTGCACTGCTTCTTGCTCAACAGTGGGACCTATCCATGCCGCTACCGCCTCTACTTCTGCAACACTGGAGCACCCACGCACACAACCGCCACCAGCATGCCTACCACGACTGTGCTGTAAAAACTCCACTGCCTCCTGCTCAATGCCCCATGGCTCTGCAAACATGCCCTAGAGATCTGGGACACAATCACCTCCCTCACGCCCAAGGTCGTCTTCCTCACCGATACCTGGTTCAACCTGGCATCCACACCCAACCGCCATGGCCATGCCCAGCTGCTGCAAGATAGCACACCAGGACTGCATCAAGAAACACGGAGGTGGGATCACTATGATTCCCAAAGACGCCATCCACTGCACAACTGTCACAGACATCACCACCCATATCATGGAACACCTGAACTTCCTCCTCAGAATAGATAGCAAAACCACCATTTGAGGCACCCTCGCCTACAGATTGCCAGGACCAGACCCCGGTTTCTTTGATGCCCTCCCTGAACTCATCACTCTCCAAGCCATCAACACTGAACACTACATCTTCCGTGGAGACCTTGACCTTCACCTCGATGACCCCAATGACTCCAACACAGCCAACTTTCTCGAAAGCATGAACAGCATTGGCCTCGTATGGCTAGTCACAGGCCCCACACATATCGCAGGGCACACACTGGATCCTATCTTCAGAACCAGCAACAGAATCAAGTACAGCCACACCAGAGCTCACCTGGACGGACCACGCAATTGTCCACTTCACCTTTACAGCAACCGCAAACAGACGACCCCAGCATCTCACATCGCATTTGGAACAAAGTATCCAAAAACCTATGGACCAACGCCCTCAACACTTCCCATCCGACACCATGACCAACCTGGAACAGACTATCAATAACTTCACCACCTGGATCTCCAACTGTGCCAACAGAGTCGCCCCATCAAAACTACCAAACTCAAATGACCCAACAAACAAGCCAGCTGGTATACCCCGGACCGGAGAACCAAAAAACGCAAATAAAAGCAACTGGAAAGTCAGTGGCACACCAGCAAGGAGCCCACCGACCAGACCACCTCCAAGATATCACTCAACTCCTAAAAGAGACGGGAAGGAACGCCTTAGCCTACCATATCAAAGCCAGCTCAAACCACATCAAAGAACTCTGCTGTGTTTGGAGCCTAACATATTTGAGTGTGGTGGTCCTCATCACTGCACTAAAATGCTTAGTCACGCGTTTATAGCGCCTCCTGACACTAGTGGTGCTGAGGCAGAGTAGCAAGATGTATTGCAGCCCGAAGCACTCATGTAGGCTGAGCAGCGTGTACCATGTGTGCTGAGAGTATGGCAGAGTGCACTGTACTGACTGCACACTCTTGCAAAGCTGCCGGCTGTTTGAAACCTTTACTTTAATTGGCTCATTGGTTCACTCCGGCCTGGAGGATCATCTGCGTTGGCTAGCTACATATTGATCAGAGCAGCTGCTGAGATTCACTCAGCCCGGGCTAGCCTCATCACGTGACATTGGCGTCATGGGAATGCATCCTTTGCTGATAGGAAATTAAAGCACTAGTGAGGTGGTGAGCGGCAGGTATGTGTCTTTGCTGCACCACTCCCTGTGTGCTGCCAGTTTGCGGTCTGTCCTGACAACAATTGGCAGAGTAGACCAGCTTTTACAGTCATTTCTGCAAAGGCAGGATCGCAAAAGATCTGACTGCCTCCAGTACTGTGCTGAAAGAAAGAGCACTTGTCAGCCGCATTAGTCTGATAATTCATGACTTCTGACATGATGTTAATTTACTGTGGCAACAAATGATGCTGGAATGGCATAGCTTGCTAAACAACGATGGATTTCACCCAGATCTGTGACTGGGGTGAAGGTTTGATTTGTTCAGCATTCCGTCCCTCATCTGTTTTTTTTGCATGATGTTAATTTACAACATAAATAGTACTGGGCACAAAGGGATGATCCCACCTGCGTTTTATTAGGGTTTCTGCTTGGTGAACCGTGTTAGGGATTGAGCAGGTTATTGATAGGCTGAAACCTCTCGTAGCAGTCGCAGAGGAAATAAAGGAACGCTTTGGCAACTCCAGCTCTGACAGTATTCAAAGAAAACACACTTGCAGCAATGCAATTCATATAAATTGCTCTGCCTGTATTAAGCGCTGATGAGATAACAAATTGAATGTGTAATGACAGCAAACCTTTCAGTGTTTTCAAATAGTCCCTCATGAATTCCTAACGAGGAGGGTGTGATTTAATTTCTGATATTTACTTATTTCCCTAATCTTCATTGCTTGTTTTTACTCGCAAGAAAGTGCCACTCATAGTCTTTGAAATGTCACTCATAATTACACTGAAATTATGAAAATGTCACACATAGCAAACTGAAACCTTGGCAGCTATGGCTACACAGGGGCAGTTTCTCAATCCATTAGGGCTCTGTGGCAGTTCTCCACTGAAATCCCCTCATATTTCTGCACAAATATTAAGTAGACAGCTTTATTTAGAGACAGATGTAAATAAATCGATGTATTTAAGTCTGGGCTGTCTATCCCAGGCTGCCTGCTCCGCCTCGCTCTGAATCAGGAGACGGAACCCAGACAGTAAATCAACTTTCTGAACAGTGACGCACGATGCAGGGTTTATCATTCTAAAGCTCTTTATTGCCATTGTATTCTATAGTAGTATCCACTATAGGCCAATGTCGCCTTCACCGTCCTTGTTTCAGGGATCGGAGTCTCTGTCCCTGTGTGAGGGCAGCCATCAGTCATTCACAGGCATAGATTCCACCCTCTCTCATTCGTCAGACATAGGAGTGGATGCAAGCATCTATGCTTCAGTGCCATGTCCTTGGTAATGGTAAGTGATATAATGCTAATCTTGTGTTATGTATATTGTGCTGAGAACCGTGGTCATGCTAACCTCCACCTCTGGAACACCCCAGGCCCTGGCTGCACAGCGCTGCCTCATTAGAAGTGGAGCTGCTGTATTTGTTCCCCTGCAAAATTGATCCAAAAGCCGAGCAGGGTTTTTGTTCTCTTGCGAAGTTGATGCAAATATCGGAGTCAAGCACAAAGGGAGAAATATGCGCTTATAGGTAAGACAATCATCTGCAGTATGGTGATAAAACTGGTCCTATCATCATGCCCTTAAAATTAATGAGCAAAACATGGATTGATTTACGAACAATGAATTTAAAAACATTAAGGCAACACACATCAGAGATTTAGTTCCTCTCTTATTTCACATTTTACCTATTCTTGCATTCCCAAAGACGCTGAAGCCATAGCAAGGTGCCTGTCAGTGGGTTGGCCTCTCTGCAGAGCACATAGAACAATGTTCATGTTTTCCAGTTTATTTCAGTTGCAATTGAAGTTTTGAAGAAATGTGTGTGAAGGGGGTACAGTGTACACAGATGTCAAAATATTTACAAGAAAAAATTAAGAAGGAAATATATTGCTTAAATGTGAGGGAGTGCAGTGTATGTTTGGAAGTGGTGAAGTGTGTAAAGAGGGTGCTGAATAGGAAAGAGAGGTGATTGAAGCTGTGCAGATGGAAGAGATAAGTAGAGGAAAAGATCATATATATCTAACATAAAACACACACAAGTGAAGGGCAAACCTCCTTCCACTGGCCTCAATACTATTTAATTGACAGACTCACAATTTGAGAATTGAACCATTTCCAATATTAATTATTTATAACAAATCATTGTTGTTACTCATTTATCTTAAACAGTTAACCATTGACAAAACCAATCGTACTGATGGGTTTTAGGCGCATGTCAGTTGTTTTATTACATATATGGATGCAATTACATCTCAGAGAGAAACCAACATGCTGGTCGGGTGGTACACTATGGGAATCACAGAAATTAATTTTAGATGTTCCCTTTTAGAGAGTCCCCACTTTTTTCACCCCACTTGAAGACCCGTCTGCACATATTTCTGTATGACTGATTACAGCCAGCAGCTGTGGGTACTTCCCTAAGCCTGGTTGAAACGTTTTTTCCAAAGTTTATGCCACATGCAGTGCAAGACACTGGCAAGCACACAGTTTATGGGCTGAAGTTGTTAAGCTGTACAATTTGCTCATTACTGTAATTGTTGAACATATTAATACAGTAAGCTATGGGGCCGTTTTTAATGTGTTTAATATTTCAAAACTATACGATCCCACTGCTTTATAAGCCTTGCCTTATCACTAAATTAATATTCTTTCTAATGCATAATTTGCCAATCTTTTTTCATTCTTGTTCTCTGGCGGAGGACCCACTCTGGACCCCGCGTTTATCCATTAAGCTTGCTCGCCTTACTAGCTATATAAAAGTCACATCCATCTTTTATTCCCCGCCACTTTCTAATGTCACCAGCCACTATTGCTGCTACTCACTGGGCATTGCTGTAGCCCAGCTGTAAGTAACCTCTAGGTGTGGTCTGTGGCTGTGTATAGGAGGTACCAGGTAAAAGGCGTGGCATTGACCCAGTCCTATGGTCCATACCACTTCTCCTCCAACACACCCCTTAAACCTTACCCTCCCCAACCCAGGAATGGGGAAGAGTTGTTTGCCTGTTATGCTGAGCACAGGATGTACCCTCTAGACATGCTTTTTTCAACATTTTTGAACTTCTGGAAAAGATACATTAGTTTGCCTCCTGTCAACAGAGGTGTAATAGAGCAATCATTTATTTTCTCATGGTGCTATCTCCGAAAGCAGTGGAGATGTGACATGTGGTGCCATAATGGCATAAATAAGATCTATGACATCACATGAAAGGTTGTAAGCAATGTTTAGGACCAGTTATGGTGCATAGGTCACCAGAATTAGCAAAGTAACGTGGTTTTAAGTTGTTGGATAGTAACCATAGGTTCCTTTCAACCGAGGTTTATTATTGGAATTTGCACGAATGTATAACTTCCATTAATAAAAGGAACCTAATGATTATAACTAGTCTTTTGTTAATTTTTTTCTATGATGTACTTTGGCCTTTGAACATGGTGTACAGTGGACATAATCAGCAGTTGTTTGACACTGGGCAGAAAACATGGTTTTTGCCCTATCCCTTACCTGGCTCTCCTGTTACCAGAGCTCACAGGGCTAGGTCTCACTCACTCCCTGTCTGGTTTCCTTCAGAGCCCACAGGGCGTGTCTTATTTATTATGCCTAGTGAAGCTCGAAAGTACCTATACCTGACCTCCTTGTCTACAGAGCCCGGAGGACATGTCCACTTCCTACTGAGCTCTGGGCACTGAGAGTGCCTGGACTACCTGTCCCAAATGGTCACTGGGTATCATGTGTTGCTATACCCAATAAACCATTGGTGTGAGGAATGGCCAGTGCCGTGCATTTAGTCACTCTACCCACAAAGCTCTCAGCCTTTGGCCATACCTAATGAGCTATGGGAGACGTGAGGACCTCATCAATAGTACCCTCTTGTACCGAAATCCTGCAGAGCTTGGACGGTGCCTCAAGTGTAGTGAGCATAGGAGTTGGTCTTTGATCACCCCCTGCAAGCAGGCCCCATGCCCTTAAAAATTCACAGAAGAACCCACTTATATGTGTACACAGGGCATTGCTTATGAGCATACAGGCATTCGGCCACCTTGCCTCCAAAGCCACTGGGCACTGCTGGTGCCTATTGAGCTCTGTGTGGGTGGTGTTGCCTTTGTCCATGCCCTGTACCTGATCCTCAAACCCCAGAGCCCGCTGGCTATGGCATTGGCAGCTGACTCTAATAGGTTCAAGGGGAACCAAAATGGTAATTGTCTCATGGCATAGTCATCAGAGCATTATTTCTTAAATCATTTGAAGTTTATTTAAAAAAATATGAATAATAATAAATGCCATTTATTGCCAATCAGCCAGCATTGCAATAGTGTCGGCTGCTTTAGTCCCTCGTCCAAAATGCTGAAGTGTCATGTTAAAGCCTTCAATGGCTGGGCAATGTCTTTAAGGCCCATTATATTAAAAGCAATAGCCAGTTTCAGATTCTGACTGGCAGGATACTAAGCTTGTCAGATTATGCCAATTTGGACTTGTGTCTTTTTAAGGATTGTCTGTATTTCATGAAAATCATTTTCAGGTTTTAGGTGGATTAGTAAAGAGCCCGCTAACAGAAACCATGACCATGAAGATATCGTCCATTGAATTTCTGATAATGGGTATGCAAAATCTTTTTTTAAAAATGTTATTTGCATTTAGAACAAGAATACAAGAGAAAATGGGGATATTGAATTTCTGCAAACAGAAATTTCGTATAATTTTGTGCATCATCCCAATAGAAAGAGAAGAGCGAGAGTAGAGGAGTAAAACAACAGAGATTAGGGTAAGGGTGAGGGAGAAGGTGAAAGGGGAGAAAGAGTAAATACTCCATCCTGAAAAGGCACCCTGAGACCCTAGTCTCTGACCATCGTACCACCGTGGACAAGGGCCCAATCATCAATGACCTTATCTTTTACTCCAGGAGAACGGCCATCGGGCGCAACACACTCTTGAACCTTCTCTACGTACATAATACCAGGAACATTCCACACGGCAGCAAGCTCACGATCGCACCTTCCGCAATCCTGCGTGCTGACCTCACCATCACCTTATACAAAAATGGCATCATCCTGATCCAAGCTTCAACAAAAGATCTTAACAAATTTGCAGACCTCTTCCCTCTCCTTAAAAAACATGTACACGACCCTCCTGCATCCCAGCTCCCCCTGTGCCTTCCCCCGCCTAAACCTCCAAGGGAACTTGCCCTCTCTCGAGCCACCCACGACAGGGCTCCAAATGCAGACCGACAGAGCACCCCTACTACGCATCCAGCGCCTACCAATGCCGGCGAGCCTATACCCACTACCTCCACTCCACATTCCCTTCCCTCTCTTCCAGATCCGGACACAACCCCCATGGTCCCACCCTCTAGACAGCCTTGCCCGTCTACATGCCTACCCACACAAGCCATCAGTAACCTCCCCAAACCCTCTACCTCTAATCCAACTTGCCGGGGGGATACCGGAACTCCCATCTCTGGTTGTCTTAGTCACACCCCTAAGCCTAATCCCGCTACCTCTAATCCACCAAACCGTGAGGATACTGGAACTCATGACGCTGATCGACTTACCCAAACTACTACGCCTACTGACACTCCCCCCCCCCCCAGGCCAAACCCTCTAGACCTCATTGCTCGTCCTCCAGGGCCCCCTCACTAGCCATCAGTAGCCTCCCTAAACACTCTACCCTAAAACCTCCCTACCGCGGGGTTATTGGAACCCATGACTCTGGTCGTCTCAACCACACCACAAAGCCCACTGCACTCTCCACCAAGTCAGTTCCATCACCGCCGACCCCTTGCCCGCAAGAGCACCCTTCTTTCAGGGATTTGGACATTCTCCGCCGCAAAGCCACTGAATTAACCCTGTGCATACACAAGTCCCCCATGGACCTCAAAAACCTCCTGCACCTCTCGGAACTCACTCTCTCTAAAATCAGGCTCTCACAGAACTCTACCCCCCCAACATCCTACTCCAAGCCCCTTCTCCACCCTTTCCCGTTACCCCTGAGACACCTGCACCCTCAAAGGCAGCCCTGCTACCTCTCAGAGGAAGAAATACAGGGCCTCCTCCTATCCTACAAACCTACCCCTGCTATGACTAGCACTATGGAACCCTCGGAGGATGAAATTGCCGACCTCCCCATTAGCTACTCTAATCCATGCCCCTCTGTCCTGAAGACAGATCAACCCATACGGACGGTTGCAATCAATCCTCGCAGAACAGCCACCCTCCGCAACAGAGGAATAGTCAACAGTAACCTAGCACCAGTCCCAACTTCCGGCCCTAATCCCGTTTCTCATACCGTCCCCTCTCTATCTGGTCTCCTTATCAACTGCCGCTCTGCGGTAAAGCATGCCGCTGATGTCGCCAATCTCATCCTGAACCTAAATACAGATGTAGCAATCCTGACGGAATCCTGGCTCAACGAATCCTCCTCGCCCTGCCTAGACCTTCTAGTCCCGCCCAACTATCTCATCGTAAGGTTGGACAGGCAATCTAAAAAAAAAGGGGGCGGCATTGCCTGCATCTACCGCTCCAACCTCCTTATCACTGAACTTCTGGCCGAACCGACTGACTCCTGCGAATATCTTGCCCTATGTGTCTGCAACAACACCTCCCTTCAGTGCAGACTGCACATATTTTACCACCCTCCTGGCAAGAATGACACCTTTGTTGACTACCTTATGGAAATCATCACAGCCAAGGACTCCCAGAACGCCAATGACATTTTTCTTGGCGACTTCAACTTGCACTGGAACAACCCCAAGGACCCGCAGGTCAACGCCATCAGAGACTTCTTGGCCGACCAAGCCCTTACCCAAGCCTGCTCCCTCCCTACTCACTCAAAAGGGGCCACTTTAGACTGGATCATCGCCAAAGAATCTGCGGTCAAACTCATTTCCATTGATCCCTGCGACTGGTCTTACCACCACGCTATCACCTTCTGTCTTCCTGGCACCCACAAGTCATGGACACCGCAACCGGTGATCCCCAAAAGATGGATCAGGGACACCAAGAACCTGGATCACGAGAAATTGGCTGCTCGCTTTGCAACTGACCTCCCTCCTCCCCCCCATATTACCTCGGTCGACAACCTCACTGAACACTATTCCTCAACGATATCCAATATAATTGATGACCTTGCCCCGCTAAAACTGAAACGAACACAGATCAAAGACAGGAACCCTTGGTTCAACGGATCCCTTAACAATGAGAGGAGGTCTCTCCGACAAACAGAACGGAGCTGGAAAAAGCACCCTACTGCCGACCATCTTAAACTTCTCCGACAGGCTAGAAACGCCTACAACAAAAAAATCATTAATTCTAAAAAATAATTCTTCAGAGCTGAACTGGATAACTCGAAGAATAGACCTCGCAAATTATTCGAGCTGGTCAAACACCAATCAAATAAACTTGCCAAATCATCCAAAGAAACCCCCATATCTACAATAACATGCAAACAATTCTCCTCCTTCTTCTGTGATAAAATCTTTGCCCTAGGAAAGGAACTCATATCTGCTACCAATTCCCAAACCCTGCCTGTTCCACATCCCCACTCAGCGCTGCCCCCGCAGTCTTCCCCCAAAAACCAAGCTTCATGGTCCAACTTCAAAGTTTATGATAAACACTCGATCTCTAAAACTCTTTCCTCCCTAAGCCCCAACAATCACTTCAACGACCCTCTCCGTTCAAATTGCCTTGCCGTTGTTTCTCAGGCTATCATCCCATCCTGGACTACCATAATCAACTCCTCTCGCCTACAGGGATCAATTCCTGACTCTCTCAAAGCCGGCCAGGTGGTCACCATTCTTAAAAAACCCACTTTAGATCCTGCCTCTCCTGACAATTACAGACCTATCTCTAACATCCCTCCCCTAGCTAAAGTGCTGGAAAAATGTGTTCAGCAACAGTTAAGCCAACACATCGCTAACTTCCACCTTCTAGATGACTTGCAAACTGGTTTCAGACCTCGGCACAGCACGGAAACCACACTCCTCCACATTGTCGATGATGCCCTTCAAGCCCTTGACCAAGGCAAAACCTGTCTCTTGATCCTCCTCGACCTATCCTCGGCTTTTGACACGGTTAACCACGAAATTCTCCTGAATCGCCTCAATCTTAGGATGGGCCTTGATGGCACGGTGCTGGCCTGGTTCCGATCCTTCCTCCAGAACCGCTCGCAGAGAATCCTGATCAACGGCAACCTATCCGCCCCCTCTCCGATCACAGTTGGAGTCTCCCAAGGATCAACCTTATCCCCTACCCTTTTCAATCTGTACCTCGAACCGCTCTCAGAGGTGCTGCGCACTGCCAATATCTCCTACCACATGTATGCCGATGACACACAGCTCTACATCAATATCTCTTCTCTTGAGGATATCCGTTCCCTGAACGAGGCCTTAAATCTAACTGTTCACTGGCTCACATCCAACCAGCTCAAACTCAACGCCAAAAAAACAGAGTTTCTCTTAATCTCACCACCTAACGCCAATACAGACATTCAAGCTTGGACCAAGGTTATCACAGCACTAAACTGCTCTCCTACCATCGTTGACTCTGCTTAATCCCTGGGAATTACCTTAGATGGCAACCTGAACATGCAGGGCCATATCAACCTGATGGCCCATACCGCCAGATTTCACCTGAACTACCTACGAAACTTAAAACCTTTCCTCGACCCTCCTGATCTAAAATCAGCTATCCAGGCCTTAGTTATCTCTCGACTAGAATATGGTTGCTCCACTCTCGCAGGCCTACCCAAGACCTCTCTGGCACCCTTGAAAGCCTGCCTCAACGCCGCCGCCAGACTCCTAACTGGCTCCAAGAAGTTTGACCACATCTCGCCCCACCTTAAAGCTCTAAACTGGCTTCCTCTCTAGGCCAGAATCCAATTCAAACTGCCTTGCATCACCCACAAGGCCCTCTATTCCAAGTCCCCTGCTTTTCTCGCACAGAAACTCGTATTATCTGGAGGAAGCAGAAACTCCCGGTCCGCAAGTGCCCTTTTGCTCCAACCCGCACGCTTCAAGAAAAAAGAACACACATCCGGGCTTTCTCTGGGGCCGCTCCAAGAATATGGAACTCACTCCCACCCGCCATTAGAAGGATACAGTCTGTTGCCCACTTCAAAAAAGAGACCAAATCGTTCCTAATGGGCAAATTCCTCTCCTAAAGCTCACACTACAATCACCCCCTCAACCTGCCTTTACCTATCATCATTGCACTTTTCTGTGGCTGCCTTCCTTATGTTACCCACCCTGCACTTCGAACTACCCTCTGGGTGATGAGACTGCTTTTCTAGTTCATCGCATCGCTTTTGCTCCTATCTCGTTTAGTAGTCGATTTTTATGATTGTTTTGTTTTACCATATACTGTTTCTATTTGTTCCTTTATCCCTTGACTCTCCTTCCCCCTTGTTATATATTCCCCTGATTCTACTGTAAAGCGCTCTGATACCCTCACGGGTCTGGTTCGCGCTCTATAAAACACTAACTGGCAGATGCATCAAAGTTATGTTTTGCGAGTCCTTAATAGCGAATTTTAAGGAATCGCTATTAAAGACTCGCAAAACGGGATGCATGTAGGAATCGCAATGTTATTAGCGATTCCTACTGATTCCTTATTTGCGATTCGGTAATAGCTAATCGCTAATAAGGAATGGCTTTCCTATGGGCCTAAAGGCCCATAGGAATGAATGGGAAAGCCATTCCTTATTAGCGATTAGCTAATACCGAATCGCTAATGTTCCGCTATTTCAAGGGTGTCCAAAGGACACCCTGTTGCACCCCTGAAATGGACCTGTGCACAAATGTTACACACACACATGCCCTAAGGGCATGTGTGTGCGCAACATGTAACTTTGAAAAATGCACAAAAGTGCATTTTTCAAAGTTTTAGCAAATTACCACGAAGTTCAACTTCATGGTAATTTGCTCCCCCTATTAGGAAATTCGCAATTTTTTTGGGTTTCATGCATTGCATTTAAGGAATCTCATTTTGGGATTCCTTAAATGCAAGAGCAATTTAAGGAATCGCTATTTAGAGATTCCTTAAATTGCGATTTCTGCATTTGGGATGATGCATCCCTAATGCAAAAATACCGGGAGCAAACAGGCAGATTCTGAGAATCTGGCCGTTTGCTCCCGGTATTTTCTTTGATGCATCTGCCTGCTAATAAATAAATAAATAAATAAAAGGGAAACTCAGCTCTAGCGAAAACATCACATTTGAGCATCCCACGGTACAAAAATATTAAAATCCTAATAGCACAGTTGAACAGCTGAGACAATTAGTTATAGGTTAGGGCGTTAGGCTCCCAAAGGTGGTGCATTTTTGGGGGAAAAAGCTGTTAGGGCCAGTGACATGATCATGGGTTGATCACAGTGACCTTTCCTGTTCGACAAAAGGCGCAGTCATGTAGCATCTATTAATCTGTGCTAGGGATCTGACTTGCGTTAAGGGAGAGTACAGTGTTTAATTGTCTAGGAGTGGGGTGCTGTGTGCGGAGATATGTTAAGAAAGGTTCCCAAATGTTTAGGCCAGTATGGCGGGGGCATGTGCTCCAAAAGTTAGCCGCTGTTCCTGATAGTAAATCACATCCTAGGTGGTTTAAAGAACAATAATTGTGGTGTGCCCATAATCATTCCTATGTAACGGAACAGTGCCCAGAGTCCGGATCTTATAGGCATATTTAAAAAAAAAAATTATTTATGCATTTATAAAGCGCCTGAATCGCCCCAAATGGGGTATCTCCGCGCTGAGGACAAAAGCGGTACAACATAAGGAGGGTAAATAAAGTTAGAAAAGGTGAGTCTTGAGCTTTTTTCTGAATGCCATATAGTTGGCACTGAGACGAAGATCCGAAGGTAGTTGATTCCATAGCAAGGGAGCCATGTAGGTAAAAGATTTTCCTCCTAGTCTAGACAGTTTAATACGAGGTACCACCAGTAGGCCTTTTCCCTCGGAACGAAGTGTCTGAGATGGGATGTACTTGGTACGTTTTTCAGCCAAATAGCTAGGGGCCATCCGATTGAGGCCTTTAAACACAAGGCAGCACACTTTAAAATTAATTCTCTTCCGAATAGGAAGCCAATGTAGGTTGTGTAATAAAGGAAGAGATGGGGAACGCCTGGGGGCGCTGGTCACCAGACGTGCTGCAGTATTCTGCACCACCTGCAAGCTTTGTAAGTCCGAGTCTTTGGCCGAGATCAGCAAAGCATTACCATAATCCAAGCGACTAAGGACTAAAACATGGATTAATGTCTTCCGAGTACTAATTGGGAGAAAATAAAAGATCTTACGAAGCAAACTCAGCGCATAAAAACAAGATTTTTTAATGGTTGCTATGTGTTCTTCCAGGTTAGGGTCACTATTTATTAGGACCCCAAGATTTTTGACAACTGTCTTTGGAGTGGGAGCTATACCCAGTTCTTCCGGCCACCAACTGGGAGACCACCCAGTAACAGCATCCCTGAAAAGCATGATTTCCGTTTTTCCAGCATTTAGCTGCAGGAAATTGATCTTCATCCAGGAGGTAATGGTTTTCATGCCTTCCAAGAACGTGTCCAGGATGTTGGGGGTATATTTATTGTATGTAAAAATCAATTGCGTGTCGTCCGCATAGGAAATTGAGGAAAGCCCAATTTTCCTAAGAAGAGCTGCTAGGGGGGGCCACATACACATTGAATAAGGACGGGCTAAGACAGGAGCCCTGAGGGACCCCTTTCGTGACCTGTCTGATCTTAGATTTAAAGGGGCCCAAGTTCACTGTTTGTGTCCTATCAGTCAGGAAATCTTGTATCCAGCTCAAGGCAGTGTCCTGGACACCTATGGACCATAGTCTTTCCAGCAGTATTTGGTGAGAGATAGTATCGAATGCAGCGGACAGGTCAAGCAGCACAAGAATTACTGCCTGACCTGCATCCGCTAGCATTCGAATATCATCCGTCACTTTAACCAAAGCAAGTTCGGTGCTATGTCTGGGACGGAAACCGGACTGAGAATAGTCCAGACAATTATTAGCTTCCAGATAAGCTGAGAGATGGGTGTTAACATGCTTCTCTAGTAGTTTGCCATATAACGGCAACAGGGAAATCGGACGATAGTTAGTTATAATGTCCGAAGGCAATTTAGTATTTTTGCAAATGGGCATAATTTGAGCAGACTTCAATTTTTGGGAAGTTTGCCTTCTTTGATAGAATGATTAAAAATAGAGCTGAGCAGTATTGCCAATTCCACCGCTAATTCTTTAATAAATTTGGCAGGGATTAAATCAGTAGGAGATCCAGATTTTGCAGATTTTAATGAGTTCCGTATCCTGGGGTGTCAGCAATGGAAATTCTTTCAGGCTTCCCTCTCCACAATGGTCCAGAAATCGGACAGTACCCAAGTCACACTTGTTATTGTCAGATGAAGTTATGTTGTTGTATATGTCCTCTATTTTTTAATAGAAATGATCTGCAATCTTATCACAGAGGCGTTGGGTGGGGACCTCCTCAGTGTTGAGGGCTTTAGGGTTGACAAAGGTATTAATAAGCTGAGAAAGCATTTTAGGGGAGTTGCCTGATTGTTCCAATTGCATAGTAATATGATGCTTGCGCGCGGCTTTAATGTTTTTATGATATTTAATCAATGCCAATTTATATGGTTCTTTATTTACAAAATCATGGGTGCGCCGCCAAATGCGTTCCAATTTTTTTACAGTTACTCTTCTCCAGCCTAAGATCAGATGTGTACCAAGTAGTCTGAATGCGGCTTGATATAGTATTAGAGGTTTTCTCCGGGATTAGCACATCCAAAGTGGTTTCCACCCTGTTGTAAAAAGACACATAGTGGCTATCTACTGTGCCCAGACCGGAATCCAGCTCATTTCCAGTGAGCAATTCACCAAATTTATTAGAAGATAGTTTGTGCCAGTGCCTTAAGGTCCTATTCACCGGAGCCTTCTTTGCAATCTGTTTCCTAGAATTTAAAAGATCGAAAGAGATCACAAAATGGTCTGACCATGTAAGCGGAACCGTGAAAATATAAGTTAAATCGGGTGAATTAGAGAGAACCTGGTCCAAGATATGACCAGCAATATGTGTGGGGGCGTCATTCCTTATCGTAAGGTTTAAAGCTAACATTTCCTTAGAGAAAATGCCCGCTTCTAGGTCTTCCTGGTTATCAATGTGCACATTGAAATCACCCAAAAGAACAAATTTGTCTGATGATATGACATGGGGTGCTAGTATATCTAATAGCTGTAAAATACAGTTGGAAATAGGTCCAGCGGGGCGGTAAACAAGCGCACCCTTCCAGCTCAGCTGTTAGTGAAAGTCGAGTCTGAAAACCAGAATTTCAATTTTATCAGTACTAAGACTGTGTAAGAGAGTAGCTTTTATAGGATCTCTATAAATAATAGCGACTCCGCCACCTACTTTAATTGGCCTATCCAGTTTTAGTATATGATAGCCATCTGGTACCGCAATTGCAATATCAGGGGTAGAGGATGGTTTTATCCAGGTCTCTGTTAAAACCCCGACATCCGGGATAGTGGAAGCAAAAAGATGCCAGATATCAATTGCATGTTTAGGAAAGGAGCGTACATTAGCCTACAAACAGTTCCAGCTTATTTTCCAAGGGATGTTATCAGTGTCAAGAGTGGTAGATGACACCACCTCCTGAAAAGCTGGTAAAGTCTCAAACTCACAATGCATGCAGGAGAGTGGACCCTCCATATTTAAAGGGAACTGGTTGGTACATGTATAGGTGTTATTTACCCCCTTAACCTTGGCTAAACCCTTCCCAATGTTTAATAGCCCCTGTCCAGAGTAAATGAGACGCTGTTTAGGGCTTAAAGCATCATCTGTGGGTGAACTAACAGAGGGTCTGGTGGCGGACGGGCGCAGACGGGCTTGCCTTTGGCGCACCTTCGGCGCGCCGCCGACCCGCCCGCTGCGTGCGTCCGCTGCCCGTCGCCCAGCACATCGGTTTTAAAGGGTGAGAGCGGTGTAACAACTAGACCGCTCACCCTCCCACCGGAAATGGATATCAATGAAGAGGTAAAAGGTATAGCAAGAATCTCCCTCCACAACAAACGAGCGTAGCTTGCGGTGGACCGGGGAGAGTGAAAAGCCAAACCCTAATGATTGCCCTATGGTTAAAATGCCGCAAAGCCGGTAATTTCACAAAGTAAAAGTTTAAAATGCTCAAATTAGTTCAAGTAAGAGAGGCAGTCATACCTCATATGTTGGAGCGCGTCTGCTGCGCGTCGCCCAGCACATCGGTTTTAAAGGGTGAGAGCGGTATAACAACTAGACCACTCTCCCTCCCACCGGAAATGGATATCAATGAAGAGGGAAAAGGTATAGCAAGAATCTCCCTCCACAACAAACGAGCGCAGCTCGCGGTGGACCGGGGAGAGTGAAAAGCCAAACCCTAATGATTGCCCAATGGTTAAAATGCCGCAAAGCCGGTAATTTCACAAAGTAAAAGTTTTTAAAATGCTCAAATTAATTCAAGTAAGAGAGGCAGTCATACCTCATATGTTGGAGCGCGTCAGGTCAAAACAAATACCCAAAACATCATTTATAGGTTCGAGGTTACCTATTATTTTGATTAACTACTCATCGGTGATGGGAGCAAATTCTGATCATTGCTTGCTTATTAGGTGTATATATTTATTTTATTTATTTATTTAAGAGTTTTATATAGCGCAAGCTGCTCTAACCGATCTGACTTCACGGGGCTCTGAGATGCAGGGATAGCGCAACACTGTTGCTTATTGGAGATGGCATTTATAATTGTTTCTGCCAGATGATTACCGCTAGGAGTCACTGTAGCAATATCCGTAAGTTCTGCTGGTTTCCTTGACTGCAAGTACTGAACTACTGGTTTGCCCAGTCTCGCACTTAGCTTATGAGCATTTGCAGCTTCCGCGGCGTCGACACTCCGCTGAATCAGCCCCCCTCTCCGCCTGATAGTTTTCAGAGGCCCCCGCTGCTGCATCTAACCTTGCACTGGCGGCCGCGTTCGCAGTTGAGCACACCGGCTGACGGCTTGTCCCGCGGCCCCCACGAGCCGAGCTTTTCGATGGCGCCATACCTGCAGCTGTAGCAATGTCTGAATAGCGGATGGGGCCGATATGGCAGCGGAAGGGAGAACGCCAGACTGGGAGCCCCTCAGCCACCAGCGCCGAAGATAAGCACCTGATGCAGATCCGGGATATCGCCTGCATCAGACCCCGGTGAGTCTTAAAGCCGATTGTTCTCCCCTTTCACTCTCGAACAAATGCCTTCGATTATGAGAGTCTTTCACATGTTAGCTAAATACTCCATAAGCTTGCAGGGAGATCCGATTCTTCAGGAGCCTCCGTAGTCCGTTCCCAGAGACGGCGTCAATCCGCCATCTTGTCTCCTCCCCTAGGGGGTACAGCGGAATTGGGGTAGTTAAAGGCCTGGGCTGTTCGATAGCTGAACCAAATTCAGATGTGATAAGGACATCTGGTGGATCTGGAGGATCTTGCAAAGTAGGTCAGAGTGTGATATCTTCAGTGCCTGGTCCTCCTCTCCCTCCGTCCATACTATCTCCAGTATCTTTACTCTCTTACATGGCTCATCCAACTGAGGATCTTCAGAATAATCGGGCTCAGGGCAATGAAGCTGCAATACTTTCAATGATCTTACAAGCCCTGAAGGAACAGAGGGAAGAAACAAGAGAGCTCTTTGCTCAAGTTAGGGTGGATAATTACAATATTCAGCAAGCCCTTAAGGAGGCTACGGAGAAAGTCGGGGCTGTGACGGAAGAGCTAACTGCTCCAGCAGAGGGTTGTTTGTACAGAAGAGTCTACATCTAGAACTGCACGTTTGGTCTTACAGCATGAGGATCAACTCAGGAACATGAAACTTAAACTGGAGGACATTGAAAATAGACAGAGGAGACAGAACCTAAAACTGTTTGGAATACCTGAAGGCCAAGAGGGAGCTGATCCTAGAGCCTATATAGTCAAGATTTTGCAGAAAGCCTTCCCTGACCTTGGAGATTGGGACTGCCAGATTCAGAGGGCCCATAGACTCCCAATTGTACAACGCTGGTCGGAAAGCGATGAGCTAGCTCTGGGATCAAATGTTTAGGGGATCTGTATGATTACAACGGGTTCATTGCATTGAAAGATTGAAGCTTTTATATAAACTTTCAGAAAGCATGCAATTTAAATATCAGATTTGAGATTATGCCATATGCAGTCTGAAGCTGACAAATGTTCTGGACTCTGATATATGGAACTGCTTCTATGCGGCGAACGATAAGTTGTTGATTAGCATAGGGTATAAAAGCTTTAACACTTATATGGAGGATGACTGTGTTACACTAGCTGATCGCTGGAGCCAAAGTATGGGGATATCGATTTCGGCTAACACTATTTTGCTTGCTCTAGGCAGTATCAATAGGTCTGTACATTCATGCAATCTGAAGCTGCAGCAGTATAAAACAATATGTTTATTATATTATACACCTGAAAGAATATCGAAATGGTCATCTAACATTTCTGCTAGTGATCAGACAAAGTGTCATAAATGCGATCTACTGGGAGCCGATTTAAAGAATATGTTTTTTTAGGCCCTGAGCTAGCAGAATTTTTGCAGAAGTGGCTCAAATACTGTCCCAGAAACTTGGGAGATCAATAACATTCTCAGCAGTAGATGTAATGATGAGTGGGCAGAATATGAGATCTAGCCAGAAGGATTTAATTACCATTTTCTTAGTATGTGCTAGTCTGACAATTGCGCGGGTTTGGATCTCACGGGGTCCCCCGTCAGCTATGGAATGGTGGGGACTGGTTAAAGAAACGCACAACATGGAATTAGCATTGGCTAAAATGCGGGGGACCCGTTCATTATGTAAACTTAAGAAAATCTGGGGGTCATTGTTCTAAAATTTAAGGACTATCACTGTATAATTAAGATGGTCTTTTATTCTTAAATTAAAAAAAATTCCCTCTCTCTTTACATAATTTTTTTTTCCTTCGTTAGTTAATTGATATTTCTGAAATGTGTAATGCTTTATTATTGCTGCTGCTACCTATTGTGACTGCTTATTTTTCTTTTGTAATTTTCTCATGTTGGTAAATAAAAAATTATAAAAAAAAAAAAAGACTTTTGTATAGCGCTGGCCAGACCCGAAGGTATCTGAGCGGTTTACATTTACAGTTTACAGACATGGTACATATAGTATAACAATAATACACACATTGTGTCATGACGAATCCAGTTCGGGGGGGGGGGGGGGGGGGGGGGACACAGGATCGAGTCGGGAGGAGGGTGAAGTTGAAAACTTTTTGTCAAAGTGGCTGTGTGCTGCATTGGGCAAGATTCTGCGTTTGACGGCAGCTATCCATTTGGAAGAGATCGGTTGAGGAAGAGGTCTTTGAGCTGGTTTTTGAATTTTAAAAAGGAGGGGGTAGTCCTGATATGGACTAGGATGGCGTTCCAGGTTTTGGGTGCATTTCCTGATAATGATTGAGATAAGGTTTTTTGTTTGCGAGTTTTCGGCGGAATGAGAAGTAGAGTGTTAGTACTCCTGAGGTTCCTTGTCTGACCGGCCTTCTTGAGTTTGGAGGCTAGGTAGGCAGGTTTCCCAGTGTGCAGAGCTTTGTGTGTGAGACAGGCAGTTCTGAAGTTGGCACGCATTTCGATTAGGAGCCATTTCAGTTCTCTGAGAGCAGGCGAGATGTGTTCGTATTTCTTTACTTCGGTGACCATTCTGGCTGCTGCATTAAGAGTCGATCTGAGGGAAGCTAAGGGACGTTTTGCTGATCCTGTGAGAGTTGTGTTCCATTAATCCAAACTGGACAGCACCAGGGATTGAGTAGCTTGTTTCAGGTCGTTGGTGGAGATGAAGGGTTTTATTTTATTGAGTAGTTTTAGGTTGAAGAAAGCGCTCTTTGCGGTGTTCTTGATGTGTTTGACCATGTCTAAGTTTGGGTCCAGGGTGATTCCCAGTGATTTAACAGAGGTGTAGGTATCAAATGTGAAGTTAGGAGACTTGTTTATTTTGTAATTACATGGTTTGTTTTGTCCATTAAGAAATTTAGAAACTTCATGCATTTTTAGTTGTGATTTGCACAAGATGGTTAGTGTGGGGTTTAGGGTTACTGTGGATAATATGGAAGTGTTCTGAAGCAATTCAGAACTTCTTTATTGTAGCCAAAGTAAAGAGGTTTTGTTCTTCATGATTTCACACTGTCATTTTGGTGGGAGTTACTGGCGAGCCCGTTGTTGTCAATTTAACTCAGTTCTTTGAGCCTTAAATGTAATTCTAAGGTATTTTTGCTCTCTTTCAGATCTGCGCATAGGCTGCTCTAGAAAAGAAATGACAAGAGAAACGAGTACTAGAGACAACAAAAGATGATTAGGCAGGTAGCGTGGTGAAAGATGGAAAGGGGAGTTAGTGAAGCTGGTTATGGCACAGGAGACCTTGCACTTGCACAGGGAAGCTGGCAGATAGTGAGACTCCGTTTCTGGGGCACAGGTGTTAGTATGCACTGGGTGAAACTAAAGACAAAGCTGAATGAATATCAAACATTACACCATAGGAATCATTGCAATGTACTATGCATAATGGATCCGCACTCTGTGTACGTTGCCCTTAAGGAAATGTACCCTGAGGCCCCAGAAGTATAATACAGCAATCTCATTTCAGGAGGATAACCTGCTCCACATCCTTTCGAAAACAATCTTGGAGGACGGACAGCATGCTGCGCCCCCACTGTTAAGAAACTGGAAGTGCTTTTGTCCATGTTGGCCCTCTAGGGCAAAGACCTAGACTTGCACTTGCCCTAGGGCCAGATAAATCTGGTTAGAGCTTAACACCAAAGCATACTCAGGATGCACTCACACCAAAGACTGTCTCACTGCAGACGTGCTAAACCAAAGAATCCTAACAGGGGCATTCAAAAAGACCAGAAGTGGTTCAGAGAATCTGCCTGCTCACATATACAGAGAAAATTGTTTTAGCTCTAAAATATATTATTTGTACAGTGAGTTGCTTTAATTCTAGTACAACGCCTGCAATCCTCTTCTAAAAGTTTGTCACTGATTTTTTGGCTTTTGTAGATTTTCTTCTTTCCATGAAGGTTGTTTTGTGTCCAGTTTGTATTTATACAGATGTTTTCCTTAGCACCGCCTGACTATGTAGTTCTCACTACACTTTGAAAAAGAGATGGTCAATTATGCTTCAAGGTAGCAACTGATTTTAGATCTCATACTTGCAGTTGGGGGATAACCTGGTGATGTGGTAGGCCTCAGCAAGGCCTAGCAGTGCTAAGGGTTCTCCCTTCTTTGCACAGAGTCCTCAGACCAATAGGAAGAAGTTGGCACAGAAACTGGAATAGAAAAAACAGAGTTTATTAACCTCAAGAGGTGGTACTATATTCACACAGCACCCTTCGGTAATGTATAAAGTAGCACACTGAATGGAAGGCGCATGGTCCTTTTATACCCACACAGGTAGAAGCACAGAATGCGGGTTTTAGGTACATATAAGGTCATACAGAAAATGCAGGGTCGACAAGTAGGAGGAGCTTACAGTGTCCAGTTTCTAGTAAACACATCCTGACAGATATAAATTGACAACAGCTGCTAGCTCAACTGTGGATGTGCAGTACAGGAACGGCTAAATATATCTCGTCTCTGGGCAGATTTCAAGAGCAGTTGACAGGAAGGTAGGACAGAGCATATGACGAGCACATGGCAGACAAAATGGCTGCCAGCAATACAAAATGGATTCCATAAAACGGACAAGATAATCTCTAAATTCAGGATGTCTTCTGCCAATGCTTAACCTAATCGCTGCTGAATTACAACACTGGAAACAGGATGTTGTGGAGACTGGCTTCTACAATGGGGGTGTCGTTAAAGCTGCTGGTGCGGAGGTGTGTAGTTACTTGCAGGATGACTTGACTGATTTTTGATAAACTTGCATTTGGCCATTAATGGACAAATACTTGCTTAGACTTTTTCTAAAGTCAGGCTATGGAATGAACATTTCAACTTTTAAAAACTATATCTGTATTAGGTTTTGTCATCAACATACAAATAAGGTATACATTTATTCGTATATAGCGCTTGAACATTTTATATACATGGTGATCATTGTAGAACTCTGCAAATGGAAGTATGTGTCCACATGACAACTAAATGCTCTAATACAAATTGTAACAAGTAACTGATATATATGTAATCTCATATGTCACATATAGTACATAGCAAGAATCATTTGGTTTATGACCTGGAATCATAATTGTCACATGGCCCTTGGGGACATTCTCGTCTTTCCTAAGTTAGCATGAGCACGCTGTAGACTGTCCACTGCTTTACACATGTTAATACATGAGTTTATTTTGCAAATGCTTCTTTTGATATTTTCAGGTGAGAACCCACTGTTATGTTCACGCTTTGCAGGTTCCTCGTATTTAGTCTGAACATTGTGAACAAGGTCGAACAACAATGTCCCTTGTTATTCTGTTCTGGTCAGGCCCTAGCACCTATACAAAACATACAGATGCAGCTGTTGTTTGGGAATACCTATTTTGGTCTTATTAGACTACACTATCTGAAAGAAACAGTTTAGTGTTAGAATCCTTACCTTAGAATATCCCCAGGCGTCAAACTGGATCCAGAGAGTTTTGCGTACCCCTCCGCGTCGGTAGGCGTCGTCTGCAGCTCCGCGTCAGTCGTCGGCGTCGGGATCACCGGGATGACGTCGTCGGAGTACTTAGACGCCGCCCTCGCACGCTGAAGTCAGTTCTTCTTTTTTCCGCGCCAGCAAGCGCAGATCCGGGAAGAGCAGTACTCCTAGTAATTTTTGACTAACTTTTTTGATTATTTTTTATCGATTCTCGAGTCGACCTTCGACTCGCGGTGCCGACAGGGATGCCTGGGTTTAAACCTTGTGAGGACTGTCACCGCTTGATGTCGGTGACCGACCCCCACCGTCGGTGCCTTTACTGTCTCGGGGCCGACCACGATGACAAGTCGTGCCCCGACTGCCGGGCCTTGACCTCAAAGGCTAGGCTGGAGCGGTCCCGTAAGCGGCTCGATCTCCGGCAGTCGCCCCCGCGTCGCTCGAGGTCCCACTCTGGGTCCCGCTCGAGGAGGACGTTGAGGGACCGGTCGCGGGCCGTAGTCATCGCCGCTCGACGAGTCACCACCTCTCGTCGGGCTCCAAGTCCTCAGGTAAGTCGAGGCACTCGAAAAAGAAGTCGAAGAGACAACATCGCTCTTCCGAACCCCCCCCCGACGCTCACACGATGCGGCCGGGGGTTCGGGCGACAACGCCCACGCGGCTCCGCCGGAGCCGCAAGCGCCGCATCCAGCTCCACACCCGCCGGTCCCTGGGCTGCACGCGACGCCGGAGGAGATTCGTGACTTCCTCGTGGCCATGAGGACTCACTTCCCTCCGTCGAGCCCTGTCGAGGCGCCTTCGGTCCCAGTGGTTCCGTCTGAGAGCCCTATCGGGCCTGCAGCTCTGGCCCCGGCACCGTCGGGTGCTTCGGCCACAGGGCTCCGCAGGATCCAGGCCTGGATCCGTGGCGTCGCCAGTCGACCTTACGACCCCTCCGCTGGCGCCGTCACCATTGGTGTCGCCCATGACGCCGTCCTCTGACGACGTCGTCCCCGGTCCTCTCCGGGTCCGGCGTCAGACCGGCGGCGCTGTCTTTGACGCCGAGAGGTGAGCAATTCACCTATTCCGTCTGGGAGCCCTGTCGGGCCTGCAGCTCTGGCCGCGGCACCGTCGGGTGCTTCGGCCACAGGGCTCCGCAGGATCCAGGCCTGGATCCGTGGCGTCGCAGTCGACCTTACGACCCCTCCGCTGGCGCCGTCACCATTGGTGTCGCCCATGACGCCGTCCTCTGATGACGTCGTCCCCGGTCCTCACCCGGTCCGGGTCCGGCGTCAGACCGGCGCCGTTTTTGACGCCGGGAGGTGAGCAATTCACCTATGACCCGGCTCCATCATTTTTCCCTGATTATCAGGAGATGGATGACGAGGGGGACTGGGAGGGGTCTGAGGACCCTCTGGCACTGCAGTGCCAGTTGAGCCAGGACTGGGCAGATGAGCTGGGGGAGGCCAGTGGTCTGGACACTTCGCCCGACACTGGATTTGTCTCCCCTCCTACCGTGGCTAAGGAGGAGGGGGCTGCTTACAGTGTGGTGTTGACTAGGGCGGCCAAGGCCTTAGCTCTTGAGCTCCCTGTCACGCCGTGAGGACTAACCTCCTCACTGGGGTGCTCAAACCGCAGGCAAGCTCCTCGGAGCCTCTCCTGCCGTTTAACGAAGCCCTCACCGACGGTCTGGTGGGCACCTGGTCCAAGCCCTCTACAGGCCTTCCTGTAGATCTGAACGTGGCCCGACGTCACCGCCCGGCTCCGGGCGACCCCAGCTTCCTATCTGTTCACCCCACCCCCGAGAGCTTGGTGATCCAGGCCTCTACATCCCAGACCGCGTTCCCGACCGCTCCCCCGGATCGGGAACCCAAAAGGTACGATCACTTTGGCAAGAAACTGTTCTCCTCCCTGAGTTTGAGGCTGCGGTCTGTCAACACCGCCTGCCTTTTGGGCCGTTACACCCACTCTCTGTGGGATACGGTTGCGGAAGTGCTAACGCAGTGCCCGGAGGAGGCCCGGGCAAAGCTCACCCAAGCCCTAGCGGAAGGGCGGGACGAAGCACGCTACTCCATACGGTGTGGACTCGATACCACGGACTCGCTGGGTAGGGCGATTGCAACGACAGTGGCGGTTCCCCGCCATGCCTGGCTGAGGTCCGCCAACTTTTCAGGGGATGTCCAAGCCACATTCATGGACATGCCCTTTGATGGCCGTCGCCTCTTTGGCAACAAAGCGGACAGTGCGCTGGAGCGTTTCAAGGACTCCAGGGCTAGAGCAAAGTCCTTGGGCCTAGGCCAACGCCAGCAAACTTCTGATTTTCGCCCCTTTCGTGGCCAAGGAAGGGGCACCCCCACACGTCCAGCTAGCCACGGGCCGCAGAGCCAACCTCAACGCGGTCGCGGACATGGTAACCGCCGTGGCGGTGCCGGGGGACAACGGCGAGGCCAGTCCACATCCGCCACCGCAGCATCTGCCTCAAAGCCTTCCTAGTCTGAGCTTTCAGGCCCATTCGACGCCAGTGGGGGGTACGGTTCGCCATCACCTCCTTCACTGGCGTACCATCACATCGGACAGGTGGGTGCTGCAAATTGTCAGAAGGGGCTACTCCCTCCCCTTTGAGGCGACCCCTCCAGCCATGCCACCGCAGTGCCACCGCATGTTGGGGGATCACTTGCAACTTCTGCAGGAGGAAGTTATGGCCCTCTTGGCCAAGGAAGCCATCAAGCACGGCCAGAAGTAGGACGTGGTTGCTACTCCCACTACTTTCTGGTATCCAAGAAGGGCAAAGGAGGCCTACACCCTATCTTGGACCTCCGGAGCATCAATGGCTTCCTCCGGAAGGCAAATTTCAAGATGCTGACTTTAGCCCAGGTCCTTGCTGCCCTGGACCCTGGAGACTGGATGGTAGCGTTGGACTTGCAGGATGCGTATTTCCATATTCCCGTCCTGCCAGCCCACCGGCGTTACCTGCGGTTCACGGTAGGCCACGAGCATTTTCCGTTTACCGTGCTCCCCTCCGGCCTCACCAGCGCCCCTCGGGTGTTCACGGAAGTGATGGCGGTGGTCGCAGCTCATCTGCGCAGATTGGGGGTCTCAGTCTTCCCCTATCTCGACGACTGGTTGTTGAAGGCGGGCTCGCCCCAGACAGTCGTCAGCCACCTCCAGTCTATGGTCGACCTCCTTCACCTGCTGGGGTTCTCCATCAATGTGCCGAAGTCACACCTGTGCCCTCTCAGAAACTCCTCTTCATCTGAGCGGTTCTGGACTCGGCGCAGTTTCGGGTTTATTCTCCCAAACAGCGGGTTCGGGATATTCAGGCTCTGATTCCGATCTTTCAGCCTTTATCCAGAGTCTCGGTCAGGTTGACGCTGCGGCTTCTGGGGCTGATGGCCTCCTGCATCCTTCTGGTGCATCACGCCAGGTGGCGGATGCGGGCTCTGCAGTGGGACCTGAAGTTTCAGTGGGCCCAGCATCAGGGCAACCTGTCCGACTTCGTCCGGATCACGGAGGGCACTGCAAGACAGTTGCAATGGTGGCTCACGGACCGCGATTGAGTCAGCGGCAGATCCCTCTCCCTGCCTCAACCGGAGCACATAGTAGTGACAGATGCATCCCTCCTGGGCTGGGGGGCCACATGGGAGAGGCGGAGATCAGAGGCCTCTGGTCTCAGGCGGAGTCCCGGCCCCACATCAACCTTCTGGAGCTGCGGGCGATCCGGCTTGCACTGCAAGCATTCCTTCCCTCTGTCCGGGGAAGTGTAGTGCAGGTGTTCACGGACAACACCACTGCCATGTGGTACTGCAACAAACAGGGCGGGGTGGGGTCGTGGACCCTTTGCCAGGAGGCTCTGCGCTTCTGGCAATGGCTGGAACACCAGGGCGTCACCTTAGTGGTTCAACACCTGGCAGGTTCCCTGAACGCCAGGGCGGACGAACTCAGCCGCCGGTGCATGATGGATCACGAATGGCATCTGAACTCGGACGTGGCGCAAGGCCTCTTTCAGCTGTGGGGAGAGCCTTGGTTAGATCTATTCGTCACTGAAGAGAATGTGCAATGTCATCAGTTCTGCGCATTGTAATTTCCAAGGCAGCACTCGCTCGGAGACGCTTTTCGTCACGAGTGGAGCTGCGGTCTGTTGTACGCCTTGCCGCCTATACCACTTCTGCCCAGAGTGCTGAAGAAGATCAAGCGCGACCGGGCACAAGTTATCCTTGTGGCTCCGGACTGGGCTTGAAGATACTGGTATCCCGAGCTACTCAGCATGTCAGCCGATCCCCCGATTCGTCTGCCTCTTCAGGAGGACCTTCTGTCGCAGCAGCAGGGGACGAACCTGTCCAGTTTCCACCTACATGCGTGGAGATTTAGCGGCGACAGTTGAGGCCATTTGACTTGCCTCCTGAAGTCTGTGATGTGATTCTGGCAGCCAGGCGTCCCTCCACAAAATCGGTATACGCCTGCAGGTGGAACAAATTTGTGGCATGGTGCACAGCAAAGGCTGTGGATCCTCTCTCTGCCCCCCTTTCAGAGGTTCTCCTCTTTCTTCTTTCTCTTGCCCAGCAGGGCCCTGCTCTGGGCACTGTCAAAGGCTACCTCTCTGCCATTTCCGCCTTCTTGAAGCTTCCTGATCAGCCTTCTCTTTTCAAGTCCCCGGTTGTAAATAGATTTCTTAAAGGCATGACGCACATGTTTCCTCCTGTTCCTTTCGTGATGCCTCAGTGGGACTTGAACCCTGTTCTAACCTATTTGATGTGCGCTCCTTTTGAGCCACTTCACAATTGCCCTCTTCGTCTTCTGACTCTTAAGACTGCATTCCTGGTTACCATCACCTCTGCCACGAGAGTGAGTGAGCTCCAGGCTCTATCTTCTTAGCCTCCTTTCCTCTCTGTCCATCCGAACAAAGTGGTCTTGAGAACTCGTCCTTCTTTTCTGCCCAAGGTGGTTACGGCCTTTCACATCGGGCAGTCCATCACCTAGCCCACCTTTTTTCCGCCTCCGCATCCTTCCAAGGAGGAAGAGAGGCTCCACCGTCTGGACCCAAAACGTGCACTCTTGTTCTATCTAGACCGCACACCCCAGTTCCGGGTGTACGACCAGCTCTTTGTTGGTTATGTGGGCGCTAAGAATGGGCAGGCGGTGCACAATCGGACCATCTCTCGGTGGGTCGTTTTGTGCATCAAGGTCGGTTATTCCTTGGTGAAAAAGGAGACTCCTGTTGCGCTTCGCGCCAATTCCACTCGGGCCACGGCAGCTACTACTGCCCTGGGTCGGGGAGTCCCCTTGCAGGACATCTGTCAGGTAGCTACGTGGGCCTCGCTGCACACGTTCGCTAAACACTACTGCCTGGACAGCCAAGCACGGAGAGATGGCTTTTTCGGCAGTTCTGTTCTCCAGGACTTTCTGTGGTGTGATCTTGGTTCGTAGACCTACCACCGGGGTTGGTATTGCTGGGGTATATATTCTAAGGTAAGGAATCTAACACTAACCTGTTTCTTTCAGATGCACAAGTTACTTACCTTCGGTAACGATATATCTGTAAGAAACAGTAGTTAGTGTTAGATTCCTTACCGCCCCATCCATCCTCCCCGTTCTGCGAACCGACATCTAGGGTTAAGGTTCTCCCTTTCAGGGCCCTGGTTTCATGGCACCAGTGTCGGTCTCTGGCATGGCTCTGCGTTCCTGGCGTGGAAAGCTATGTACAAGAACTGACGTCAGCGCGCGAGGGAGGCGTCTAAGTATTCCAATGACGTCATCCTGGCAATCACGACGACGGACGCGGAGCCGCAGACGACGCCTACTGACGCGCAGGAGTACTGCTACGCAAAACTTTCCGGATCCAGTCTGATGCCTGGGGATATTCTAAGGTACGGAATCTAACACTAACTACTGTTTCTTACAGATATATCGTTACCGAAGGTAAGTAACTTGTGCGATAGGTAGCACACACTTGGAGAGGGACCTTTCCAGGGAGAAAAGCATGACAGCACCTATGATGTAAATTTATTGTATATAGACTGAGGTACAGGGTCTGCAGATAACAGATCTTCTAATATATATTCATCCTGCGCCTGTGCAAGGGGAGGGGAGGTTAGGCTATACTGTCTCTCACTATGACAGCTCCTTTTATAATCTACGGATTACTTGCCATGCTGACCGTATTTGTGTTGTGCATTTTTCTGCTGATTGTGGCACGTGTACAGCATAATAGAGGACGTTAGTTAAAAAAATATTTTAAACTTGTTCATGTCTCTGTCAGATCTTATTTTAGACATATACATGAGTGTGAGTGAAAGGGTGTGTCTTGTAACAGTGATTCGTGAGAGAGTCTGGAGTGTTGTGTTCTGGGGTGTCTAATCACTTGTTCCTTTGTAAGTGAGTAGGAGGGCACTATAGCTAGATGGTCCTGGGCTTATGGGTATTAAGGTGGTAGGATGACTCAGTCCCTATACTAAGGTCCCATATTCCTACGCATAGTTCTGTGTTTGTGCAGAATCCCTGCAACATAATGGAATCCTAATGCCCAAACAGAATGGCAAATGTTTGAATATAGATGGAGAAGCCAGGAATTCACAGATGAATACACCTTTAAATCTGCTGTTAAGCACTACCACCAAAAAATCTGGGAAACCAGGCACAAGAGCCTTCCAGACCACATCAACGCGAGCTCCAGCAGCAGCAAAAAGATCTTCTGGATTATCAAAGACTTCATAATGTGTAGTATCCTCAGGTTGTATGTATGTTCCTGTTCTCCTCTTCACCTAGCTGCTCAGCCAGTGTGAGTGTTCTAGTTAGAATCTTAGTGTGAGTGGAATGGTTGGATGCATGAGTGTTGTCAGTTGAGTATGGGCTGAGCAGCTAGGAGGCTGCTCCTGGTGGGGCAATTGATATTTACATCTGAAGAACTAATAAACATCATCTACATGTACCTGGTCTGGTCTACAGCGTCTACTTATGTCAGCTTAACATGTGGGACCAGCCCACCACATAATGCCTGCCTGTCGCTAACCTCACTCCATTCCAAGAACTATGCAACAAACTCTTGGACTTCTTCAAGATCAAAATCACAGCTGTATACAGAAACTACGACTGCCAACCTGAATCAAGTGACCTAATCACCAGGCTAGAGATTACAAACGGAGAACACACCTTGACCACATGAAACACCAACACCACAAATTAAAGTGCCACTTTCATGACATTCAATCACTCTGGGACCCCATCAGATCTCTGCCTGCCCATGGCTTCAACAAAGGATCCACCTCATCATCACAGCCTTCATCGTCAAATCCTCCAGGGACACAACAATATTCCCAGAAGCTTGGAAGCACACAGTGGTCAACACACTCGTGAGGAAACCATCAGCAGGCCCGACCAAACTCGCTCACTGCCGACCGATCTCCCTCCTACCATACCCAGCTAAGGTCCTAGGACAAGTCATGTACAGACGTCTTGCAGACCACCTCGCCAACCACCAACTCCTCAACACCACGCAGTTAGGTTTCAGACGCAACCAGAGCATGGAAACATCCCTCATAGCACCAAGAGATGATATTCAGAGGATCCTGAACAGAGAGGAAACCACAGCCCTCATCCTACTGGACCTCGTCCCAAGAAATATTTTTTTTAAAGGACAAGGGGGCAGTGTAGGAATATCCTGACCCCACCAGGCGTGTTGGTAGAGTCCCACAAAACAAAACATCTTTTTTTTAATTTTAATTTGGCTGCAAATTTGCAGAGGATCCATAGCAAAATGTTAAAAAAACAAAAATGTGCAGAAATCCCGTGGTGATTTGTTTATATGATTGTGGGGGAGGGGAGCTCGTGAGGCCCCCCCACCCCAGACAGATTTCAGCCCCAGGACCCTCATCCGCCAGAACCTGGCCTTAGTAAAAGAGGGAGAGGACATGCAGCCCCCAGGCTGAGTTTGGGCCCGGTACCCCATTTTCCAGTGCCTAGCCACAGTAACAAACGGGAGGGGGCGTGCTCCTGCTATGTCCACCTCCGGAAATAGCGGTTTACGGGCAGGGAAAACTGTGATTGCTCTCGCTGGGCATTTTTCACAGCTTCTGCCAAGCAAGAGCAAACTCGAAGTTTGCCCCCAGCTGGGGGAAGCTTTCAAAATACTCCAGCTAGCTTGTGGTGTACTTCAGATCTGTTCCCCCTGCCCCCAGTGATGCACTCAGGGAAACAAATCTGAATATTGGTCCAGCCCGCAGGGAGCAGCATTTTCAGCTGCTCCATGCGAGCAGGAGCAATGCCGACTTGCGCTGGACGTGGAAAGCTAGTTGAGGGCGCAGGGGCCTTGGTGCTCTCCCCCCGTGGCCCCAACCAGTATATGGACCAAAATTCGCAAATCATCCAGAGCAGCAACTATAACGCAATCCCTGTTTTTTTAATTTATAATAGACTTCTCTTCACACCACACGATATCAGTACAAAATTTCCCACAACTCCAGACCTTTGTTGGACTTGCTCTTCCCCGCACGCCACTCTATTTCATATGTTATTCTCATGCAGTGTTGTTCATGATTTCTGGAAACAAGTCTGGTCTCAAATTAATGCAATTTTTCACACTCAAATTCCTTTTTCTTTCATTCATATTTTCGTGGGTAGCCTCTCTTCCTGCAGGGAAGACACTACACCCTTGAGATTTTGAGACCGTGTCAGCGAACACATCTGTATTACAGAAGTGACCGCGCAAGCATCTGCAGTCCCTTCTGTAATACCAAAGTGTCTTGTGGTGGGGGAATGCAGAAAGTGGGAAACCATGACCCAGGGGCGCTCCCTATTGCCTTTTTTTCCATTTATATATTTTTTTTTTGGGTGTACTATTTCTAAAATATTTTTAAACATTGGAATTTTAAGAGCTTCAGTCAGAACAATTAAGTGACTCAGGGTCAATAATAGATTGTAGTGACCTTCTGCTCCAATATTGTAATGTTTGTCTTGCTCTATTTTCCTTTTTAATTTAAACAGTCTAACCCCAGGGGGTGGTATGTTCTAAAAAAATGGTAGACTTTCTCCCTCCAGCTCTACCAGTTAATAAAGAATCTCTTCCCCAGTATAGGCCCTCGCCTGCAGCACGAGAGACTTTGTTTCAGCACCTTTAAATACTGGCATCGCTCTTGGCAGCGGGCTTTAACACTATATTATTCAACTTAAAATTCCTTTAGTTTAAAAATGTATACAACCCAGCCTTTGGGGAAAAAGACGAAAAGCAAATAAGAAGAAAAATCATAATACATTATTCTAATCCATTTGAGCATCCTTCAACTTGTGAAAACCTAATAATTATGAGACATAATTTATGCTGTTTACCTCTTGCAAGTATCAGATGCATTAGCATCAGCTCTCCTCTGCTCAGATCAGGGTCACATTGAAAATAATGGGGTGATCCAGTAACCCTCAGAACCTGGATAAGGGATATATACACAGCAAAATTGGTTCTGTTGGGGACGCAATCGATTTGCACAATGTATTGTATACATACACAGACACTTATTTCCAGTGAACAATATTTTTAGAAAACAAACATAATCAGGGTCGGCAGCAACCTTTAGAATGTAATATTTAGTGAAATTTTAGCCATCGTCTTTCACAAATGACTTATCAGTGTTAGCAGAAGGCCAATATCCCCTTAGTATGTAAGATGTAAATTGTATACTTTTATGGTTGTAACAAACCAAATAAAGTTTTGTTTGACTGACTGACCCTTAGTATGTGTTCAGTGTTGGGCATTGCCAGAAGAGATCCTATAAGCTACCATTAACACAAAGGCATCTGTGACTGATCAGGGTGTTACAATTTAGAAAATGTTATGCAGTTTTTCCAGACAGTAGGGATAATGATCTGATAGTTTTCAATTGATAGTAAAATGTTTTGCCTATTACACAAACAGTGAGCCAATGCTCTTCATGGAGACTGCATGCTAGCTCAAACACCCATTTACCTCTAATATCTTATTTAAAAAATTAGTGAGAGTAGAGAGGTTCAGAGACATTATGTTTTGTAGTACGAATATGTTATTTTTATTAAGAGGATATTCAACCAAAATAAAATGAGTCTTTCTGGGTTGAACTTCTTGCATATATATTGTTTGGACTGTGTGTCCTTAGAGGTTTTCAACTGTACATATCTGAACTGTTCTTTGCCGAATATTGAAATTTAACACTTAAAGTATTAAGACGTTAGTTATAATTTTACTGTCTCCCATTTAAAATCAATTGCAAAAAGGCAGTTGCTTTTTTGCACAGAAGACAAATTCCAATGGCAATTCTGGCATAGAAAGGATCTCACATGAGTATAATAAACCCACGAGGCCCTTTTTCCAGATATCAGTAAAATACTTTGACAGTGGCTCTTAGTTCCAGTTTGACTTTTGATATGTAACAGATTTCAACTAGGGTTCACATACAGTCCAACCGAGTTTATAGAACACATACTAGAAAAGTGTTCAACCTGTGCTTAATGGTAGTAGTTTGCTGTACCCATCAATGACAAAGCATGTGCATGAGTAGGAAGACACATTGTTTACTTTAGATGCACTAGTAGTTAAAACACCACCCCGCCTGAACACAATGTATCATTGCAAAATGTAATGTTCCATTAGAGTATGTCGTATAGTAGCCGATTTGTGGACAAACATGTGCGAATGTTTGTAGGCCATTTATATTGAATGCATTTATTTTTGCCAGAAGAGAAAGTTTTAATTTCCAAAGGTTCCAAGCTTGGGTGTTCAGGCAGAACTGTGCCTATTTGATTGAGCAAGACAGAGGCTAATTTGAAGATGGTTGCTCCTGATCTGGAGTGTAACAGTGGGTGAATAAACAGAAATGGCCCTAGTGATTGTTTGTGGCTATGGCTTTTTCAAGCATTGCACCTATCAACCTTTTTTTATTACATTTTAATTTCCCACCACGGGTCCAAATTTAGAAACAGCCTGATGTTCTGTGTGGTCCTTATCAAGTATCTTGCAAAGTTTGAGGAGAAAACAGTACCCAAATAACTTAAATGGTTGTTCAGCATTACAAGCTTTGACGTTCTTGGAGATTGGCAATGTTTGCCTTTTACTTTTCTATTAGTTACAGACCTCGAAACTCAAATCTGGGGATAAGATACATTATCCCTACATAATCCTCATATTTTTTATGACCTTGTTAAGGTAAATTCACTGCATAAAGGGCAACACGTTTTCATCATCCCACCCACTGGATATCACATTTGTTTAAATGGTTATGAATTGCATTAGCTGGTTGTCACTGGCCGGTGAAAAAATTTGATCCACTCCATGTGTACGGGAGTAATACAAATGTGGGTTGTTTGATTTTTTTGAAATATAACAACTTGATTATTGTAATATCATTTTAATATTGTGTTCTAAAAATTCGAGAGTATTCAAGGCTTCCCACAAATAGCACCATTAGGGAGTTGTGAAGAATTTAGTTGTGTCTGACTTAGGGTTTATCGCCCCTGATCAATTTTCCAGGAATGTTAAACTAAATCTTGTATTTATTTGTTTCTCGTTTTTATACTTTAAGGTTTGAAAGTACAGATTCAGAATACAGGCCTTGATTGTGATTTTCTGTCACTTGCAAAATAGTTTTTAATAATTTATTTGTGTATGAGTGATTAAAATCTTTACAAAAGTATAAAACCATATGACAATAAAAATAATCTAAAAATACAACAGTTACTGTGGTCAATTCAAGGTTGTTACTAAGCCCCAATGAGTCTTTCAAGTGTCATTGAGTCTTTCCTTTGTTTGGTCAAAGAACTTCACAACCTGGCAGTTCAGTTTGATGTCGCTGGTGGTGAAGCACAGTTTAACTGCCTGCCTACACGTCCGAACAGCATGTGATCTAACAAGTGGTAACAGTAGGTTGTGCCTCAGATCCCTTAATCTCGGGCATATACATATCACGTGGACGATGTCCTCCTTGCCCGATTTACACAGGCGACACAAGTCCGAGACATGAGTTCTCTCCCATGGAGGCAGGTGCGGTAATATCGGGATAGCCCCAAGGCGCAGTTTTAGAAATTTTTCTTTAACTTTTATTTTCATCCCGATGTTAAGGTAGGCTTGTGGCCGTATTTTACCGTAATCTCCCACCGTTATCCATCCGTGCGCTCTGTTGGCTAGATCTTTCTTATCTTCTATTCTTGAGATTATCCGTGCAGACTTTTTGGCCAATTTTTTTAAAGACTGGAGGTATATGGATGTTTCCCAGATGTCAGATAAACCTAGCACTTCAAGAGATCCAAATAAGTAGTCCCTAGGCAGTGAAGTGCGGCGTCTGAGTAGCTCTTCCCAGACGCTGGCATTTAGGGAGTCAGGGTCAGAGTCGCGGATCTTGCGCCAGGTAGCTACATATGAAATGAAATGAAATGAAATGAAAAAAAGAACTTGATTAAGCGCACTGCGGCCAAGCGGCTTCCTGGCGCTGGGGGTTTGACCAGACTCACAGAGGGGGCGCGGGAAAGCTAGCACGGGAATGCCTGGGAAAACAGGAAAGTTTTGAGAGCTTTGCGGAAGTGGGTATAGATGGTAATAAAACGGATGAACAAAGGGAGACTATTCCAGATCCGGGGGGCCAGAACCGAAAATCGGGTGCCTCCCGTTCTGGATTTACGGAAGCGGGGGACGTGGAGAAGGGAGAGAGAAGAGGAGCGGAGAGTGCGGCTGGGGACGTGAGGAGTAATAAGAGATCCAATAAAGAGGGGAGCTGACAGGGTGTGGGCGCGAAAGGCCAGACAGGCCAATTTAAAAAAAGATCTAAAGTGCACAGGAAGCCAATGAAGAGACTTGAGTGCAGGAGTGATGTGGGAAGATTTGGGAAGGCGAAGAATGCACTCCGTCTTTCTATTGCTTGTTTGACAAGCCCAAATTCTAAACGAATTTGGGCCGGGGAAGCATATTTGGGGAGGTAGAAGATTGCCCTGTAAGAGTTGGCTATAACTGTGTCCAACAGTGCGGCGTCCTTCCCAAGCAGGGATTCACTCCCATAAGTGAGCGTTGGTGGAGTTTCGCTCGGAGGATTTCAAGGAAGGGTTTAAGGGTGAGGTCAGGGAGTTTGGGCTTTAATGATTTTAATGCAAGGTAGGTCATTGTTGCCTTCCCTCGGATGGTCTGGAGCTGAGGTCTAGACGTGTTCTTAGAATCCAGTACGACACCAAGGTACTTATATGTGGCTACCCGTTCAAGCTTTTCTCCGTTCAGGTACCAACAAGGGATCCTTTTCTTCCTATAGTTCACTGTCATGACCTTAGATTTGTTAAGGTTTATTTGTAGGGCATTCTTTACCGAGAAGGCATGTGTACAGTTCAGGAGGTGCTGAAGGCCTATTGGCGACCGGCTTATCAGCACTAAGTCATCCGCGTATAGCAGATTTGAGAGGGTGGCTTTTCCTAGCCTGGGTGCATGATTGCGGCATTTGTCGAGTTCTCCCGGCAGATCAGAAATAAACAGATTTGATAAGATGGGCGCTAATAAACACCCCTGCTTTAGTCCTTTAGTTGTCCTATCGGCTTCGAGAGGTGTTGACCACTTCCAAGTTTGATTTTAACCCAGGTGTTTGAGTGAAGCAGTATTAGGATATCCAGGAGGCTTTCGGGATGCCCCAATTAGATAGTTTTTCCCAGAGTTTGTTTCGGTCCACGTGGTCAAAGGCAGCCGTATAATCGATGAATGAGAGGAATAGCGGTAGCTTAGTGGTTTTTGCTTCACCCATCAATAGGGACAAGGCCATGATGTTGGTTGTTGGCCCTTGGCCTTTACGGAATCCTGTTTGATTGGGAGGGATAATGCCTTTTTCGGACGCCCATGCCGATAGTTCTTCCAGGATGAGTCCGGCAAAGTATTTTGCTTCGATGTCAAGCAAAGCAATGAGATGATAGCTGTTCGGATTACTCTTGCTGCCATGTTTATAAATCGGGCTTATAATGGACCCATGCCAGGAGTCCGGGAGGGATAGAGTGAGTCTAGCCTCGTTAAAAACTAGCCCCAGGGATGCACTCCAGAAAGCTACGTCAGATTTATACAACATGGGAGGGATTCCAATCGGCCCCGGAGCTCCATTCGGTCGCCCCTTGATGATTCGCCGTCCGATGTCTGCTGCAGTAAATCCCGTGAGCACTATCTCCGCGTCCTTTACAGGTCTTCCTTCCCATTTTAGGTAGTCCGGTTGTGGTGGGTTTATACCCTCACCTTCCGCACGCATTTTCCCCCCTATGATTGTTAAAGTTACCATCATGACCAGGCTTTGTAATTTTCATGCAGGGTGACTTGGTTGTCGTGTCTCCTGTATTATTGTCATTATTAAAATGTGACAGTAAATATTTGGACCATACTTCCTCAATTGTGTGCGAATTATGCCCCATATGGTCAGGGTTCTGTATTCTTTTCACCATATGCCAGAACTTAGAGCTATTTTTCTGCTTCCCTTCATAGAGAAGTTTCCCCCAAAGATCATCGTTTCTTTGCTTTTGACTTTCCCATTCCAGCCGTTTAAGTTGCTTTTTTGCTTCCCTCAGCACAACTTGCAGGCTAGGGTTTCCCTGGTCCTTTCTCATCTGCCGCAGAGTTTGATTAATCAAACGTTTTTGTATTTTCAAATCCAGCCTCATCTGTCTCGTGCTTGAGGTTCCCCTCCCAAGGCGAGGGTTAATAGATCTGGTACTGCCCATTTGCTCCCCAATGGTGTTGATGAACTTGCAAAATAGTGGTTCTTGCTCACTAGTAGGAGAGGGTGGTCAATGTTTTGCTCAATAGGTGTCACTATCTGTATTTTGAGGTGAGGGTGAAAGATTTGTATTTCAAAGTCTTCATTTCAACATTGTCTCTACCCATGAGTTATTTGTAACATTTGCTTACTATTATGTTTTTTTTTAATTTACGTTTTTAATTGCAATACTTGCATATAGTGCTGTTCCAGTGGCATGTCCATCACAATACATTACTCCAGATCAGTTTAGGCTGCACATCGCTTGCTTAAAAGCACCAAAGCTGGCTACCTGCACTTGAAAGGTCTGAGGCAGACCAACAGTCCCTGGATTTGTGACGAAACCAGTCAAGGCTTGCTGGCTATAAGAGAATTCACTCAAGCAAACAATGAAACGAGGATGAGGGTGAAAACGTTGTCATTCACTGCAAGTGAAGTTACCTGTACGGTGACCAGTAGAAGTGAAGAATGGAATGGAGAGGAGTGAGAGAGATATAAATTCCTACCCACAGCTGTGACACAAGTCTGTCAGGGTAGGACTTGTATTACTACCAGGCTCTAGCACAGTATAGTTCTATAAAAGTCCCCAATTTTGCAGCTTATTGTGCAAATGCAATACATATTCTAACAAGAATTGAACTAGACCTAAAATAAAAATGACAGGTTTATATAGACATCCTCAGTCCTATAATAAAAGAAAATTACATTTCTGTTGCTTTCGCACTGGCAGTACGAGCTGAGTAAAGATTGCACCCACTTATTTAAATGGGCTCTTAACAACAATTTGTACTTTTTCCAAGATTCAACGTAGTCTATTGGTGTAACTTCTGTGTGACAAAAACTGGCAGACATTGTTATATTGCTGCTACAGTACAGAAAGTCACAAGGAAACACTCGAGGATTTTCAAAACTCTATTGTATTCTCTTGAAAATTGCTAGTTGAATGGGAGAGGCGCCCACAGCGAGCCTATTCCATTCAACTATCAGTACAGTTGGCTCAGATGATATTAAAGAAGTGGGGAATCTGTAATGTAAAAATCTCTAGTTAGTCTTTTGGATGGCGTTTTGCATTAATTGTCTCAACAGGCAGTGTATCCACTGAATTACTTCTGTTCCAGGTGTACTGTGGATAAGTTGACCTCTATTAAGGAGTTCTCTTCTACTTGGAAGTAGATGACCATCTGAATCTGGAGCAGAGCCCTTGACATGCTTAAGTCCCTCTTGTCAGTGATGCTTCATCAACAACGCTTCAAGCTGCCAATTGGTCAAGCAGAGACAGCATGACAAGGCTCCCCAGAATCTGGACTTCCAGGAAGTTCAACTATATGGAGGTCACTTGAGAATGTTCACAATAGGAAGAGATAGAGCCTAAACCCCACCTTGTATTACCTGACATTTTAGGCGGCGAGTGAAAAAAGAGAGACACTTCTCTTGATCACTTGGACTCAAAAGATATTGTAATAGCATTCTATCTGGCTAAAAAGAAGCGGGTCAAGAAATACCTTTTCTCATTAGCTGTGCGTCTGGCATCATTTGACAAGACTGGTATGAAAGGTACACTAGATAATGCACTTACTAAATGAAGCATGTTCACGGAAATGGGTAGGTGTCTCCTTAAGGTGGAAAAGTAATAGAAGATCCAGGATTCCCTTAATTTCAGATGCTAAAAGCTTTTTTATAAGAAAGTTGGCCGATTTATTTAGGTTGCAGACTTTCATTTCATAAATGAGTGTAGGTTTTGAATTGTCTTCATTTCTTTCAGTGGAATAGATTTGAAAAACATACTTGATATCAAGGGTAAGAGGAAAGAAAGTTCATGCTTGTACATGTGGCTTTCGCTTTACAATGTGCACAGTGGAAACATTCCCTAATGGTAGACCCTGGACAACGTGTAGACCTTGGACAAGTCTTCTCTTACCGTAAATGTGCAGTTCCACTATGAGCTGACTTTAGAGTAATAAGACAAGAAGTCAATTGGGCTGTGACAATGTGGTAAAGTGAAAAATGTCTTGGTTCAAAGGAGATCTGGGTCCGTTTCCTAATTGAAGGCTTAATAGATTGCATTATGGTAAAACCAGAGTCTGGACAATTAAGGGCAGATGAATGTAAAACATATTTTTCGTACGCTTAAGGTGTTTTACTTGTTAATCCGCTGTGGAAGGCTTGTGCCTTTGTTTAGAGCTTTTGTCTGAAGACAGTGATGACTCATCTTTTCCTCTCTCTTATTTGTCACCTTTTTCTCCATTAGATCAGATATCCAAATATTATTATAGCCTTAGAGCCCTCCGTAGTGGGCTCTACTGGCCATTAAAGGCCCGCTCCTGCGTTAAAGGCCCAAGCCGAAAGCCAGGGATTTTAATAAGTGTGCAGGCCTTTGATGGGCGTTAGAGCCCGCTACGGAGGGCTCTAAGGCTATTAGAACATTTCGCTCCTGGAGGGTAGAATGTTCTAATTTGTAAAACAAAGGCCTCACGGAGCTCGAGGGAGTTAAAATCTCTCAGGCGCCGTGAGGCCTTTGTTCACAGCAACAGCTGTGAACAAATATTGGAATGTTGATGCTCTGGGCTTGTACCAGCCATTAGAAGCCAGGAGCACTCCATTGTCCACTATGGAGCACTCAATATTCTGATTTTCTAATCCAGCTTGAGGTTAGCATCTTTAACCACCGCTGTTGCTACTGCTCCTAGTTTCCAGCTGCTGTTGTTACGGACAATTTTCTGACACCTTATGTGGTAAACACTACCTCTTTGCATTTTAAGACCGCTCTGGCACGTCACCCTCACACATCTCTCAAAACCTCTTCTGCTTCATCCCAGCTTGAGCTCTGCATTTCACCAACTGCAACCACCTTTTGATCTACAAGCTTTTCTGCTCCCCAACAAACTTTCCTTGCTTCAAACTGTTGTAGCCCTCAACCATTTCTGAGCCAGATCATCCCTCCGGCATAAAACCTGAGCCAAAACCTGCCCTTCCTCAAGATTCACCAATTTCCTATGGCAGGTCTGCTTGGCTGGTCCAGCAGGAGACGCCTGCCCGCCCACCCACTCATCCCCCAGCTTAATTTCAAAGTATCATCCACACAGTGTGCTGCCTTTCTTCTTCAACATATATCACTATTGACCGAGTGCGTAACCTCTGTGCCCCTGGTCTGTTCTATTGGCTTGATAGCAGTCTAGTCGAAAAGCTCCTTCCATAAAAAAAAAATATGAACACATGGACAGTCTGTTTATAGCGTCAACGGTGCACAGCCGTCGGCTTCTGACAGTTAAATAAATCCGAGGAAGGTGTGTTTTAGATTGCTAACTCACTTCATACAATTCTGTTTGCGTAAAAATACGTCAGGGGTGTTGGGGAATTTAGAACTGACTACGCTCTGTATGCCCCCTCTTATGTCTCTCTCTCTCTCTCTCGCAGTCCTGTCAGGGCAGAGACTCCCGCGAGGTATTTTGTTCAGCCGGGCTCATTGAAGCCTTCCTTCCCCGCTTCCTGATGGCACAGACAGATTGCTGAAGTGGGCCGCTCGCGCTGAATAGGCCGCCATTCTCCCCGGTGCCTTTGAAACGGCCTGCTGGAGCTCGCATGCTTTTGTCCTATAATTTGTTTATCATCACTTCCTTCCTTCCTTCCTATGAAACAGAATCCAGGCTCGAACAAAGGCACGAAATGCACATTTGGAGAGGATGCGGCAGTTTAAAGAGCGAATGGGCGCGCGAGGAAAGCTGACATTAAACAGCGTTGCTTGACTTTGTTTCATTGCCATGGCAAAAATAGACTTTTGGGGAATGCTGACTCTAAAACTAAAATGTAAAAAAAGCTTGGCACGGCGTTCATGCGTTGAATACGTTATTCTAGTATTGTTGATGGCGGCAGAAGGTGATTGCGTTACAAAGGCACTTTGGGAATATCTTGGTAACGTTAGCAGAGCCTAGGAAGGAAACAGAAAAGAGATAGATAAAAAAAGAACATATAGGTCAATTATTTCATAACTGCTTTAAAAATTAGAAAATGATTTTGAGATGAGAAAGAAATGCTAAAATAGTTATAATAGCCCCGAATTAGGACAGTAACTGTGGTTTGTTTATTGCATTTGCATAGCGCATCACCTCTGATTAACCCATGTGCTGTGTGCATTCCTGAAAGAAGTGCGTATGTTTACAGCGCCAAATAGTACTCGTTATTATTAGTACAATCTTACTTAAAGAAAGTGCATTAAAATGTAATTGCATCTAGGCTCTAAAGCCGGTAGACCACTATTTTTACATAATATGGTTGTTAGGTAGATCTTAGGCAGAAAGGAGTAAATAAACCGGGGTAGGAAAATCCTGACATTTGCGCTTTTGCAGGTGATAGGTTTGGTTGAGCTTCTTATAACGCTGCATGCCACATGGGATTGATTGTCTGATGAAACACATTCTAATTTATGTTAGCATCTTGGTAAAAGTATATCACGGGGCCTACCACACAAGCAATGAAATGATTTACATAGACTTTTTTTTTTTACTGTAGAAGCAACTTAAATATGAAGTGCACTGCCTAAAACAAGATGGCGTGGGGTCTGGTTGGGATCAGTTTAGACACCAGATGTGGGTGGACTGTATGGTACAAGTGGACAGCACTCTGCAAGTTGTTTCTTATACATTTACAATTGCTCTTGTGAAGAAAGGGCTCTAAAAAAACACATTTGATTGTCACAGGTGTTAGACATGGCAGAGCTAAAAGGTCAAAGTTTGATGTAAAAAAAAAACAGACCCTGTCTTCAAAAACAAACACCCTTCATTCATTGGAAACCTCTCAGAAAAAAAACTATCCTTCCAGTAATTGCTACAAGTATTATATTGGAAAAAATGTCGAGTTTTCCTAGGGAAAACTATATGTTTTCTTAAAATAACCCTCGCCCACCAAAAGGTCCCTTGGTGGCATGCTTCATCGGGTTCTTCCCGCCCTGCTGCAGGACGGGGCGTGCTACGTCCGACAGAGACGTGGGAGCACTTTTGTATAGTATTATAATGTGATATTGTGAGAGTGAAAGGATTAGAAGAAAGAGTGAGCTTAAAAAATACCTGGCTAAGTGGAACCTAACTTTATTCATTCCTATAGCTGATATTGTTAAACTGGGGGGGGGGGGAGAAATATGCACTATAATGAGTGGACTTCTCCTTGGTCTACATGTTTCAAGCCTTCCCCAAGGCTTGTCCTCTGGACCAAAATAGATCATCCCTCTAACCACTCCTGGTTAACCTACTTGGTAGCCCTGATCATTGTCAAAGGACACTGTGCATTTAGACATGCATTAATACAATACCCAATCGGTACAACTTGTTTGCACAATAAGTTTGTAGCCTATTTAGGGCCCCATGAGCCTTACACTGGAGGGGGAGAGGATCTTTTAGTCACACAGTCATCCAAGCTGCTCTCTCACTCGTAAGCTGCCTGCCGGTGGCGAACTTGTCGGAGCCACAAGCAGGCAGCTTTGATGACTGTGTGACTACAAGCGCCTCTCCCCTCCCATGCTGTCCACAACTTGGAGCGGCGTTAATTTGTAATTAGAAGTTCCCCAATGGGAGCATGCCCCCTCCACCTCAAAATGCAGTGCCCAAGCACCCCCCTTTCCTGAAAACATAACCACGTTTATCCTGTACAGTATCATATGACTAAGGGCGCTGAGGCCGCCCTGTCTGGCCCCAAGTTTCAAGACGTTGCACTGCCTAATTGCAGATTCGGAGCGGGTGGGGGATTGTCAGGGGGAGTAAAATGTATTTTATGTAACTGTGCCACGAACTGCACGTTATTGACGTAAAATCAGACTGATGAGGAAGAATGGAGTGTCACCTTACATCTTACAGTTAACAATATTTATAAGTAGTTGCAGAAATAAACGTGAGTCAAAAGTAAACACTTCTTGCAAGCAAAATATACTCGGTTTCTGAGGTGTAGTTTCTTTAAAAAAGCATATCAGCTATCTGTGCTTCACAGACTGTTGAGCTGTCTCAGCAGGTGTAATTGTAGAGCGCACGTTCACCTCTGATAAGTTCTCATGGCGCTATGGGCAGTTAACTGTTTTTTTTTTTGGTTACCCGGCTCAATGTTAATCGTTTTATCGATATCGGAAGGAAGAAAGGTTGCTTGGACCCGCCGTGAAAAGAAGTGTCCTATGGAAAGATACTCCGGAACACAATTAAAAGTTTCATTCACAATGCACGCTCTCTAAGGAAAATAACCAATTGCGTCACTGTTTGCTGTACTCCACGGAAACTGGGGAGAAGAGACTCACAGGGGGACACTGATTGAGAGGGGAAGTGAGCACGAGCAAGATGAGCTGAACACTAGAAACTGCCTCCATCTTAATAAAATTGTGTCCGTTTGAAAATGTGGCACAACTAAACTACATTAATAAACACACTTCAAAAATGATTACATTGTTTTAAGTGCCACATCATTAATTAATCGGTTAGGACTATAATCATCATAAAAATCATTAAAATACACTAATTATTTGTTAGCCAACATTTAACATTCTAAAAAACGTCAACAATAAATAGGCTGATCATGCTCAAAACCTCACCCTGAGATACCTAGCTGGCGGCCTCAGACAGGCTCATGTCCTGTTTGCTGGTCAAGGAGCCTTCCGTAATGGGCTCCTTTTTGGGCCAACGGCTAGAAATCAGGGTTGCTCCTTGGCCTACTTGCCGGAACAGTAGTGGGAGAACCTATGCTTGTAATACAACACAGTTAAATGCTAAATACTTTATTTAGAGGTTTTTTTAAGTGCTGAACGTGACTTTGCAGTCGCCTCGGAGTGCATTATTGGCTGGACTAGCCTGAAAAGTCTCACCAAAGTAATTCGTATTTGAAAATATATATATATATCCTTTAGATTCCTTGGCTTATTTAATTTAGTATATTGACTTAGTTCATTTAGTGTTATAATCCCCAAATGCACAAAGCACTAAACATGTATTGATCATGCACATGAGCAGCACTACATTTGCAGGGACACGACCAATCCCTGAGTCAGGAATTCAGCACCACAACCACCTCTTGCCACATAGGTTATACAACAAACACATACTGGTGCACCAAACATGCGCGTCCGGGCAGGATGCCACATTCGTGGCGGTTGCTTGTCATCAAGGTACAAGATTACATAACATATGTGAAGACAGCCACACATTTTAATAAACCTAAAACTTATTTTATACACGAGATTTTATATTTGTCACCGTACCTTTTGTTACACAGTTCTACTTGAAAAATTCTTAAGACTGATTTACCCAAATCTTATTATTTTTAGAGTTTGTCGCGTGTTTCATTCATTCAGTCCGCTGGTATTCGTATGCAGGGCAGAAAGCAATACCTGTGGCGCGATAATGGACGCTAAAAGGCTTGGCACTTGAGGCGGGCCGCGGCTGTTGATAGAGGCCCTCGGAGGCAGGGCCTGTGGAGCAGAGGTGGGACCCGAGCGGGAGGTTCCGGAAGCGGCGCGTGTTTACCCTAGCAGGGCCGGGTGATTAGCAGCTGGCGGGGAGCTGATAGCGAGTGATAGTGCGCAGCGCGGCGCTGGTAATTGCCGTGTGTTGTCAGTGGCCCCGGAAGGGGTGTGCCCGTCTCTGGCCTGCAGTAAAACCGACGACACGGCCTGATAGACAAGTGCTGCACAAAGGAAGCCAGGAATTTATGGGCACCTGAAGGCAATTGGCAAGGCGCTGATGAAAGGCGCGCTCAGTGTGGGACGCTAATTCAAAGTGAAATGAAATCCTCGCCGGGGCTTTGTGTCTGTCCCGCTGCCTGCCAGGATGAAAGTCCACCTCACTTTTTTTTCTCCATATGGCAGCAGGTTGTAAATTCGAGTGCGATTTGGTGCCACAACAAGGTTCACAGAAGAAAATTGAAGCCTTAATTAGACCTTAGCTACAAACCTATTACTGCGATTTCTTCCCGAGTCCTATTCTTTGTGTGGGACTCTTTGAAGTAGGAGCGCGCCACCACGTGCTTATCTGAACAATTGTACTTTTACTTCGACGCATGTGTAATTTCCTTGTTACATCAAAGAAAAGTATAGTAGTTCATCACTCTTTCCCACCATGCCTGCAGGATGACTCAGTAAGTTTACGCTCGCAGCTTTACAGATTTTACACTATTGTCAGCGCTGTATTTTGGTCTGCAGGTTGTCAGTAAAAATCTAGACATGCGGATTGGACACTTCATCCTACCGGTACCGAATCGGTATGTTGAGGACCATTTATTTGAAATATTGTGACGCCTGTAATTACAAGTGTTTAGAAACGGCACAAGTAATGTATGAAGCACTACATACATCAGCAAGATACTGCGACATCTGATCATTGTATTGGGAGAGTGAACGCCTTCAGCTTTTTACTTTTGGGCCTTGGTAAACGCTGTCAAATAACTTGCTTCAAGGCACTTGCTAAGTGACGTAAAACACAATAGTACAATAGAGAGGCACGCTTTCTCTTACGCACCTAGCTTGTGCACAGACCATCCCCTCTCCCATTTCTCGCACTCTCCCCAAGAAACCACTCTGCCCACCCAAAAAGCAATTGACTTGAATGGGCTCCCCATACGCTGAAACTGTTAAATTTACCTGGATTCCAGACTTCATGGCAGGCGAAATGTTTCCCGAATTTCCTGAGATCGTCTGTGCCACATGCAGATGGGTCTTAATGACAGGTATGCATTTTACATGGATGTCAGTAGTGGCTATTGTCACCAAACATTGAATGATGTCCCTGCCGTTTTGACAGATCTGGTTAAAATCTGCCCTCCCCCAGATTCTCCAAGCCGCCGGAACCCACCATTTTGTTAAGTGTGCGCCTCCCCCAACTATACCTTATTTAGGGAGTCTGCAATCCGTCACAGCCAGGCATACACTATGCTTTTTTTATGGGTTTCTACACTCCATTCTAGTTAGGACTTTTTTGCCTATGCCCTGTAGTGCAATATGCCCATGATGGGAATGTCTGTTGTGTAAGACTGTCGCACAGTGGAACTTGGGCCACCCGATGCTCCTGAGCTCAGCACTTCCTGAAATGAAGCACTGAATCCCACACTTTAGGTAGTGGAAGTGGTGTCAAGGGCCTCCTCTCTCTATCCAGCACTGCACCCCACAAAGTTTTATGATATAGGTGCAAGGGTAAATAACCAACATGGAGTAACATGAGCGTGCTGGTGGAGCTTCGTGTTCTATAGAGGTAGCTATGGCCTTGGTGGAGAAAGTAGGTTTTGCTTGGCACGGATCAGTGGGATTAAGGAATTTATTAAAAATTGCAAAGTGGTGTAGTTTCAGAACATGTAAATATTATGGCTGAAAAGTGTGTTTTAAAAAGTTCTCTGTGCCCAATCCTCGGTTACATAGAAAATGACTGATAAGGGTTCATGCCTCACCCACATCCCTTCACAGGACTCTGCCTGGATTTATTAGTAGTGTATTGAGAAATATCCTATCTTTAAAGTGTGTTTTCCAGCTTCCTATCTTTCCTGTTATCAGCTATACTTGTCCAGCAAAATAAGCAGAGCTGGCCCTGCAGAAGGTCTGAAGCCTGTGCTTAACCAAATATGTTGTTCACCTTAGCTTCAGTGTTCTGCATTAATTGCCTCTACTGAGCAATGTTCGCACAGTTGTACAAATGACTCAGTGACCTTTGTTTTGGAATCAAGCTTTGTGCTTTAATCTTATATTATATAGCTGCAGTCCATAGTTTGACAAAAGATGGTTGACCCAAAGCTCTGAAAAAGTCAATAGGACCAGATACCCCCAGTCTCTCCACAACCTAAACGATGCACCAACAGAATACACACAGATTGGTGAGAAAGGTACAAGCAAGTAAAGCATAACTAGCTTAGGTAACAGTGAAACATCATGACGAATTAGGCACCCTTGATGAGAGAAAACATCACCAAATAAACAATGCGTTATAATTAATACATCATAACCGAGGAACACCAACAACATCAGGGCCTTCGGCAATTCCAAAAGGCCATTGGACCAAACAGGTGTAACCACCTGCTTCGGTGAGGGGCACCCCCCTCACTGTAACATTGTCCATATCCCAGTGCACCGCCCCCCAAACACCAAGCTGCCTGAGGGGCTGCGATTAGGTGATCAGGAGCTGCAGCCCCATGCCCACCCCGGGTGAATTGTGCACCCTAGCCCCCAAGCTGATGTGTACATCCTCTGGTTGGCTCAGGACTGCTGGACCCTACTCTTGGTGCTGTTCTCAGGAGTCTGTTTCAGAGGACCCCTCTGCTGACTAGGGATGAATTTAGGATGAGAGATCCCGCCACAAGGGCGAACAGGGTAAGGAGGTCTTCGTCCTCCCCACCACAAAACATCCACTGGGCTAAAGCCCAAATGTTCTTGATGAACAGGTCCGTAACTGCGTCTGAGAGGTGGGCACCATCCTTGTGAAATATATTCTCACCCCTTAGCAGTTTATGCGGTATGTTCCAAAGTCGACCAGGGCATGAGCAGAGCTTGGACATCTCTGAATTCTTTAATCTAATGGAGACGTTGATTATCCTGGACATGATATCTCTACCCCAGTTATAGCGTGGAACCATATTAGACCTGGCAGAAGCAGTCTCTGGGAAAACCTCGGCCAGGTGTGCAAATTCCTTCAATATCGCTTCCCTGAGTTCCTTGCAATCCATTTTCAGTCAGTCATTACTGCCAAAGTTGACAACAAACAGGTCTGGGAACTGGAGTCCCTCGTGACACCTGGTCTCCTTGATCAGCCATTGCAGTTGAGCAATCCAGAGGCACCCAGTCCTGCACCACCGGAAGGAAACATCCCTCAAAGCCGCAGGCTTGGGCTTATGGAGCAGTTGTAACCTGTACACCGCCAGCCAGATAAAGGAGTGGCCAACAACCCACACGACCATAGGAGGCATTCTACTGAAAGAGCAAAAAAAAGCATGAATACCTAAACGAGAGTAGGAATCAAGTACCAAAGCACATTCCTTGCATGTCAGGGCGAATATAGCGCTTGTAAGACTTTGAAGACCACCGTCTAAATCTCATAACTTCATCAGAAGACAGGCCTGCTCCTGCCGCCACCGTGGCTGTGCCTTTTCTAAAGGAGTGTGATGAGTAACCATTCGGCTGACACCTGTGCCATAAGGGTCGAAGACAAGACCGCAACAAACTGACAGCGCAATAGGCAGTCCCCATTTGCATGGATGAACAAAGCAGATGTCTCCGCATCAGGTCGAATATCCAAATATGATCCTAAGTGAGCCATCGGGCAAAGAGGGGAGCCTTTGGCTGCTCTGAGTTCAGCCGCCATCCCCTTTCTCTCCTGATCAGCCTTAGACTTCCCTGACCAGATCATTAGCCTTTCCTCATCCAACCAAACATCCCTTCATAGGACACCCGCATGCACTTTGTTAGCAAGGCCGCCACAAAATCCGGTGAGGCGGGACTCCAATCCTCCACAGATATGACGGGAACTCTGTCATCTTCTCGGCCGCCTGTGGGTGAAAATCCCCAAATTCCTGTAGCTTGGAGTGAGATAAGCCATCAGCAGCGTTATTATAAACAACAGGCACATTTTTAGCTGGAAACAAAATGTTAGACTTCAAGCACAGCAATATAAAATGTTTGAACAATCTTAAAATAAACTTACAAGAAGCACCCTGTCTGTTAATGGCTTCCACCGCTGCCATGTTGTCTGACCAAAACACCCCACTCCTATCCTTGAAAACTTCAGCCCATATGGGCACTGCCACAACGATGGGGAACAGCTCCATGAAAGAGGGATTCTTAGTAATTCCGCTGTCATACCAGGCCGTAGGCCAGTCGCACCTACACCATGCAGTGCCCATAATGGCTCCGAACCCTGCATTGCGTCAGTGAAGAGGCCTAGAGCACTATTAGATAGAGGGCATGTAAGCCATATGATAGCCATTAAATGGTTGCAGAAAACTGCGCCATGTTTTCAAGTCTTCCTTTACCTCATCTGGAAGTCGGCTATTGTGGTGTTTTTGTGTGAGGCCTGCATCACCCTTCCAATTGATTGCAAAAAGGAGTGCACCATGGGAATAATCTGCAAGGCAAAATTCAACTGGCCAGCTAGGACCTGGAGCTGATGAAGAGTCACCTTCTTTAAGATAAGCACAACGTCAATCGACTGCTTAAAGGCTTGAACCTTTTCAGAAGGGAGTTGGCACTCACTGGCCACAGTATTTATCTCAATACCAAGAAAAGTAAGGCATGTGGAGAACCTGCATATTTTTTCCGGCGCTATGGGCACCCTCAGGTCCACGAAGAGGGCAGTTAGCGCTTCAGTGACCAAAAGCCCCCCCCGATTCTGGTGGTCCCAAAACTAGGAACTCACCCAGGTAATGAATCACTTCCTTGTAGGCGTGCTGAGGTTACAGTGAGCAATTTGTTCACTGTTGTAGTGACTCAGTTGTAAAATTATTTTAAATCCCATTCCAGTCCAGTAGCACTTAGAGTACATCCATTTAGATGTCCTTATTTCCACCAAATTATACCCAAATCAGCTTTTGAGAGAGAAATAGTTTGTGCATTCCCTGTACGTTTTAAGTCTTAGCCAGTGTGCCTTGCACATCCAATCCCTTTCGCCCATTCTCACTCAGGGTTTCTCCCTCCTCCTTATCACACACTGACATAGCCTCCACATTTCTCTTTTTGTCAGGCCTATTGCTTGTCCTGACCATCACTATCACAACCAGCCCAGTTAGCACCAATGTTGTCACTCCGTGGAGTGGGGCCAAGATGCCCTGTGTTAGACCCTTCTTCCCTCTCACGCTGCTTGAGTAGGCCTTTGGCTCACACATGGCAGGGTGAAAAGCTCACATGTCTGTGGAGGCCTCCAGCTCCGCCACTTCACTGTCTTTCACAGGCTGTCACTCCATAGTCTGCATTTTCTTGGCAGACTAGAGCCTGACCTAATGGAGTTTGAGCTCTACAAAAAATCTGCTCCCAGTGAACATTGTCGTGCACAAGGTTTTATCTATATTCACACAAAGAAAATATATCCTCAATCACTGCTTTGACTGTTGCAGAAAGTTGTCATACTTTGTAAAGGTTGGTGCATACACAAGAATACTTTCAGTCCATCTTCAGTGTTAACATAAACTAATTTCCCTGATATTTTTATCCGTTGATCCTGGTGTTTACAATCGTCAGGCATGTACTTTTTGACAGGGTTTGCCCCGCCCGGGCAGTGCCAGTTTAAAGCTGAGCGCGTCCGCGTGTGCCAGCCTGGTCCGGTTAGCAGACTCCGGCCTGTGTCGACAGCCACTGTCTCTTTCTGACAGATGTCGCGGCCGCAGCTTGATTGATGTGACAGTGCCTGACGTTGTGCTGCAGCGATGAGAGCTCCTGTCCTTTCATTACTGTGCTTTAGAACGGAAGCTGCATTACACAGCATTGCCGGGCCCATGCATGCCATGGCAGCCAGTAGTAATATAACATCTCCTGAAGTTTGTTGTACAAGAGAGAATACGCATTGGTGCTCAGTAGTGCAAACCGATTACAGCAGCGTTTGTAAGACAATGTATGTTTTTATAAGGTTAATATGGCATTTTTTCTGTGTGACCTTGTGTAATAACACTATATTTTTCCTTGAGAGATCTCTGCTTTAACTGTGTCTGTCTTTACATCTCATTGCGTTGTAGTTTACCTATCATTCAGCTGTGCTGTTTTGTGACACCCTACATTGGAGGGCAACCTTACAAATTGTAAACGAGGCCTTTTTGGTGGGTTAAGCTAGATGGAACTGACCTGTACAAATCCTTGCAGTTGTCAATGGCGCGTTCATGCATGCAGGAGGTGGGTAATGCTGATACTGACTAAAGAAGTGCTCCAAAGGGAGCACCTGATAGAAAGTCTGCTCTCTCTCTCACCTTTGCTATACTTGTCTGTAAAAGATGGGCAGCACAATGAGATTTGCTGTTGGCACCTGCGTGGCAAAGAATTGAGCCAGTATTCGCAGGGGCATTAAAGACCTACAGGTCCTTAGGCCTTGCAGCAGTGCTGAGTTTCCAGGCCTTGGCCACTTCTCAGTCATTGAGAAATGGCATTCGTGTGATTGCGCTGCGAGCTTGTTCTGCACCAGGCACTTTGATGGTCTGCTACACACGGCCAAAGGCGAGTGAGTACAAAGAACTAGAAGATAATGTAACAAGATGGTCAACAATGAGTCTGAACTCAGATATTGCACCTGTGAACGACTGGAGATAGGTTCCTGTTGGCGAACCGTCTATTCAGTTAGAAAGAATGAAACTGGTTACGCCCTCCTTCCTGCATTACTTATACAGTGGGAGGGGCTAACACTGGTTTACCACGGAACATGAGCAACATTATTGGCCTGGGAGAAAGCCGCAGACACCTTGGGAGGGAAGGGCAAAATCACCAGAGAAGCACCACTATGGGAAGGAAATCTATTGAGAGAAGTGGCCATGCTAGAGTGAGACACAATTAAGCCATTCCACAGTCTACGAGGAGTGTTCGAGCTACACCACTTGCAACGGTTCAAGTTAAAGGGACGTTAGTCTTTGGAGATATAGGACCGGGTGCAGTATCTGCCATTTACAAAACTCTCATTAATAACATGCCTGATGGGCTCTGTAGACTGAGGGATAAGTGGGAGGCAGATGTAGGAGAATGGGGAAAAGCTTGATTGGAAGCCTACCCAGGTGCACCAGAGGGAGGTGGCTATAAGGTCCAGATTCCGTCTTATAAAGCTGAAATTTCTACACAAGGTCTATTATATCTGAAGCAGACTTTACAAAATGGGGAGAACACCTACACTCCCCTGTGTGAAATGTGAGACAGCTGAACCTACATGCAGTATGGAGGTGCATAAAAGTGCAGGAATACTGGCAGCTAATATTGAATGAGTTGCAATACGTCTTGTTAACCTAGGGATACTCAGCAAGGTGGACCTTCCCATACCCAAACTTCTATTTTGAGTGCTCATTTTCATAGTTAACGAGGTACATAGCAAGGAAATAGACCTTACGGATGATGCCAACTATAAACGAGTGGCAGCTGGTGTAGATTTATATATATGGAGGCAGAAAAAGCAACCCACGAAAGCAGTGGGTGCCACAAGAAATTTAAGAAAGTGTGGCAATGGTGGAGGCACTTCCATGGATTGGGGGAATAGTCTCACAATGGCCTTTAGAGTGATATTGCACCCACTGCTCTGTATACAGGTCAGTTTAACATAAAAGTAATGCTGTGACCTATTTACACTTTCTCGGCTTCTTACTTTGGCGGGGATGTAGGGTACATCTGTATAATTATGAAAAAACGTGTTAACACTAAAACTAAAATGTAAGACAGGGCAATGTGTGTGATTTTATTTTTTCTGTTTCTGTTTATTTGCCTGTGAAATACATTAAAATAAATTAATACAAAAAAACCAAACAATGAGTCTGAAGTAACAAGATAGGACCTTCTGCGGGACTGGCACACTTTAATTTATAGTACCAATAGATTGTAGAATTCCTTAATTGTGCATTTCTGAGTTGTAGATAAGAAGCGGGTGTTGCATCAACTAAACAAGACTAGGAATCAAATTGGTTGCTAGTGTTGTCCTTGAACATAAGAGATAAAGACTGGCTCCATCCCCACAATATATTTTCTAATGGAAGACTCTCTTGTGTACTTTCACCACTACAATCTTTTCTTGTAATAGGCCATCATTAGTTCGGTCAGTAAGCCTTCTTGAAGGCCGTAAAACAGAACATCATCATATTCTAGTTGGGTATGATCGCGTTTATTCAACACAGGGGCTGGCACTCACTACCTGTGAGTAGATTCTAGCAAACTTACAAACACTTGTTCTAGTAAATCTGCTTGGTTTGACCCTCCTACCCAATGTCACAGGCTGTAAAGACTAAACAATAGAGCTGGTAGTATTCAACAAAACGCTCAATAAATAACTTATTTTATTTATCAGTGCAATGATTTGAAAACAATATAAAAAATCTGACAAGTCAACAAACACTTGTTTGAGCGCTATTAAAGCTGTAGGAAATCGAAAACAAATTAAAGAATGTATGAAGAATGTGATTAGTAATGGCCAAAAGACACAGGTGTTGTGTTGGCTTCTGAACATCTGGTGGTTATGGGTTTTATATGTCTTTTAATAAGAAAATCTGGCTTGGAATAAGCTGTCTTCCAAAAAGCAAGAATGGGATGGGACAAATATACTCCATTAGAGGCACACATGAGAGCTTGACCAAATTAAACACACACAATGTGCCGAATATTATTCCTAACCAGTATGGCTAGATGTCTTTAGTGCTTTAATAGATCATACAGACCAGGCTTCTCATAGGAGTAGCTCGTGAACTACTGGTAGCTTTCTAGCATGAAATTACCGGGCTCTATAGTGCATATTACGCTGCCCCTACTATTGGCTGCCTCCTACCTGCTTCTTGCCAGGCCTGACTTTTATTTTGGCGCTGGAACAACTATCGGCAACAGTGCACCTGCGCCGGTTGTGTAATGTAAAGCGTAATTATGTGTTGGGGGATGGTTTACAAGGACAGGGGCTGGGAGGGAAAAAAAAAGTTGCGGTGGGTGAGCCATGCACAAGACGTGCGGCAGCCATTGGTTAAGATCAAGCGTGGTGTGCTGAGTAGCAAAAAATATATATATATATAATGTTGCCTTTCCATTCGCTTTCATTGAGCAGCGCATGCAAATGCAACCGAAAGCATAACAAAGCACACCCAAAATTACAAGAATGGGGTTAGTGGGTTTGGGGGAGCACATAGCTGTTGTGCCTGCAACTGCAGGTACGAAAAAGAAGTGATTAACAAAAGAGTGCTGTGAAACAGTAAATAAAACGTCCTGAGTAATGCCACATGTAAAAGGGGTAGTCCTTATGGGAGGTTACAATAGTAGAAAAGAAGGAACTGCTAAAGAAATTAACCAATGGAAAAGAAGCATTTAAAAAACAAAATCAAAGGAGCCAGTTAAAAACATGGGCAGAGCTAAAAGATCATATCCTGATTACAGCATATCTAGAAGGGACAGCGCAAGCTCTGCCTAGGCGAGACCTAAATAAAAAAATTTAAAAAGGAGGGACATCAATTTTCCATCAAAAGATAGTTAAGTGATGTGACAGAAAGAATCTGAAACATATGACCAAGAAAATAAAAGGAAAATGTGCATACTTTTGGAACATATGTCTTGGTAGCATTTTTATCCCTATCTCGTGGCAGTATATGAAGTATAAGTGAAAAGTGAACAAACAAAAAATTACACCCTGATAATGAGTTAACTAAAGTACATTCTAATTTTAAAGCCAAAGATGGGAGAGAAGAATTGTGACAAGGGTTTTAAAGAACAGTATTTCCTTAAGATAGGGGTAATATGATCTTTAGGACTTGCACCAGTCAGTATCTGGTCAGCAACATTTTGTGTGAGTTGAAGCCTTCTAAAAAGTGATCAGCAGTTCCATTTCTAATGAATTCAGTTTGATAAGATTAGAGGCCATCCATTGGCTTACACCGGGTATGGCATTAATTAACCTCTCCTGCTGGCAACCAGATGTTGATGGGGTTGCCTGTGCAGATGTTAGTTGGGGTGACATCAGTGTAGGTGTAAAACTGTACTCCCTTAGCCAATAGCACAGAGGCTAACAGTAATATGCAAGTTTTAAAAAATAGATGGGAAAATGCAGACTGTGTGGCCCTTCACATTTGACCTGACTTGGCATTTACTGGAAAGCAGAAAACTGGGAGCAATCCGTCAAAAACGAGTGGCACCGTTTTGAGGCAAAATTATTGACGCTAACATCCTTCATTCTGGAAAGCAACAATGATTGGTTAGTGGTATCAAAGACTGTGGAAATGTTCAAAACCACTACAGACCTTTTTCAACTATGGTCCACTAGGTTTTGGAGATCATCTAAGGCTGAAGTAAGTACCAGGTCTGGGCTATGACCAGATCTGAAGTCTAATTGAAGGTGTTGCAAAATATTATTGGTGTGTAACTGTGTGAATACCACTTTTGCCCAAATGTCAGCCAAGATATGGTACATGGAATATTGGACAGGAGGTGCTGGTATCCTCAACTGAAAGAGAGGTTTTTTAACAGGGCTTTGACCATTGAGCTTTACCTAAGAACCTAGAAGTCTTGCGGAGTAGCACATCTTAAATACTTGCATGGCCGAAGTCTCTGCAAAGCGTGAGTTTGTTTTAGTTTTGCTCTAATAGAGAAGAAAATGAAACAGTGGTAGTAAGGGAGGCTTCCTTCTCAATCTGAGATCCAAAGTTCTCGATCTTGCTGGCAAGGAACTGTGATGGTTTGTTACACAGAGCTTGACATGGCTCAAATTGGTTATCATGTGTTAGAGTGAGGACCAATTTTACAATAACCCCAAAGACCTCTTTCATTGTGTTGGTGGCTAGCATAATGTGGATGGAATAGTAGTTTTGTTAAACTAAAAGAATTTGTTGTTTGTATAAGGCTATTGCCATGATGTAACGTTGTTTATCCTCATCACTGTAATTTGTCCACTATTGCCTTTCTGCTCTCTTGGCTTTAAAGGTAACAGGCGTGTAGTACAGGTGTAAACCAAGGGTTGTTCTTTTAAGAGAGACTTTCGATATCCTCAGAGTCAGTGGGTAAAGTATTGTCAAAGTAATTTGTTAGATTCTGAATAAAAATGGTTAATGCACTATTAAGGTATTTGGATTAACCGTAATAGAGTTTGAGGCAAAGGTGGTTGTAATTAATTCATTTGATCCATAGATAGAGAAGCATCCCTAAAATCTGTCTATTCTTATGACTTCCTTCTACTGGTTTTCATTGTTTTGAATGTTTCCGGATTGAAAAGCAGTCTGGGATTGTCTGACTGTTCTAACAATGCACAAGGGTCTATAGTGCACTGTAGGGCAGAAGAGGCAAAACTTTCATCTAAATGTCATGAAAGATGAGTGGATTCATTGCTCATTATCCTTAATTGTAAATATTTTAAAATGCAATTGTTGATCCCAACCGGGTTTTCTACATGATAGTTGAAGTCGCTCATAACAATAAATGATCATTATCGAGGGCAAAATGTCCTACATCTCCTTTTATTGAAAGTTGAGACAGAGGCAGACAATTACAATTATTTTGCATTTGCAGGCATGAGCTCTTCCTGGGAATGTTCTTTGAAAACATTTTGGTTAAATATATATTTTCTTATAAACAATAGCACCCATTACTTCTGTGTTTATTAGCTTGATCAACTCACAAAATCTAATAATTATATGTGGCCAAGACCTGGAACGACCTGCCCCTCCATCTCTATACAGTCCCCTCGCTGGCAGGCTTCAGAAAGAGACTCAAGGCTTGGATCTTCGATGGAGACACAGCACCCAGATACACCTAGGAGTGACAGTGCTGCACTTTACAAATACTGACTGATTGATTGATATGCTGTAGTGTAGTTCCTATTTCAGGCTCTGCGCATTGGAATATTATACACTATAGTTTTTGCATAGGACTGAGGTCAGTATGCCTCTATCGAGTATATTAAACTTAATTACTTTGTGTGCCAACTAACTCAGAGGTCACTAGAAACTTCTCGAATAAACAAGGGAGTAGTTTCTGACAACCGCATAAACATGACAACTTTGTTTCCCTTAGAATCGGAACAGTTCTCAGAATCGTGGAAACAATAGATAACAGTTTCACTCAGTCAATCGTGCATGCTTAGTTTCTTCAGAGTTACACAGAAATAGACGGGCGTTTCAATAAAAGGATTTATTGAAGTCTTATTTCTCGTGCAAGAGATATGAGATATGACAATCGCAAGACAGTATGCGAAATATAATACGTACAGCGTGAGCAATAAGGAGAAATAATACTGCAAAAGCATGGTCTTTTAGCTTATGACATATATTCATATAAACATACATAAATAACACAGGCTAAAATGTGAATACTCGCCTGGTGCTTCTAAATAGTTCTACCACAGTGTACCTAACCTAAGTGTAGTACGAGGTACAGGGCTTTAAGTGGGCCGGGTCTGTCCGGGTCTGAGCACCGGCAGTTATTTTTATGGGGCCTCAAAACGGGTCTCTTTCGGGCTCTATTTTCGGTCCGTTTTTTTTTTTTTTTTTTTTTCCTTGGACTTCAGTGAAAGCATGCACATCGATGTGCACACCTCAATGCTGGCATCCTCGGGGAGCAGAATATAAAACAGATCCCGTTTCACTACAATATCTGTTTGTGGTTTCCGAGAGGATCAAACCCGAGTGTGTCCTTCTCAAATAATACACGGCCGTCAAAGGTAACTGCCGGATTCTTGCCTACATGACAAGCCTTCTGCATGGCAATAATCAAAGGGGGTGCTGAAACAATTACAGCAGGAACATTTTGTGACTGGAATGGAGGATTGCACTTCCAACGTCGCCCCATGCCAGGTCACGTGACCCTAGGGCTCACGGCCTTGTATTCAGGGTGAAGATAGGTCACGGAGAAAAATGGCGCAGGCAGTATTTTCGGGTGAAGACAGCACTGCTTTCAGCATAACGCAGAGCCATCACGTGAGCAACCCAGAAGAGAATATTTATAGCGCCCACATGTTTACGCCTTGCTCATGACTGCGTGAGCACTTTTTAGTGTGCTTGACTGTGAAATCTACCCCCACGAAAGCAGCCAGGCCAGGTTATTTAAATAACAGCTGTGACTGCCAGCCAAATCAATTCATTAAACGTGGAAAGAAAAACGGGCTGAATCGCTGTCCGGAGATTTAACCATGTGACCTGGAGGTTAACCCCAGATCTCTCCACAGTATATTCACCCCACTGCATTATCTTGTAGTCTACATTATATGTCTTATGTGCCGGTGTTATGTTGCTGCTTGCAGTATATGCCCTAACTACTACTAAACTCAGGACTTTTAGTGGGCCGGGTCTGTCTGGGACTGAGCACTGGCAGTTATTTTTAGGGGGCCTCCAAACGAGTCTATCGGGCTCTATTTTCGGGCCTCGCAGAGATAGTCCGTTTTCTTTTTTTTTTCTTGGACTTCAGTGAGAGCATGCACATCGATGTTCGCATGCTCATTTTGCTCACTACTGAGTAGTGGAGGTCAAGGCATGACATCATGCCAGGTGAACCGCGTTGTAAGAGGACTCTGTGGCATGTTTAAAGGGGGTGAAGTTGCGTTGCCTTCTGGGAGCAGTGCTTCTAGTACACTCAGCCTCATGTGAAGCCACCCTATACAGGAGGTGTCTGCTTGGGCATTTCCCAGGATGACGACACCGGTCTTGGGGAGGGTGTATGGCGTTATCCATACATAGCCTTGCTGTAATAAGGTGGGGAGAGAGCAAGCCTGAGTAGGGAATTCCAAATCTGATGACCCTCTGACGAGTCCTAGAGCTGACGGCTTGTCAGAGCAAGGGGGTACAGCTACAATAGTTACCTTTATTTAGACCACGCCCCTACTTGGATAGGCCACACCCCTTTAAGAGATTTGCTCCGTCCCTTTTAGAGCACCCCCAGTTTTTTTCCCCCACTTAAAGCCCTGACGAGGTAGGAAGTAGGTGCTGTTTTCTATAGTATGGTAAGCTATAGTTTGTATTGCGTTTGTATGCCAAGAGTCCCTCTATGTTCTAGTCTGCTCCATACCTTAGAATGAGAATGGTGGAAATCCCTTCCCGGATCTCAATCCCTAACACCCCGCGAAGGGAGTCAGGACAATGGAAGCTGGATTCTCTGCGAGCAGGATGACAGCGTCTGGTCAGTGCGTCAGGCATGGACTCGAATTCCCTCCGAACTTGCCGTGGCAAGCCGTATCGAGCTGTGTAGCCGAGCCGTGGTTTGCCACGGTAAGTGAAGGTATATTTATACCTGGAAGGTGCCTAGGAGTCAGGCGGGCAACTAGAGCGAAATTTCGGGGGGGGCTAAAAAATATTTCGGGCGGGGGGGGGCTAAATCTTCTAAACATAGACAGAGTGGCTGTAAGAAGAGGCGAACACACAACAAAAGCCTCATTTACACGTAAATGGTCTTTTAAAGACCTGTTAAGTACTCGGGTGCAGCTGCAATTAAATGTTCGCCAGCCCGCGAAGCTGTCTCCGGCCGGGCTGACACACACGACGGGGGGGGGGGGCTGAAGCCCTGTGAGCCCAATTGGTGTTGCGCGCCTGCTAGGAGTTCTAGCAATGGACATAAACTAGGGCAGAGGAAGACGTCATGAATAGTTGTTCATGCATAATAAATGAGTTCTTGGAGAAATCAATAATGCAAGCAGGAAAAATTCCAATGGCTTACGGGTCTGGTTTCTAAGAACTCGTTGTGATGTGGGATGGACGGATGAAGGTATTTTGATAGCATGGCTGATGCGTAAATAAGGACTGGGATACTATTCCTAAATAAGGGCAATGTGAGTTGTGCCTATATAAGGGCATGATTCGGGAAACCTATGTACGGGTATCTAAATCGAAACACAACAATGTGTTTAGGTTGCATTTATATAGCCCTTACCATCCCTGACAAGGTGTTGAATGGTAAGAGTTTATGCAGTGTATGATCAGAATATCTCTGTACCCAAATTTTGGCTAGGCAGCAGAAGTTATAATTATGAGATTCACAGAAATCCTCAATCTTAAGGGGATGTTTTGCTTCTAATCTCACATTAAATAACATAGCTTTCAGATTGTGCATTGAAGATGACCTAGAGATGACATGGAAGAAATAAGTGGCTAGTAGGATGAGACTGCGTACAGAGGAATACAGAGGAACATTGTGATATATATCCTCAGATTTTAGAGACCTTTCAATAGCATCAAAAAGAATATAATCTATGAGAAACAGCCTGAGTAATTAATTGGCTTTAAGGATAAGATGCTTAACTACATCACCCTCAGGTTTTCCTGATCGCTGGTAAAACGTGGTTGGTTGACAAGCATCTCGGTAGGTAGCCATGAGAGAACAGTAAGATTCTGCGTGGCGCAGAGAAACAAGGTAAAAAGAGTTTGCACTGATTAACCTTTTCACAAAAGTGAATTGTAAGAACTCATTGTAAAAATGAGAACTAACCACAAATCACTTTTAATGTTGGTGTATGAGTGAGTGAATATTCTGTAAAGAGTGCTCCACATGAAGTACCACAGTGGCAAGCTTCTCTTCCACTTGAAATGTGTTAGCGAGGAGGGAGAAACATGACGACTACCAAATGTTGTCTCTGCATTTAAAGTTTGAGAAAACGACACAAGGTACATCGTTAAAAAAACATGAGTGGATGATTTTGTATTGTGTGCCAATCAATGCCCCAAAACATGTTTATTGTAACTTCCCTTTAATAGATCCCTCCTTGCTCAACTATTAGTTGGATTCTCCTCATGTTGTCATAATACGATGAGATGACGGGAAGAAACCCACTGGCGCCAGTTTCAGGAATTCTGGTGTTTGAGGAGTGTATGAGACCCCAATTAGCTCCATCTGGCGCCCACATTTAACTCTTTGAACGCGCCCGAGGTCCTTATCTGAAGCCAAAGGATATTCAGGATGTCATTGGGTTGGAAGATGGAGACCCCAGCGGAATATAGGAAACTAGTAACCTCACACACACACGCTATTGGCTGTTAATTACATTTTAATTTTAAACCCACGAACTGCACTTCCAGTAGGCTGTGCCAAAGGACGTTTCGTAGCTGATCAGCTCATAGTTTGCTTTAAATGCAAAGCACGACGTAGAAAAGCAATAATGTAATCCGTTGTACGTCGTTTCTGCTTTGAGAGCTGTTTTCTAATATTATTTTTCCCGATATAGTGTTCATATCAAAGAAAACGTGGAGACGTGCGCGAAGGTTTTGGAATTTCCTCAATAATTATTTGCAGTATAAGTGCGCTAACTTGCTTCTTCTTCTATAGGGTGCTTTTAAAGCTCGTGATGCTGAAGTGCCCCTCCTACGTCAAGTCCCTCTGCGCGTGACGTAAATGTTAACTGCACGTTGCACGCACGGCTGTCGATAGGGTTTGAGCTGCTTCTTGGCAGCATGCCCTCCGTCCCGAGGTCGTGTAGTTTAGGAAGCGGGCTAATTAGCACATAAACACTGCACAGCAGAACGTCTCCAAATATGCCACATTCAGCAGTAAACAAATGTAAATGCATGTCAGTGTTTGTCCCAACATTTTGGCTTGAGGCCTGACAGGCAGAACATACCACATGGCATACAGCAAGCTGGGACCCGAAGGCTGAGGAACTAAGGAGGTATGCAGACTGACTTCGAAAATGTCTAATCTCCTCAATTATTGGTTTATTTGAACAATATAGGGACGTTTTCATATTTCACCATTTTGTGCTGCCAAGTTCTTGTTGTACAAGTTAGTATACCTGCAGCATGTAAACCTTTAACATCTGGTACATTTTAGTCAATTGAAACGTGTGCTCTCATTAATTGGAAGCAGGGCTCCGGACTCACCTAGAGTTACAGGCTACTACTCATTTCTATGCAATGTATTTTTGTTACTTCCAGTGCTTTTGGGCTACACTTAAAACAACAAGTTACGTGTGATATAGATATACATAATCTTGGATGGTTCGGAACCCCAGCTTTCACCCAATGACAAAGCTCTCGTATTCACCCTGGACACAGATCTCACCCTCAAAAAACACATCGCCAATTATATGAAGACGGACTGGCACCAGCTCTCTCTACTAAAGGAGGTGAAACCATTTCCCCCAGAAAGCAACTTCACAACTGTCTTCTCCATTTGTACACCCAGAATCTGGAACAACATCCCTGTATCCATTTGGACTGCCCCAGCTCTGCTCCAATTTAGGAAAGAGTCAAAAATTTGCTAGCATTCGCGCCAAGAATTTTCAATTCTATTAAGGACACGGAGGCGAGGATTATGCTTCTCAATCTTTACTGCAATAAACACAGCAGCCAATGAAAATGTATATTTTCATAAATAACAGTAAAACAAACTACATTTCCCATGAGTACACATGAGTATAGGCACGCTCCCATAGTCCATAAGAACCCCTTGCGTGCTCCCATCAACCTCTTTCTTTGAGGCGAACCGAGTCCAACAATAACTTGAATAATGAATAACTCCTCCAACATGGAAGAAACAAGGTTTCAGGCCAAAATCCTGTCGTCCGTCGTCAATCAATCAGACTTCTTATCTGATCCTGAAAGAAAGGAAATAACACCACCGTAATCACTGCATAATTGGGTGGGCAAGCTTATTACTGTAAATTAAGCCGGGTGGGATAATCCTCGCCTCCGTGTCCTTAATAGAATTGAAAATTCTTGGCACGAATGCTAGCAAATTTTTGATTCTATTACAGGACCGGAGGCTTCAGATTATGCTAGTTTAACGCTCTTTAAAAACCACAGAAGTAATATCTCCCACCGCCTTATAATAAAACGTCTTAAACGTCGATTCAGATGACCAATCTGCACATCTCATATTGTCTTGAAGACTAGATCCTAAATCATAAGACTTTGACGCCATAGCGCCTCTCACCGAATGAGCACCAAAGATCTGTGTATCAATACCTGCTTCCTTCATTATGAAGCGAAGCCATCTGGCAATTGGGGCAGCCTCCACAGGTTTAAATGGCTTTTGCAAAGCAATCAATAATTGTGAACAACCCTGAGGCCTCAATGCCTTCGTACATTCTTCATATGCTTTTAAACATTTGACTACACATACTTTATCATTGTCAGGGAATGCATTATAATCAATATGTCTTGACATCGTTTTGGTACGACCTGTAATAGTAAAAGAAACCCCTTCCGGGGTAAACACTCTACCTGTAACGTCGAGTGCTCTCACGTCCGAGGATCTTCTGCATGCTGATAGGCAAAGTAACATGGCCAACTTTGCTGATTATTGCTTCCTAGACAAGAGTGTATTACCAGGCCATCTGTTGAACAAGGAGAGGACTAATGAAACGTCCCACAAACCCGTATATTTGGGTTTTGGCAGATTAGCTACCCTAATCCCCTTCAATAGTTTACAAACCATCGGGTGCATGCCTACCGGTTTCCCGTCTATCTGGGCATGCCTCGCAGAAATGGCCGAACAGAAATTGTTTACCGAACGATAGGCTAGGCCACCAGCTGCCTTATTCGCCAAAAAGTTTAACACGTGGGGTAGCTCTGCCCCTACGGGATCCACCTGTCTTCCCATGCACCAATCCACCCAGTCCTTCCAGGCCGCGGAGTAACGCTTCCTGGTAGATGGTGCCCATGCTTGCTTAATGAAGTCCGAAGTTTCGCTCGAAACTCCTGGCAGGTGCCACTGTTCCCTGAAAGCCGCCATGCCATCAGGGTTAGTCTGCCTTCCAACAGCAGAGGGTGCTGCTCCTGACGAGGGCCCTGCAATAGCCACTCCGAGTCCGGCAGCAACCGTGGGCGACCGCAGCTCCACTGCAACAACTTGGGAAACCAAGCTTGAGACGTCCACCACGGTGTCACCATGACCACTTCCGCCCGGTGTCTGATCACCTGTGTCATAACCCTGGGGATCAACAAGAACGGGGGAAAGGCATACTGAATCCCTTGCGACCAATCCTGGAGAAAGGCATCAGTTGCAGTCGCCATCGGATCTGGCCTCCAGCTGAAGAACCTGGGAATCTGATAGGTCAGCCTGTAGGCGAATAGGTCCGTCTGAAAAGGACCCCAAATTGTCTATAACCACTGAAACACCTGGGGAAGCAGCTTCCAGTCGCTGTAGTCCCGGAGGTACCTGGAATTCCAGTCCGCTACCTGGCTGGATTGCCACGGAATGTACTCCGCTATCACCGAGATCTGATTCTCGAGGCAATAATGCCAAAAGTCCTTGGCCATTTGAACAAGAAGTGACGACCTCGTGCCACCCAACTTGTTGATATATCTCACTGCGGACACATTGTCCAAACGCAGTAGGATACAACAAGATGTCTGCCTCCGGGATAACGTGCGGATCGCAAACGATCCTGCGAGCAGCTCTAAGCAGTTTATGTGTAGATCTAGCTCTTGCGTTGACCATCTGCCGCCTGTGGAGATATCTCCGCAGCGCGCGCCCCAGCCCCATCTGCTGGCGTCTGACTCGATTACCACCTCTGGTTGTGATCCGAAGATCGCCCTGCCGTTCCAGGCCTCTACATGTCCGAGCCACCACTGTAACTCGATTCGGACCTCCTCCGACAGTGGAATGGAGTCCGTGTACGACAGACCTCTCTGAAGATGTTTGATCTTCAGGCGCTGAAGAGCCCTGTAATGAAGAGGGCCAGGGAATATTGCTTGAATGGATGAGGCCAATATCCCCACCACTCTGGCAATCGCCTTGAGTGTAACCGTCTGGCTGTCCAGTAATTTCAGAATTTCCTTCTTCAAGTCTCTCAACTTCGCCTGAGGAAGGCACAGTTGTGCTGCCTGGGAGTCTATCGTGAACCCTAGAAAGTCTATCACATGTGTCGGAACCATCACCGACTTCTTCTGATTGATAACAAAACCTAAGCTCTGCAGCAGCGACGTTGTCATGTCTAAGTGCTGCTTGAGCGTGGACTGGCTCTGCGCCATGATCAGTATGTCGTCTAGGTAAATTATAAGTCTGATCCCCCTCTCCCTGAGATGAGCCACCACCGGCTTCATCACCTTGGTGAAGCACCAGGGAGCTGAGGAGAGCCCGAAAGGAAGAGCCAAATATTCGTAACACTGGTCGTTCCAAAGAAACTGCAGGAACCTGCGGTGTGGAGGAAAAATTGGTATGGACTGATACGCGTCTTTGAGGTCCAGACGGACTAACCAATCGCCGTCTTGTGACAAATCCGCTAACAGGTGAATACCTTCCATTTTGAAATGGTTGTACGTAATGTACTGGTTGAAATCCCTGAGGTTGAGCACTAACCTGTTGCCACCTCCTTTCTTCTGAACAATAAAGACGTTGCTGCAGAAACCGCGAGGTCCGCCCTGGCATTGTACAATCGCGTGTTTCTGCAGCAAGTCTGCAATTTCTTTGTCTATGAAACTGCGATCTTGTTGGGAAAAATGGAGAGGACGGGGAGGGGACACTTGTGTCGGATGAGAATAAAAGTCCAACTGAAACCCTTGTACAGTCTGCAGAACCCAAGCGTCCTGAGTCAAGGTTTGCCACTGTGGAAGACAGTGGCGTGTGCGACCCCCCAGTGGAAGCAGAGAGAAATCTGTTACACTCACCTGTCTTTTGCTGGGACTTTAAATTCGCCCTGTTGTTTCCCGATTGGGAACGGCCTCTGTTGAAGCTTCTGCGGGACGGGTAAAAGGTTCCACCGCGGGTGGAATCCCACTCTCCTCTACTACGGCCATAATCGCCTCTCTGGGAGCCTTGCTGGTAGCCCCGGCCTGACGAGCGGCCCCCGCCTCGCCCGGCCTTGTTGAAAACACCCTGGGTAAGGGCTCTTGTCCAAAGCAGTGAATGTCCCCACATATTTGGACATGTCTTTGACAAATCGATCTCCGAACAAGTGACCATCAGCCAGGAGGCCTGGTTCTGCCTCAGCCAATTCCGCCAGGTTGCTGTCCATTCTAAGGAGTAATGATTTGCGTCTCTCAGCGGAGATCGCACAGTTAGCATTGCCTAGGAGGCAGATCGCGCGCTGAGTCCAGCCTGCCAGAATGTCCGGATCCACAGGCGTTGCACCTTCTTTGGCCGCCAGAGCCATCTCTAGTATTTTGGCTAGGGGACCCACTACGTCGAGCATTTTATCTTGGCAACCTCTCCAAGCCCTGTCAAGCCCACGTTTAGGGTCCTTCGAAAACTTTTTCAGGAAGGTCAGCATGCTGGCATCAATCTCAGGAGTTTCTGCCACGTTGTCGGGCAGTTCCGGACGGGGACACTCGGATCTTAAACGATTGCGGACTTCTCTAGAGAAGCTCTTACGCAGGTTATCATGAAGGTATTCAGACACCGCCGTAGGCGGGACCCAGTCCGAGGACCGGGGGTGCATAATGTCCGAAGGGTCAAAGGTGAACGGCGTGCTGACCTTGTCCGCCGCAGCCTTAGGAGCCACTTTGGCTTTTTTCATAGGAGGGGACTCCTCCGAAGTGTCAGTGTCTGTATTGGTGGTGGACGTGTCGGTATCCACCTGAGCCTTACGCTTATCCTTCGCCTTTCCTCCTGCGTATGCATGTTCCGCCGAACCTGACGCTGGCAGAGATCCCAGCGTTTGAGAGTGTGGGCACTGATCTTGAGAGGTAGTGGCGGTTGAAGGGGCTTGTTCCTTCTTCTGCTTCTTCGGTTTGTCATACCCATGACGTTTTTCAAAACCTTCCAGTTGCTTCCTAATAGGGCGGAGCGCCACAGCCAGTGCCTGCTGCACTGTTTGAGGAACCTTAGTCTCCATGGCTTTGTTTACCGAAGCCTGGACTGAAGCATCTAAAGCTTCAACAATGTTGTCCTCTAGTACAGCCTCCTGCTATCCATCTCCAACTTCCTCCTCTCCTCCATAGTACCCCTCAGGGTCCTGAGCCCACTCTTCCATGGTACTGATGTAAGGTATAAAGGTACACTGGGACAGTAGCCCACTGTCCATACTCTGGAGGGATAATGGGGGGGGGGGTCAGCCCACAGCACACAGTCAAAGGAAACGTTACCCAAACCTCCTCAGCAAAGCTGTACTCGATATGGTCAGTGACCTGGCCCAAAATTTCCCAGAGCGTGTGCCCACTCTAAAGGCCTCTTGTTGTACAACCTTGCCGTTTTTTATACTGAAGGCGATCGCACAGGGAGCCTGCTGGTGTGTAGGACGCCTAGCAATGCGTCCCGAGTAAGCATTGGAATCGCGCCGAGGCGCGCAGCCCAAACGCGACCAAATCCAACTAAAAAGAAGCCCAAAACTGGTCGCGTTTGGGCGCGCGCGTCGGCCGTGAGCCACCCGGCCTTGCGTGAGGGGCGTACTAGGGGAGCCCAACGCGCGCTGAAGCGCTGCCGGTAACGGGCTCCTCTGCGTAATGCGACCGGCTCCCTGCCGGTCAGAGACCGTTAACTAGGCGCGCTGAAGCGCGAGGGCAGAAGAGCGTCTAAAAGCGGCGGAAAGCTCGCGACGCCAAAACCGGAGTTCTTGAGCGCCTCGGAGGCGGCAACAAGCCTCTATGAATGCACCAATAACTTTCAATCGGAAGGTAAAATATAAACGCTACTAATGCAATAAGTAATCAATCACTTAAATACATCACAAACTTCGCCATAAACCTTCAAAACAGATATAGACTGTCAATATAAGCAAAACATCCCCATGCTAAAGCAGAGTGAGGGGACCAGTAAAATAGGTGCACTTAACTCTTGCTGTGAGCAGCAAAGAAAGAGGATGAAGGGAGCACGCAAGGGGTTCTTATGGACTATGGGGGCGTGCCTATACTCATGTGTACTCATGGGAAATGTAGTTTGTGTTACTGTTATTTATGAAAATATACATTTTCATTGGCTGCTGTGTTGATTGCAGTAAAGATTGAGAAGCCTCCGGTCCTGTAATAGAATTTAAAAGACACCCCTTTAATGAACACTATATCATGATCCAGTAACAGTGCACTTTCACCCTTTGACTGTGACTTATTTATTTTTGGAGTTTTCTATAGCGCTGGCCAGACCCAAGGGTATCGGAGCGCTTTACATTCAGTCAGGAAGAAACAAGTGCGACAAATAGTACAGCATACTATAGATAGGGTACATACAGGATCAGCGATTAGCTCAGTGGTCTTCCGCCTGGGGGGCGGTTTTGAGGTAGTGTTGTTGAGGTACGCCGAGTTCCAGGTTGCGCTATTGAGGTAGAGTTCGGGAATGCGCGGTTGAAATAGAGGATTTTTAGTCGTCTCTTGAATTCGGGAAAGGAAGGGGTGGTTCTGATGTCCACTGGGATGCAGTTCCAGATTTTTGGGGCGTTGCCGGCAAAGGAGCGGCTGGCGGTTTTTTGTTTCCGGGTTTTCAAGGGGATGAGTAGTAGGGAGTTTGAACTTCTGAGGTTTCTGGATTGACCCGCTTTCTTGAGCTTGGAGGCTAGATATTCCGGTTTTCCTGTGTGTAGGGCTTTGTGTGTGAGACAAGCCGTTCTGAAGTTTGCGCGCATTTCCACTGGAAGCCATTTAAGATCTTTGAGTGCGGGGGATATGTGGTCAAATTTCCTTGCACCGGAGACCATTCTGGCTGCTGCATTGAGGGTGGTTTTCAGTGGCGCTAGGTGGGATATGGCTGTGCCGGATAGTGTTGCGATCCCATAGTCCAGTCTGGACAGGACCAATGCTTGGGTGGCTTGTTGGAGATCTTTTTGTGGGATGTGTGGTTTGATTTTATTGAGGAGCTTCAGATTAAGGAAGGCGCTTTTCGCGGAGTTCTTGATGTGGTTTGACATAGTTAGTTTGTGATCCAGGGTGATTCCAAGTGATTTTACTGTGTTGGTCAGGGTGAGATTTCCTTTGAGAGCGTCAATGGCTTTCACCCATTCAGTCAATTTGGGGTTGTCATCTTTGTTGGAGATGAGGAGGATCTCGGTTTTTCCTTGGTTTAATTTGAGGTGATTCGTCCCTAGCCATTCTTGGATTTCATTTAGAGTGTCGTTGAGCCTTAGAATGTCGTTCTAGGAAGTGGCTTCTATGTAGATCTGGGTGTCATCCGCGTATAGATGGAAAGGGATGTTAGCTTTCTTCAGTATGATGGTGAGGGGAACCATGTATATGTTGAACAGTTGAGGGGAAAGGACGGATCATTGGGGGACCCCTCTGGTCACGGGGAGAGGGTCTGATGTGAAGGATTTTATTTTTACTCTTTGGAAGCGGTTCTTAAAGAAGGAGTCAAACCATTTCAGGACCATGTCGTCCGCGCCTACTCGTTCTTTGAGGGCCTTGATGAGGTGCTTGTGGTCAACCGTGTCAAACGCCGCTGACAGGTCAAGGAGTATGAGTAGGCAGCATTGATCCGAGTCAAGGGAGTTGCGGATGTCATCTACTATGTTCAGAATTGCGGTTTCTGTGCTGTAGCCTTTTCTGAAGCCTGATTGGTTTTGATCAAGCAGGTTGATGTTGTCGAGCTGGTTGTTGAGTTGGCGTAGTACGCATTTTTCTAGGATTTTGGCTAGGAAGGGTAGACTTGAGACTGGTCTGAAATTGTTAAGGTCGTTGGAATCCAGACCTGGTTTCTTCAGGAGGGGAGTGACCTGGCCAACTTTAAGGCAGTCCGGGATGATGCCAGATTTTAGGGAGCTGTTGATGATTTTACACCAGAGTGGGGCAAGGGTGAGTTTGAGGTCTTTGGCCATTTGGGCGGGGATGGGATCAAGGTTATGGGAGGAGGGTTTGGAGGATGAGATTAGGTTGAGGATCTCGGATTCTTGGACGAGGCCGAAAGAGGACCAGGCAATAGAGGTTGTGTCTCCAGAGGTGGTGAATGTTGTAGTTAGGTTGCTGTTGATGGTCGGGGTAGGGCTGATGTCTAGGGATAGTTCGATCTTGGCTATTTTTTCATTGAAGAAGGAGACAAAGTTGTCACATAGGGTTTTGGAGGGTTGAGCATGGACGGTGGATGGCTTGGAGGTTTGTTTTTTGATGATCTCAAAGAGTTCTCTAGGTCTGTTTTTTGCCTTTTCTAGCGCATTGCAGAAGAAGTTTGTTTTTTCATTGTTGATGTGGTTTTTGTACCTTCTTCTTACTGTTCTAAGTTCCTCCCGACGGCTACAGGAGGGGTTTTTTCTCCAATGTCGTTCTGTGGCTCTGAGGAGTCTCCTTTCCTCGTTGATGTCTTTGTTAAACCAGGTTATCGATGGAATGTTCCTGGGTCTTTTTTGTTTTAGAGGTGCCAGTTGGTCTAGGATGGCGGATGTGGTGGAGTTGTAGTGAGAGATGAGTTCGGTCGTTGAGAGGCCTTCTGTGTGGATCGGCAGGGAGGAAGCTATTCTTTCTTCTAGTTCTTTTGAGTTGATTTGTGATAGACTCCTGGACCATGTGCTGGGGGCTGTGATTGTGGGGTGGGACTGGATCTGTTGAGTGAGGTGGAATAGGATTAGGTGGTGGTCAGACCAATCTACCGGTAGGATGTGTTCAATAGAGATTGCATCGTTCCTGGCGATGATGGCGTCCAGTGTTGCCCCTTTGTTGTGGGTCTCTTTTGAGCAGTGTTGGGAGAGGTTGTTTGCGTGGAGAAGTTTGTTTAGTGATTTTATAGTGGCATTGTTCTCGTTGTTCCAATGCAGATTAAGATCCCCTAGAATGATGGTGTTGGACTCTTTGAGGGAGCAGTTGGCAATTAGGTTTGAAAGTTGTTCTGTGAATATAGTGTTGTTGCCTGGGGGATGGTATATTAGGTGGCATTGCAGTAGGTTGTTGTCAGTGGTTTTGATATTGGTTGTAAGGCATTCGAAGGCGTTGTAGTTGAAGGCGTCGCATTCGACCACTGAAAGGTTGTTGTTGTGGATAATTGCCACACCTCCACCTTTTTTTTGGTCCTTCCTATCTTTGTTGATGATGGAATAGCCTGGAGGGACCAGCATATCTAGGATGGGTGGGGAGGAGTCGTCTAGCCTGGTCTCAGTGATGAATGCTAGGTCTATGCTGTGGTTGAGGATGGTCTCAGCTAGCTCGGTCGAGTGTTTGGTGGCGGATCTGCAATTTATGAGCAAGCAGTTGTTCTGGGGAGCTTCTTTTTTCGTGGTTTCGGTAGGAATGGTGATGAGGGCGGTCGGGGGTCTAGGGGGTTTGCGTATGGGATGTTCGTTTCTGAGACTTGTGACTACCTGTATAGAGGACTGGGTAGGGGGGTGGTGAGTGTTGTGTAAGAGGCGACCAGTTCGAGCGCCTTTTCCCAGGTCATGGCTTTCGCCGCTCTGCTAGGTCTCCAGGCCTGGGACGGTGGGAGGGGGTGTGAGTTGGTGTGGGCTGTTGAGTTCATTGGTCTTGCGGGGTTGTGCGTGACTGGGGGGGCTGGTTGGGACTTAGGGTGGGGGTTGCGGGTGGTTTCGAGGTTGGTGAGGATAAGATTCAGACCATGAATTATAGTGTTGATTTGGTTTTCGATGCTGGTGAGGCGGTCGAGTGGGACCTCCTGCGGGGGGGGGGGAGTTGTTTTACGGAGATGTTGTGGTTATGTTGGGTTTTGTGGTCATTTAGGATGTCCGATTGGGCTGGGATGCCTGTTTGAGTCCTGGGCTGGGGTGGGCGGGTGCGGTGGTTGGGTTGTGCAGGGCGGTTATTCAAGAGAGGGGAGGGTGTAGATTGGGAGTTGGGGGGCTTAGGTCTAGCCTTATAGCGCGCTGGGGCTGCTGGGAGGGTATTCTGCATCGAGGGTGTTTCTGGAGAGTGGGTCGTGCTGTTAGGCAGGACTGTGTCTATGTTTTTTTGGGCCTTTAGGAGGGGTAGGGGGTGCATGGGGGTGGTTGTGTGCCTGGGGGGTGGTGAGGGTTGGTTGAGCATCATGCTGGGTTGTTATGCCTGGCATCGGTTGGGTGTGATAGGGTTTGCAAGGAGAGAGGGGAATAGGCGGTCAAAAACCTCCAGATTGGCGTTGTTGGCTTGGATCAGGACTGTGCCGTTAGAGTATATGGTCATAGATGTGATCCCTTGGTTGGGCAGGTGGTTAGGGGCGAGGAAGGAGAGCTTGCAGCTATGGATCGTGTTCGTTGTCTTTGTGATTAGGCGTTTTTCTCTTAGGTTAGAGATCCAGTAGCCTGGTCTGGCAGTATGAAAGATAAGGTCCATTTTTATTTGACCTTTAGAGGGGGAGTGGTATATATCTGCGAAGAGGGCTTCGGGGAATTGCCTGATTAGTTTGTGCTTAAGGGCTTTTTTTGCATTGGGTGAAATGTTGTGAGGGGGGGTGATGGAGAAGGAGTTAGGCCGTGACGTTTAATGAGGGGGGAGGACAAGGGGTTGGAGTCGATAGTCATAGTGACGGGGGGGCGTGTGGGCGTTGGACGATCTGCTTTCGGGGTAAGGGTAGTGGAGGTGACTATGGGCTGAGAGCTGTGGTTGTTTCCTGTGCGGTGAGGTGCAGTTCTAGGAAGTTAGGTGGTGCAGTTTCAGTCTTGTTGTGGTCTTGCATGCCCTTTGGGGAACCTAGATCCTACGGGATGCGATGCGCAGTGGGCGCTTCACGATCTATGACCCATTGTGTGTGCTTTGTTTGGACCATGCAGGATGGGAGTCCGTTTTGTGTTCGGGATCCCTAGTTCTCCACTGTGTGGTCAGGCTATCTTGTCTCCATTGTGTGGTCTTCCTCAAAGGGCTCGAGGGAGAACAACCTGCTGATAAGGTGAGTTGAGCGGATGTGGCGTCGTATCTTCGTTAGTGCAGTGCGACACTGTTCATTTCAAGAGAGGTGTCCCTACTTTTGGGTGCCATTTTGGGGGCAGGCGGGAGGAGGGGGGTCCCTGTCTCGGTCCTTGACTCTCCGTGCTAGGGTTAAATCAGAAGTGGTGAGGAGGGTTGTACTTGAGTGTGAGAAAAAGCTGTTGAGTCTACTAATGCCGGACACGGTGGTGACTGGCTTGTTCCCGTGACATGTCTCAATCTCCTTGCCGTCATGGGTCAGGCAGGGGGAAGTTGAGATTCCTCTGATATCGTGGGTTTTCTGAGCAAGGGGAGGATGGACTAGTAGGTGGGTGGCAATAGCGTGTTGTTTTTGCCCTTGAGATTCTTGTTGCCGGTTGCAACAATAAGGTTCCTGGCTCCTGTCCCGATTACAGTCGTGTCGGGGCTGTTCCTCCAGGTGTCCCATTATCGCCGCCATCTTAAGGTCAGGCGGGGTTGGATCGTGTATGTACCAAGATTACTCCGTTCTGGAGCTTTTGCCTGCATTTGGATTAGGGTTTGCTAGGCTGGGGAGACCAATAAGGCGTGCTATTTCGATATTATTGATGATGTTATTTAGGGGAATTTGCGCAATGTCCAGAATGACGTGCCATTTTGAGGACAGGCAAGGGGGGGGGGAGACCTCCGTGATCCGCGTTTTCTTCGTCCTCCGTTGTTGGTCGGTGAAGCTGCTGTTACAGTTGGGCAGCGATTAGCCTCCTATAGCTCCGGTGTGAATTTGGGGGAAGTCAGTCGCCCAATCTTCTTCCTTGAGTTCCTTGGAGCTCTATAGGGTTTTCAGGCATTATTGGAGCTTTGTCCTGTCAGAGCGCTATTTTGGAGACAGGCTGTGGGGAGCTCGTCGTGGTCCCTGATTTATCAGAATTTTTTTTTCACCGTTTTTAATGTCCAAACCGCTTCGGTTCCGTAGCGTTTTCCCTCCACTGGCTCCGGGTTGGATGTCCTGATGTCGTGTGGGACTGCAGGAGGTGCCGAACATCTGTGGTAGACGTTGCGATGCTCCTTGTCCTCGTACGGGTCAGGCTGTATTTCTCCGAGTGTCCGGTGAGTAATGTCTTTTTATTTCGTAGGAATTATTGGGAGCATGACGGTATGTTGCTGCTTTGTTCAGAGTGTTCCTTGTTTGAAGAGGTCGATTGAAGTGTTTCTGCTCTTTCTGGAGGGTCTTCTGCAGATTAGCAACAGTATCTTCGGGTTTCGGGGGACAGGGGGGGTCCGAGTGGCATCGTCTCGTAGCTGTGGAGTTCCGATTTTTCGATCACGGCTTGTCAATGGTGTAGCTGCAGAGGGCTTACGAGATAAATCCTTGTTAATTTGCTGAAATTGCGGAGCTTGGGGTTCCAGCGGCCATCTTGCAAGCCTCCAAAAGATCTGATGCTTTCTATCCTGTGCCGTGCTCCACTGCCTTTAGGATAGGTGTGTACTGTGTAAATATCATAGACCTTTGGTTGAGCCTTACTGGTATTGCCATTGTGTACGAATACGTAGATTCTGGGGGTGCATGTGTTAAAGAGATATGTATATGCATCAGCACATACAAATCGCCAACTCTGCGGAGCAATCTTTTTTAATCTATCAATAGTTTCTACAAATCCAGATTTTTAGTGCTAAGGTTTGGCCTCTCTCGCTAACGAAGGATGCGACGCCACTCTGGGCCCCAGAACCTAGCTCGCCGGCATGCAGGCTGTGTCAGGGGCCCAGAAGAATCCTTTTTTTATATAAGAACATGCAGTGAAGCCCTGCTTTTCTGCTTGCAAGGCCTGAGTGCCTAAGTAAAGTTTGCCTGGTAAAATTCATCAACTTGCAGAGAAGCTATATAAAGTTGGTGCACAACCTCCCTGAAGAACGTTCTCCTAAATGCTCCACCTCCTCCATTTGCACCTTCCACGCACTGTTACTTTTTTTCTGGTATGTTTTACATCATTAACAACAATTACTGAAGAGATCTCCAGACTCTTGTGCGCCTTTGCATCTTTTAATTGTTTTTATACTTGTAACTTGTTCTTTTATCATTCCTAAATGCTCCTCCTCCTCCATTTGCAATTTCCATGTACTGGCACTTTTATTTTTTCATGTTTGGCACCATTAAGGACAATTATTGTAGGGATCTCATGACTCTTATGTGCTTTTGTAACTTTTATTTGTTTTTACACTTGAAACATGTACCTTTTATCATGTAAAGGTTTTAATTAACTGCATAATGATTAATAAAATAGATGGATTCACAATAGATATTTATAACCCGACTTATAGACAAGAGAGAGGGCCTTGATTCAGTTCCTGATGACTGTTAACCAGGCTCCAGCAATTTAAGAATGTAGCATTGCCAGGATGATTTTCATAGCTCGGACAGAGAGCTTTGCTACAGTCTAGCAAGAATGCAATGGCTTGGGTATAGCAGGCTTCACTGTCTTCTCTGAAATAAAGGTGATTTCCAGATGTCTGTCCAGGTCTGTGAGTTGGCAGATTTAGTGCTCCTTTATAGTGAGTTTGGAAGTGCATGTGTGGTTGTTTGCTTTGTAGTTTTGGGCTCCACAGAAAAAGATATGTTTTATTCTCATTTATGTTTATTCATTCAGTGTCAGGATTGTCGCATAACCCCGTCAGGGTAAAGGGTCCAAAAAGTGAAATTGGCTGACAGACAGGACAAGAATGCATGAATTGGTCTCCGCCATAACAATAATCTGTGCCGTGTTTTGCATCAATCATCATTTTTACCTCGTATGTACCGTTAAAAAAGCAACCAACCAAATGAAAGCGTTTTGTGGCCCCATTTTAAAAGGGGTGTCCAGCTCAAACTGCTAAGCCGTGCCTCACGGACGGAAAGATCTTGGTGGGATTGTCAAAGCCATGGACAGAGGGCAATAAGAGACTTCATAGCCCTTCTGAACCTCACATAATCTGACTTCATTCTAAGGTAGAGGTGAAGTGAGTTCAAGAGGAAAGAGCTCACGATATGAGGCTTATGCCCCCAAGCACTTGCATTTTTTATGGCATGTTACAAGAAGGTTTTTGGATGCTTGAGATAACTGCATGGTCTGCTACAACAACTGGAATGTGTTTGGTGGAGTATTCAAGTGCGGTGAAGCATATGGACGTTTGAGTCTTGAATCCATTGTGTTCTTTCATTGGTAGCCAGCACAAGGTCTTTGTTGCTTTGGAGATGTGAACTGAAAGTTTTAGGTGAAAGAGAAAATGGCAGTATGGGTTTATAAATACACCATCCTTGCGATAGCGCAGGTTTCTCGCTTTTTTGTGCTGCACGGTGACAGAACACCGACAGGCCAGGAGCAGATGACGCTAACAGTCTTGCACTTCCACTTTTGGTGCAACCGTTCTCGCTTTTGCTCAGGAAGGGCAGCTAGGTGATAGGACAATGGATGTATATTTTGTCATTGTTGAGCTGTAGTTTCTTCAAAGGGGAAATTCTTGACCAGTTTTAAATGAGTTAAAAAATGTTTCTAGAGTCAGGGATGATTAGACGATTTCCAGGTAGGGATCAAGGGATGATCTTGATGACGGCAAATCCAAGATGTCTTCCACACCAGTAGTGAACAAGTTGTTGATATTGAGGATGCCCGGTAAGAACAGTGGCTTGAAAGAGGATAATTTTGTAATGTGTTAAATGGAAAATGTAGTCAATACTTTGAGGGCCAAATCACACGTTGCAGTGTGATGTGAGGCAGGGCATAATTCCACACCTGAATTTCCTCGTGTTTTCTCTTGTAGCGGGCCAGTTACCAGGCACGTACTTACTACACCCTGCGTTTGGCACATGTAACCGAGTCTGGATTTTACTGTACCCAGTAATCTTGTTTACGATAAAATTTCACGATTTATAATCCTATATTGGCCAAAAATCAAGGGGGTTTGGCCAGAATAGGATTATCACCCAGTTCCTAATTTGCCATAAGGCACAGGGTCAAGACTGATTTGCATATGGCCATGTCTGAACTGGGGTGGCTTGGTGAGCAAAATAACCATGGATTAAACCCAGATCTGTGACTGTGGGTGAATGTTTTGCCATTGTGCAACATTCTGTCCATCATCTTGTGTGTTTTGCTGTTCACCCTATGTGGGAAGGGTATGCCCAGACGTGGGTCCCGTGCTCACTAAGCCACTGGAGTCAAGCTATCCTGGCTGAAGGCGGCTGATAACCAGAAACCGGTCCTAGGATGCTTGATTACGGTCTAGGGAAGACATGGCTTGGCAGTTCGGGCTGGACTGTTCCCATGAGACACTGGGTCAAGACTGATTTGCATATGGCCATGTCTGAACTGGGGTTTCTTGGTGAGCAAAATAACAATGGATTAAACCCAGATCTCTGACTGGGGGTGAATGTTTTGCCATTGTGCAACATTCCGTCCATCATCTTGTGTGTTTCGAGGTTACCAAATATGGCAGAATGCTCTTAACATGTAGCCTAGATTTCGTGGTAGGAACAAACATGGAAATATTACTTTTTTTAATGATCTGATCTTTTATGAGAAATGGCAGCTCTGAGCAGTCCTGCCAAGTATCACGCATCAGGCGTGATACTAACGCATTTCAGTGTGGTGATCCGCATCACCGCACTGAAATGCTTTGTCACGCATAATAGGCTGATAGCGCCTTGGCTGTCAAACCGGCTATACTGATTAGACTAAGCTGGAGTCGAGTGGCTGGCAGCGCATCACAACGTGGTGTGCTTGCAGCTCACAAAACCGGGCTGCATGTGGGATGGCATAGTTAGAAGCTGCTATTGCTAAAATGTATCAATATAGAGACGTTGCAATTTGACTGACGTCATTGGCGCCGGCCGGTCGGCGCGACGTTACGTTCAACTGCAAACTCCCGGGCTTGCAGTTAAGTCTGTGGGAGGCTGCCCTAAGGCCTAGGCTATGGCAAATCATAGAAGCGCATCATGGTGGCAAATTAAAATCAGTCACCCATGACCCCCGGACCCAGCCCCACGGGACCGCTGTGCATGTGGAGCCCACTGTGCAGCAGGGGCGCCTGCTGCTAGCCGAACACCGTGCAAGTTTGCCGAGGGGAGTGACCAGTGTTGTAAAGGCCAGAGCAGAGGCTGCTGTGATGAATTAGATCGCTGCGCCGCAGTAAATCCAGCGGCCGGCCCCGTCGGGAAATGCAGCTCTCGCTGGCTGCAGTTGGCCGTTTCTGCAAATCATCTTCAAGCAAGTAAGCAGAGGCATACATTAAAAATATTCAGTTAATGTTGCGGGTATTTTCTTGCTTTCCTCCTTCCTCGCACATATGACGCTTGCACGTGCAGCCACATATTTCACTTCACTTCAGGCACCACGATCCCTGACTAAGGTTGGCTGAAAATTGAGCGGTAGAGAGGCGGACTCAAAGGGCTTCATCCTCCCCCCACCCCCCTTGTGTGTGTAAGCCTGGGATGATGACACGGCTTCCCGGGCACACACACAGCTGCAGCTGAGCACTTCACAGGTCTTTTAAAGACCCTTTCCTTGTTAATGACGCTTGAATGTTTTTCACCCCATTCTAAGAACTCCTGCAGCTCGACTCTGCCTTTTGGTAGAAGCATCAGCCCCCCCCCACCCGACATTTTTTCTTAGCGCCCCTCCCCCCCCCCCCGAAATTTGGCTCTAGTTACGCCTCTGGCGGTAGATGTACATTTGACTCCCCTGTAGCTGGCCTAAACGCTGTCACTCATACGTCTTCTGCTAATGCCACATATTTCCCCACACAATTAATTGCCCAACATGCATCATACACATTTTAAAATTGCTCTTAATTCGCGGTCCGGACACCCACGTGCTCGCTGTCACACACTACTGCAGGTGCTTCACAAGACGAGACCTTCACCCTGCACCATTCCCCCGCCCCCCACTCCCTCCACCACACACAGACACGCGTCCAGGTTAGGCTGAGTTATGGATGCATTTGGGTGGCACATGATTTGTGGCAAGAGAGTACACAAAGCCTCTGTTTGCTATTAATTACAGCGCTGTGCATGAATGAGCACTGAGTGCAGCTTATTACAATGTACAATAGATTATAACCGGCTTGTCATTTCTGCCTGCTTTTTATCTGCAAGTGTTGGGCGTGAATCTTTTCTCAGTTTACCTCGTTGCTTTCTGGGACATTAAGTCCAAGCTTTCCTAGATTCCTTTGGAGAATGAAAATGGAAGAGCTACAAGCCCCAGAAAGGCCCTCCCTGTGAATCACACTTTCCTGTGCACAGAGCCTCGAAGTAAGGTCAGTGCGATCAGCTGTTCCAAAGTGAGTGGAGCTGAGGGTCACAGCAGGAGGCGTAGGACGGGCAAAGAGGAGCAAGGCTTCAAGCTACCCTAGACCCTGCTGGTAAGGAGAATTCCGGGGAGGGAGAGGAGCGCAGGTAGGGAAGGCCAAACAGCAAAAGGCAGTCAAGACGGTGAACAATAGACAGACCCTCTATAACCCCTATCCATTCTGTGTGCACTTGCACTGGCTGTGGAGTCCATGGACGTCTTTTGTACACCAAGCAGGCCCAGGCCTCCCAGGTATTTTGTACAGAACCCACAGGAAAGCCATGAGCCCCATGTAAACACCGTAACCTTCAATACTTAGTCTATTGACATCCTGTATAACCGTTTTAAATGTAACCTCCGTTCCTTCTCTGTGCACACTGCTCTCCTATATAAACCCCAAGCCATCGTTAATCTCTGGGCCTCCTTTGTACACTGTGACTTGCAAACCCCGAGCCTCCTGTACTGTACACAGTTACACTGTGTCTGGCCTCCTCAGTAAGCAGTAGCTGGATCTCCGGGGTCCCACGATAGCCTTCCATTTCGGGGGATTACAGCAATTTAAAGATCTTCTTAGAGTTTCTTTTTTGCTCAAATGGGTGTAATTTCTGATATTTGTAGGTTTCTCTTGTCTTCATTGATTGATTTAACTTCCGAGAAAGTGTCACTCATAATCGTTGAATGTCACTCATAATTTCACTGAAATTAGAAAATTGTCACACATAGCTATCTGAAACCTTGGCAGCTATGTCTGAGGGCAGGCAGCAGTGCCCAACTTTAGTTCACAAGGAAAAGGCTAGGGGTCTCATACATCTCTTCTTGCTTCTGGGAAGGCATGGTAAACAACAGTAAGCACTGTTCGAATCAAGTGGATCCATTATGTTTTGCTTTGTATAAGATCTGTGTTAATATGGACCACAAATATACCTGGGCGCCGAGTGCGTTTAATTGTGTGATTCTGGCTGGCTGTGAATGGAAAGCGGGAACTCACCCGGTGAGGTTGGTGTGCGAGGTAGGCAATGGAGCTGTGTTGGTCCAGTCGCAGTATTGACATTAACAGCCGTGTTAATGTGGTTTTGTTTTTTCCACCCCACAGAAAGCGCTTCTCAAGGAAATGTCAACAGGTCTGTTAAAACACTGCTGCGGGTTTTTTCAGTAGAGGCCCGGAATAAAAAGTGACATGTGTAATCTGCATCACACACACCTCCTGGTAGAAGACGCAGTAAACCAAACTGTTTTCTAATTGTTTCCGTATCTTCGCTTGTAACCTGGGTTTTGCAGCTTGCCAAATGTGTGAGCGACGGCAGTTGTTTTGACCCATGACAGATGCATGCTTCATGATTGGGCGGGGTGCAGAAGCATCTATGAGAGGAGAGCCAAGAACCTTGTTACGGCATGTCTTGTTATGTCATCGTCCAAGTACACCTGACATGATTGAAGGATGAAAACGTATGTAGCAGTGCATCACTTATGGACGTTTTACTAAGATGTAGCAATGACCGTTGTGGTTCAGTATCACGCGTTTGGGCATAGTCAATTAATAATAACCACGTGTAACATGCTGAAATCATGTGATCAAACACAGGTGTCTTCTTCATCCACGCCATACTGTCAAACCTCAGTTTGGTTTAAGCAGGGTAAAGAGCTCTAGCTGGTGCTGTCAACTCTCACTTCTTAATTAAAGAACATTGTGTTATTACCTAAGTGGCAGAATGTTACCTGGTGCTGCTTAGTCCCTGTTTGTCAAAAACAGCTGCGTTCACTAGCACCCATCTTTCTCTCACACGCTTTCTCTCGCTCTCACTTGTTCTCGCTCTCAAGATCGAGCCCGAGGGAGAAACTGAGAGAGAGATTGTCAAGCATGATCTAACCATGCTTTATTTGTAAAGTATGGCTGCATTAGAGTTGCCAAAATCAGCTCAGTGGGGGGCATTTACCTTGGAACTTGCATCCTGTCCATTTCCTAGTTCGGGCAGTACACTCTATGTATTATGACAACTGGACACGTTAAGTAACATGGCTCACAAACAGTGTCATCGAGGGTAACCACTACCTTGAAGAGTCTCTGAAGGGAATCCCCTTGTGTTTTTTTATGACTATGCCCAAACTCGTGCCCCCGCCATGCACAGTTTTCTGATCAATAATTTTATTGTAAATGTTGCAGTGATATTATTAATGATGTTATAGAAGATGTCATGAGTGATGTTATATGTGGGTTGATAACAGTGCATGGTGAGGACGCAAGGTTTTTGACTCTGACGGTGCACTGGAGTCTGCTGCCTAGACCCCAGTGCCAGTGTTCTCTCCCTAAAACTGTTGTGTGAATTGGCAATCCAAATTGATAAGGACTTTACCCCCCCGCCGCGCCCAATATAAATCCCTAGAATATTTGGTACCAGTGGTACCCAAGGCTTAGGCGGTGGTCCCACAGGGCTTGCAGCACTGTTTGTGCCACCCTGAGTGACCCAAGTAATCTACTGACAGCAGGCCTGCCATTGCAGACTGCAGGAGCAGTGCAAACTGATCGAACTCGACTTTACCCTCACCATGTGTGGCAAAGTCAATGCACTCTCTCATATATATGCCAGTCACTCCTAAGGAAGGTCTCCTAAAGCCCAGGAGGCAGGATGTATTATATCAAAGACAGGTTGCCGATTGTAATGACCAGGCAAGAGAGATAGTAAACTTTGGGTATCTTTTATTTATTAGTAATTGTCTTTTAAGTACTTTTGGTTCTTCTCTCGTGCCCTCTTTTCCTTTTATGTGTTATACGTCCCGCTAGTCTTCTGGTTTTTGTGCTTGCCCCTCTTCCTCAGTCCAAGGGAAAACAGACGTCTTTCGGTGTCCCTCAAAAGAAATAGAACGAACACATAAGTGTCGCTGCCACACCACCTGTTCATGTAAGGGAAGTGGACGTGATGGTTCACCCAAGAGATGGTCACCCACCACCATGTGCCTCGGTAGGGAAAGGGGAGGACAGAGCGTGCAACTATTCTCAGGGCTTGTTTGAGGCTCCCCCTGTCGTGTCTCTCGCCTCCCTCCTCACGGACAATCCCAGGAACTGGGCACGTACCTGACTGAGCCATGCTCTTCTGTGAGCGTGGCGGGATGATTCGACGCTTTCTCTGTTTAATTTGCCCCTTTTCGGGTCCTTCTTGGAGCTTCCCGTTTTTCAGGGTGTTGTTTCGTTTCTCCTCGCCATCTTATTCCTCATCTTCTTGTCGACTGAAGTTTCCAATGTCTGGGCTTCCGTGTCTCAGTCATCCTCCGTAAATTAAATTGCTGACTTTTCGGGGGCCGGGCCTGACGGGAATGGGCTTCTTTTAAAGGGGACTTGCCGGTATTCTACAGGCTCTGTGTTTCGGTTGGTGATACGGTCTTCTATCCAGTTTTTAGCTGTTGCGAGCTGTAACAACAGAAGATGGTCTGCATGATGTGGAACACACCACCTCTCCACGTCATCGTCCTCCTTTAATTCTATATCGGAGGTATCCTCTTCGTGACACATGTACATGTAAGCGTAAGCTTATATAACCCTACAGTGCTCTTTACCAATAAAGGACACTATAAGTGATCGACGGTCCATATGATAACATAGGCTGGCCACTTGGCAAACCTGAGGTTGGCAGCTCCATTGTGGTACCGCTTAAATATGCTGTGTTTGGTATCAAACAACATGCCTTCTCACCCCTGACACAAATCTTGTGTTGAGGACAATGTGGCATGCACCTAGGTGGCTACTTTAGAGGTTACCCACCTGGTTGCCCCAACTTCTTTGTGCTCTGGCTAAAAACCCAGTGTTTGGTGCTGTCAAGACATCATTTTGACCTCCTGCCAGGCAGTGTGATCACTCCCAGGAGTCAAGAACAAAGGCTTGGGCAGGAAGGAATTCACACCACCCTCCTCTCAAGCAGGCTAGTGAAGTGGCACATCAAGGCGGTTATCTTCAAAGACTGCACTGCCTCTGATATGAATGAGGGCTGACTCCCAGAGGAAGAAACAGACCTTCCCCTGACCCAAGCACATTTGCACCTGGACAAGCAGGAATTTAGTTAGCCAAGTAGGTGTACACCCCAAGAAGGCAAGCCAAACCTCCAGGGTGAGCAACACTAAAATGAGATTTCTGCCATCTTTAGGAGTGACAGAATAGAGGGTTCTAAGTAGAAAAGATGACCCATCCCCTGCTGTGGTCAGCTCAGAGGTAGACTAACTGCAGAGACTAGCAGCCAGTTGGCTACTTGCTCCCATGCCTTCCAAGTCCCCTAAATATAGGATTTAAGTTCTGAACAACCTGCATCAGAGGACAGAAGAAGAGACCTGTGTCAGCGACAACAGTACTTGCACAAAGCAAAAGAGGGATACCCTGCACCTCTGGCAACGCTACTGGAACTGCTTGATTGAATCTCGTCCTAGGCTATCTCTCAGTTCCCCATACAGAGGGACCCCTGTGGAACCCTCAAGCACCCTCAGACTCCCCTAGACTAGTGGCACCAGTCCCCTGCAAATTGCAGGTAAAATAACGCTCCAGATCCAAAGAATCACTGGCCATCGAGCCCTCAATAGATACCCCAATTCCAGATGGTCTAGTGCATTGTGGGAGCTGTAGTTCTGCCTTCCGCAAAGTTACAGGCAGGTACCACATTTTCTGGGATCACCGGACGTCAAAGTTACTTTCTGCTCTACTTACCACTGCCAAAGCTTGTTGATCGCCAGCCTGGCAATTAGCCCCTTACTCAACACTGCACCTAGAGGGAACTCCATCAACCTTTGACCGAAATCAGCAATCACCCATTGTTGCATTTTTGCATCTTTTCTCCCCGCAGCACAATTTCAGTGTTAAAAGCAGCTCTACCGCTGCTCCTGTTCAGCACCAGGGACAGTCAGGACAACTCTGCACATGGGCTCCACGGGTCAGGTAAAATTGAACTGAGTGTCGGGGCTCGGTTCTGTGACTCGCATCACCTTTAGCCTGCAAACGTACCCCGCAACTCGACCTGCAAGTGAAAGATTGTCACTAGTGGTTTTTACCATTGATCAGAATGATGTTTCACTGTATCATTCTGCACTGATTTTATATTGCATTAAAAATGTATAGCTCCGATTATATGTATGCTATTCTATTCGTCTTTTCTCCCGAATCATGTCCATTACTTTACGTTCATGATGGTACTCTGGAATGCTTAACACATGTTCCTCTAGCAAAGCCTGACTGCTCTTTGCCACACTAACAGGACTGAGCTAATTACTTATTAGTGTGAATTAAAGGACCATCTTTAGGGGATTGTGGTAGCATTGCATGGTGAGGTCAAACACCCACACCACGTAATACTCCACTTTACTACAATTTGTATGGGAACATTACAATTGTTTTTGTACTACATGAAAAATTACATGTTTGCCCTCAGAAAATATAGTGCAAAAACAACAGTTGATGGACAGAATGCAGAACAATGTCATACATTCACCCAGTACAGAGATCTGGGCCCAAATCCATCATTTTTTTGCTCACCATGCCATACCAGTTTGAATCTATCCATATGCAAATCAGTCTTGACCACTGGAATCAAGCTACCCTTGCTGATGAGGGCTGAAAGCCCGAAACCGGTCCCAGGATGCTTGTTTCCGGTCCAGGGAAGACATGGCTTGGCAGTTCGGGCTGGCTGTACCCATGAGGCACAGGGTCAGACTGATTTGCATATGGCCATGTCTGAACTGGGGTGGTGGAGTGAGCTAAAGAATGTTGATGGATTAAACCCAGATCAGTTGACTGGGGGTGAGTGTTTGATTTGCTCAAACGCTCCATCCATCATCCCCTTTGGTATCGCTGTTCGCCCTAAGTTGGCAGGGTATGCCCAGACGTGGGTCCCTTGCTCACTTTGCCACTGGATTCAAGATATCCTGGCTGATGAAGGTTATGAACCCGAAATCGGTCCCAGGATGCTTGTTTCCGGTCCAGGAAAGACATGGCTTGGCAGTACGAGCTGGACTGTTCCAATGAGGCACAGGGTCAGACTGATTTGCATATGGCCATGTCTGAACTGGGGTCTGGCTGATAAGGGTTATGAACCCGAAACCGGTCCCAGGATGCTTTTTTCCGGTCCAGGGAAAACATGGCTTGGCAGTTCGGGGTGGATTGTTCCCATGAGGCACAAGGTCAGACTGATTTGCATATGGCCATGTCTGAACTGGGGTGGTGGAGTGAGCTAAAGAATGTTGATGGATTAAACCCAGATCAGTTGACTGGGGGTGAGTGTTTGATTTGCTCAAACGCTCCGTCCATCATCCCCTTTGGTATCGCTTAGAAAATATAGTGCCAAAAAAGTATAAGCACTGGGAACCTAAATTATTTATACCAGAAACTGTCCCAAGTTAACAGTTTCCCTAGTGGTTACCACAACAAGAAATGTATTCATAAATCATAAGGAGAGACAACAAAATTAAAATCGTAGTTATGTCCGCATGTATTAATTGATATAGGCTGTATATTGAATGTGAACTGAATTAGCTTAAGTTATTTGTAATATCTTTTGATTTACGATTGTTTGCAGGGAAGTGTCACTTGTGCGAAACACGGATGTGAATGTATCATTCAAACACATCATTTTTCATATATTCACCAAAATGAAGCATGGCAGCAACTTGTTTGAAAATCGATGTGCTTTTCAGTAAGAGTTTTTTTATTTAATAAGAAGAGTGTGCAGCACACAGCTGGATTTATTTTGCAAACCCTATAGTACCGGTCCCAGTTCTTGCAGAGCCCTATCTCTTCTAAGTAGGGTCTAAGGGGGTTCTACCCTGAGAAAGTTTTGAAGAAAATTGGGGCCAAGTAGTGTATTCCAGAGCTCAATTTTCACATACATTTCCTAAAAATGCATTGACTCTGGAAAGACAATATTTAAATATTCTGGTCTTTTAAAGGTGTGCCAAGCCAATGGAACCTGATGCATCCTGTGAGTTAATTATATTTTTTTCAAAATTTGCTAGAGGCACCCTATATGCCTAAAATTATTTTCATTTTGTCAGGGCCGGCATTTTGTCACGGGTGCCTTATCCAAAAATGACATACAATATGTCTCTGCCGGATTGTAGCCCTTAATGCTGTACATATATCTTTATGCCCAAAATTACCTACTGTATGTTAATGTCAGCATTTTGTCCTAGTAGCCACGGCTGTCCTCCATTATGCCAAGTATTACCTCCTGTATGGGCTAGCATTTTGCTACGGATTCCGTGGTATGCTGAGAATTGCCATCCGTATGCCAGGGCCATTGGCAGACTCACAAACACTCGCGTTTACATGCATTCACTCTTACTTTCACTCATTCATTCATTATTCTCACTCAGACAGACTCCCACTTTTCATCTAGTTACACTTAAGAATCAGTCATTCACTCACACTTTCTCACTCTAGCACTCCCTCATACTCGCTCCTATTCACTTTCACTCACTCTTACTATCACTCCTCTCATTTTCACACGCTCTGACTCACTCGCTGATAATCAGTCTCACTCACTAATGACACTCAATCTCACTGACTACCTATCACTCACTCACTTTCATTCATGCACAAACACGTGCTCAAACATACACATGCTCTCTCTCTCACGAGGGCGCTCACCCACATCCACACAACATACATTTAAAATAATTTCATTTTACTTGCCTCAGTTGCCAACTAGGATCCCATTCCAGCTCCTGGTGCTCATATTTGTATTACACTAATAAAGGGTAATAGACTATTAGTGCAATTAAATATTGAACAGAAAACATGAAGGTTGGAGGCCCTGACGCCTGTAAGGGTGAGGAGCCCCTGTGTCCTTAGCACTTGATTTTGCCCCCTCTGAGATGAGGGATAACAATGGGCAGGTCAGGGTCGCAGGCGTGACCGTTAAATGAAGCCCCTGTCTCTTTGCTGACATTGAAAATATCTTCTATATGCTGACAGTGGTACTGCAGCCTTCCACCTAGTATTGAGGGCTGAATGCATATGTATTGCCGGTGCGTGCGAGTGCAGCAACCTTTCTTATCTGTGTAGTCGGGTGACATCTGAAATGACGGCAGTGGCATCACTAGCACATCTCCATTAATAACATCAGTGACATCACTGAAGAAGTACACAGTTGTACTTTTCCACACCTGTATTCTGGAGTTGAAATGCAACCTTGTTTATGTCCCCTGCAGGGTCATTTATATGTTGAAAGTAATCCTACAACTTTCCAACGCAGTGAATGTGTGCTATGTGTGGAACTGTAGCAGGCTTTAATGTCTGTAAACACAGGTGAAATCAGAAGTGACAACAACAGCATGTGTACTTTGTACGCTTTTGTAACCTGCACTCACGCCACTTTTTCCTCCTGTAATGTACCGTTTGCTACCTCTTGTATTTTGGTTGCTCACTATTGTCACTCTTGCCTCATGTAACTTAACGTTTGCTTTTGTAATTTGTTCACTTGTAATTTTCTCGTCATGTTTGATTACTGTTCCTATTATGAAGCGCTCTGACACCTTCGGGTAAAGTCCGCGCTATATAAAAACGCATAAATAAATAAAACTGTTGACACGGCGCACCCCATCGTGAGTGGGGTCATTGCTCCCTCATGCATCTGAGTGCTGTCCATGGACATGCAGCCATGTTTAGGACATAAGCCAGGGGCTGCTGAGCATCTCCAAGCAGACTAGGCACTTGCCGTTCCTTTAACGATAATGCCCCTCAACCTGAAGTTTCAATTATACTGTTTCTATGAATGTTTATTATTTCGCCGATCTTAATGAAAACCCATTATACCCATTACTTTTTATTGAATTGTAGGGATTTGTATGTTAATATACTTTAACTACTGCTTGTAATTCGTCCTGGCACTTCTGCAGCCATGCCTGTGGCAAGTTATGCCCCATATCCCTGTATCAAACCCAAGCCCTCTCTACCACTTCCAGAATGCCTTTTTGATGCCAGTCTCTATTTGTCTAGGCCCTGCTCCTACTCACCTTTTTGCCAGAGCCCACTTTGCTTAGCCAAAGCAAGTCATTGGCAGGTTTTGTTCCCTGACCATTCCTCCCACACAGACCCATGCACAACCTTTGATTGCATGCAGAGGGTTTTGAATATAATTCATTGTCTTTGACCATATCATGGCCCCAGCCATGTAGTGCCCTAAAGGGACAGGATATGGTAAATTTCTAAACCATCTAAAAAAAAAAAACAGGCACCCAGTGCCCTATTTGGGCTTGATATGGTCAATCTCTTCACCATCTCAAAAACCCAGGCACCAAGTGCCATATAGGGCCAGGATATTGTCAATTTCTTTACCATCCCAAAAACTTCCATAGGTGGTTTAATCACCCCTAATGTAATGTGGAATTTAGGATTGTACAAATTGGTTAGTGAACTTGTAAAACCATGATTAAGAACAAAGAAGTAGTTCACAGACTTGTTGATGAAACTTAATTCTTAAATATGAAATTTTAGGGCGTGGAAGGGATTTTTTAACTCTCTACAGTGGATACCATCGTGTTGAGATGTGCTCACCATGTCTGCATGTAGTTTCGACAACTTATTTTTCTGAATGTGGTTCTTGACCCACTATATCAGATTCACAAACTGCCAGTAGTAGCAGGTTCATGAACGTAGCATGTTAATATTACATTTTTGAGAGGGGGAATTTTCCCCTCCTTTTGCTTGTGCCTTGATCCTCCCCTGCCCTATGAGTATGCCACTCATACTCCCACCATGTCTTGGCTAAGATAGTGTCCCATCTATTGCCCAGGCTGCATGTTCTTTCACACTAAAGGATTGTTTTCCCACTGTTGAAAACTGGTGTGCCCATAAACTGCATGGCATTTAAAAAAAACAATAATGATTGGAGCTAGACTAGTCAGGCTCCAGGGAATTTGCAATTTATCTGTGCTCCGTTGTGGCTCCACCTGGTCCTGGTCTATGTTCTGCATATACAAGCCACTTGTGATGTTGCAAAGACTTCATACCAGGCAGTGGGAGCAACATTGTATCTGTTACGTGTTGTTTATATATATAAAAAAAGATAATGAATTTACTATTTTGTATCCCTCAAAAAAGCTGAGACCTGAGTTCTCTCCAACATTGACCACCAAGACGATAACATTTGCACTGTGGTTAAGGTTAGAAGCACAGCACTCCCTGGAGACTGTGTGGTAAATCAAGCATTAAATGACCCAGATTTACAGCCAAAGGGAAGGACACGTGGCAGTAATACTTGTTAAACATGATAGGGCTCCTGTACGAGACATAGTTGTATGAGAAGTGAGTTAGATAATGAGCAACAGAGCAGGTTGCTGGAGATGATCCAGAGCAAGCACATTGTACCGCTTATTGCTGGTAGTCTCCAACGTGAGGAATTCAGAGAGGAGCTGACACAATCGCCATCAATACTGAAACCTGAAAGAAACGGGTGATGCAAAGGCGTCATGGCTGAGGGAGTGCCGTTCTTTCAGATTGATAAAATACTTCCAAAGGATAGTAGTATAAGACTTCAAAAGACAAAACATACTTTGTATCTATAAATTCACCCATCACTTCTGAAGGGCCTAGAAATGAATCTGAGAAGTGGGGACCAAATGTGACTCTTCAGATGTATGTATACTTAGTGATGATAGATGTCCTGGTAGATTCACAGAAAACCACACCAAATACTGAGTGCAAATTCATATTTATGGAGGGCACTTCAAGCAATGAAAGCCAGAAATATGCCATTGAGGAAGAGAAGCAGATGCTGGCCAAAATAATGGCTGCAGCCGAGATGAAGATTTAAAAACACAAGGAAGACATTGCTCAATATGTGTTGAAAACATACAGGATTAACACAGTTGTACAAACTGTATGAAAATAAAATACTTAGAAAATGCATTTAGAGTGTGGAAATATGAAACTGTATGTATCCCAGTTAGATGACGAGGGGTGAAAAAGTGGTACAGTAAGTTCTAACAATTGAGAGTTTGGATGAAGGCCTTTCCGTACCTATGAAGGTCCTGAAAGTTGTCAGGCTGCCTGCCAATTGCCCAGACTGTAAGACACCAGGAGCATGCATTATCAAAGCAGATGTCCACAGCCCTAAAGGGTCACTGTATCTCAGCCACAAAGATGGATCTCTAATTGAGAAGCAGTACATACATGATCATCTCAGATCTATAACAAGCCACCTCGCTCAGAAGGAAAGAGTATAAAGCGAGAGTTGAATATTTTTTAAACAGAGATCTCCTTCTGATACCCAGCCAGGCTTCCAGTGACCTATAGGGCAGAAGACAGAAAAAGTTGCAGTCTTTTTAGAGTGAATACAAGAAGAAAAAAGGGCAGCTAGAGATGCTGTCCTGAGTTGGTGCTCTTGACCCAAGAACTTGTGATATTTTGGTTTGAGGTTCACCAAATGCCAGGCTCCAAATTTGCTCCAGTCTTGGCCTGTACTTATCTGACAAACTGGCTGAGAGGGTAGTAGACTGTGCAGAAAAGATACAAGTCATTGGGAAAAGAAGTATTTGTTGTCCAGAGCCCTATGGGATTACATTATGTCTGCTGGCTGAATTTGGGCCTATGTTGAAGAATCTGTTTTTGCACAGGTCATCAAGGGGGGTTGGTCTCACTCGCTGCTGGACTCAAGCCCTACCACAATAATGTAACACGCCTCCAGGTGTTGCACCTTATCTTCAAATAGATTAATATATTTCCTGTGGAAGAGATAGTAGTGGCCAGTCTTTAAAACGAACAGTAGCTACCCCCCCTTCAAAAAGCTTACCCCAGGCAATTCCAGACGTTTTTCAAACCAGACGAGGTTGTGTTCCAGGTTCAGGTCCAAAACTACATAGAATTAATCAGTCAGCTCGATGAACATCGATCAGACTTTGCATTCACCCACAAACAGCGTCTCCTCTGGATATATGGTACAGGCTACTCTTTGACAGTGCTAGATGTAAGCTGGTAGTCCTAACATTTTTGGACGTAACACTCTTTGAGAGGATGACCTGCAGGCAGGCCCAGAAACAGTGGTCCAAGATTGATTTGTTTTCTTTCTTTCAGGGCAAATTCAACTGGTGAATGTATTGACTTTACTTTGTCAACTTCAAATATTCCGTTGTGGAGTCAAACAGGGCCATGAACAATGCGAAAATGTTTGGTGCTACAAGCAAAATACGTTTTTGGTGCTAGAAATTGGTACAACTAAGAACAAAGCCGTTTTTGTATTTGCAGGAACCAAGTGGTGGCCACAAACACTATCTTACCTTGCTTTAATGGACAACTGGCCAATTGTGACTATGGGTGGATGCTTCCTCTGACTGGGGTTGTCGAATTTATACAGTGGAGTTATATATGTATGTGAAACAGTGGCTCGAGTTCAAGGTGCTGTCCCTTTGCCTCTGTGCCTTGTGGGACAGGGTCCCCACTACTGGAAGCTTTCTTTCTTAATTAGAGGCCAGCTATCATAAATTCACGAAACAGGCCAGGACTCCGCTCTTCAAGTGGACATTCGGCCGCATTGGTTTGGGACTTAAAATTAAAAGGGGAAAGATTCGTTTTTCAGTTCCTCTTGGAAGCCACCAATAGCACACTCATACTCCAGGGTTGCAGCAATAAGCATTTCCACTCACAGTGAAGTGCAGTCCTAGGGAGCTCAGATTGAGGGGTATACAAGTATCCAGTACATTCAGGGAGAGAGGTCCACGAACAAGGAAGCTGATCTGGTGAGGGAGGCTATCTGGATCGCGGTGTGGGGAAGCAGGTCTAATCTGTGTGGAGGGATTCATCTGGCATTGTGCTGGTTCTGCCACAAAAGTCTAAACGCCTTGCAAATCCAGGGGTTGCTCTTATATCTCCAAGCCCTACCGTTTGCGGGAGCCCTGAACCAGAAGATATTTGTGCTGCCTCCTGTGCCCGAGAGGGGCGTCAGATGTGAATGTATGTTTAACTAGGGGTGTGCAGGGAGTTGAGTGGAAATTATAGACATGGAGCTCAGTGCTCATTATTAGGCCACCTTACCAGTCGTACTTTGCTGTTTTTGTGCTGAAGTTAGGAGGGCCAGATGTGCGTAGCACTGGTTTCAGTCTGTGACCTGTATGTAATTTGCAAACCGACCTATATACTAATAGATCGGTTTGCAAATTACAGATTCCTAGTGCGTCACAAGTTTACCTACGTCATGAATATTAATGAGGTAGGTCACAAATTGAGACACACTAGGAATTGAAGCCATCGCAGGGATGGCGGCCTGCTAGCGTCAGCAGGTCATGATTCTGGGACTGCTTTTAAATAAAGGTTTTTTTAAAGATGCAACCCGTTTTCCTTAAAAACGGGATGCAAAAAAAAAAGGAAAAGTGTAAGTTGTATATTTTTTTAATTAGGCAGTAGTCTATGGACCTCTGCCTACTCTTAAAAATAGTTTTTGTTAACTTTCATTAAGGGGAAGGGGCCCATAAATGATTAATGTTTTGTAATCAGAATTCGGTTGCAAAACATTAATACATACCAATGCAAATCCCTATTTGCAAGGAACATCCGAAACACGCCCCTAACAACTACCGAATCGGACCTTTGTCCCACACCTAAACTGCGAATCAGTAATATGCGACTGAATCACAATTTGTGGTTTGTACATATAGATTAGCCTTTTACGGTCGCAAACAGCATGATTCTGCAAATCAGACCGTTTGCAATTGAAAAACACTTTGTACATATGGCCCTAAGTTCCTTTCTTGTTTACAGCACGAGGAACTCGATACTCACTACATACTTGTGTATGCACTGAGTCACTGATATCTCCAATTCTGTGTTTCCACCTATTTTAGGTCTCTCCTGAGACAGTGCGCATGCTCTATTGCTAACGACGATCTGTTGTTTATTTTATTTTATTACTCTTAAAGGGGGCTTTCAGCCGTCCATTACTTACCATTGGTTGACTTCATTGTAACTCTTATCTTCTACCTTTTCATTAGCAAATGCATATCTGTGCATGTCAGTTTCACTTCGTCTCCGCATCTATCTTTTCTTCCCTGGCGCATTGACCAAGTACTGTTTAATTTCTTGATTAATGTTCTTCAACGCTGCTTGTGCTTGGATTGTGGTACTTAATTTGTTAGAATTTCTATTGTTTGTATGCTCTTTGTACTTGCTTCTATGCCACTCTATCTCATGTTTTAGCTACTTTTATGTCTCCCCTTACCTCTACCCTCCCGTGAACACTCAAGTTATCCTCACCTTCCTTTACCTGTACCCACCTACAACCCTAAACATCCCTTATCCCCCTTTTACCTCTACTCATCCATAGACCCTAAAATCTTTTTTTTTATATAACATTAAAATATGTTATTTTAAAAACAAAAAACTGACCTGTGTGGTGAAGTACTGTGTGGTAAAGGTAGATATACTAACCTGCGTGGTAAAGCCTGCTTGGCAAAGGTTCAGCATGGTAAATGCTGTTTCCCCTCAGGCAGAGCACAAATGTTTTGAAGGCACCGTCAATTGTTTTATGCCTTTCGGTATGTTTGGGGGATGCTTTGCCACTTTGACAGTTTGTCTCCTTCCTCCCAACCACACCCAGCTATGCTCTATACTTTAGGTCTCATCTGAGACATCGTATACGCTGTTCCTTGTAGGACATTTTGTTTACTTAGATTACTTAGAGTACTCCAATTGCTTTGTATTGGTTGGCGTTGTCATCCCGCTCATTTCCTTTCTTCTCTTTGGTCAGCAAACATGGGCTTCACTTCCTCTTCGTGTGTTTGTCCCTACCCTAGAGCATAGCCCAAGTACTGCTTCCCTTGTCCTTCCACTGCTCGCCACTTTCAGAGATTGTTTTATTCCTTTTACTTGCACATCCTTCCTCACTCCCCCCTCTCACATTGGTGCTTCTCCTGCCCCCAACCCTCCTCCTGTGTTGCTTAGCCGGTCAGCCCCTTCTTCTTTGTTGCTTGCCCCCTTCTGTCCTCCTGGAAAAAAAGCTCCCAACAGTCACGCCAGTGGGTGTCAGGATGCTACGAAGATGCAAATGACATGGCCTTTTTGACATTGTCTTAATGCGGAGCCAAACTGGTGAACTGCAGCTTGGATACAAGATAATAATAATAATCCACATTTGTAAAGCGCGAACAATCACCCGTAAGGGTCTCTAGGCGCTGGGGGCCGTAGGGAAGAATAAGCAAGCTATTGCCCAGAGACACATGCTACTGGGCTAATCTGCTGCCGGTGCCGAGGATCGAACCGTGTTCCCCAGATTTCAGAGTCAGTCGCCCTGGCCGTGGCACCACACCTCTTCTACATTTTTTTTGTGAGGCATCCCACAAATTGCTGTCTCTCGTGGTAAGCACTGGCCATTTCATAGCACCTTTTTTTCTAACTTTGTGCGATGCTGCACAGAAGTCATGATGCAGTACAACATGGCCAAGAGAAATTGACAAAACCAATAGTTCCCCCATAGGCGAGACCTATTGGCTTTGCCAGTGCATGTTAATCTGAGCCAAAAAAAGATGGTTGGCTGCACAAGCTTTGCACAATCGCACATGTTCTAGTTTTACTGGTGTTGTAGCATTATGAGAAATTGTAAACCTAGACTGGTGTGTAAACATGCACGCTGTTAATAACTGTTGGTGTTTGCTCGTCTAAAGTGAATTCAACACCAGAATATCCTTTAGTATGTCTTAGAGCATGAGAGACTCCACATAAGTTTACCTTTCAGTGAGCCCGCTGGGAAGGGACGTCCTAAGCGTTAGGGAGAGGCTCTTGATGATTAAATGATCATTATAACAGATGCCAGTGCCACTGAATTGATATGAGGAATGGTTTTGCTTTGAATGGAAATATATAAGTGCAGGTACTCACTATATAGAGTACCTGCTTGCTCCTGAGGAGTGTCGGTACTCTCCCATTAAATGTATTGCAGCAGGGCTGAGAAGTAATTAAAGACATGCAGGTACTCAGTACCGGAGAGCATAGGCCCATTTAAAGCCCTGAGGAATGGCATCAAAATGGACTCTTGATCTGCACCCAGCAAGGTCAGCAGACAGAAGCAATGTCTTGATTACTGGCAGCAGTTGTATCCTGGAAGCCTTCCAGAGCTGGGCCTAGACTCTTGGAGGAATGCTAAGTGCGCTTTGGGAGCCGGGATCCTTAGTACATTGGAGTACCGCTCATTGTTTGAGAAAGGAAATTTGATCATGGAAATATTGAAACAGTTCTCGCCATTAAAAAATGGCATGCTGGTTATTTTTTGTTTCGCTTCAAGTGGACATACGTTTACCAAAGAAATTCCTGGATTTCCATGGAAAGCTGGGCATCAGCTTTTCAGTTGGAAGAGGTGCTTGGAAAAACATCATGCTCAGACTACCGGAAGTTCTATTCTTTGGCTAGGGACAGAAATAGTCCAGACGTCATAAGGGTGGTTCTGTAGAATCTGATGTGGAGATTAGTCAATATTAATAGAAATAGGGCTGTGGTTGCCGATCTCTGATAGCGGGCAAAGCAGCCTTCGTGATGACCCTTCTGAATAAGGAAAGTTATTATATGTAAGTGTAACCCTGCAGCTCTGATGAGCTCACAGACGCAGCCAGAGTCGGAGACTGACCCGACCTCCACTCCTTTCCCCAGTACTGGACTGGGGACCTCATTACTAGTCACCCGTTAATTCTGTCGGGTCAGTAAGGTCTGTTAACGCTCCCATCGGTATTGCAGGGTCTGCAGTTTTACTACAGATCCACTGATTTCCTCCTTGAGATTTGCCCTGCTGAAAGCAGACCGAATCTCCGAGAGGGCAAATTCATGGTTGGAGGAGTATTTTGAGTAAGTGAGGAGATACTGGAAAAAGCTGCCACTTAATTTCCAATCCCCGTGGAAATTCCTCCTGTTTTAGGGTCCCACATCTAATCCCTCACCTGAAGAATACCTAGCGCTTTACAGAAAATAATGATGAAACATGATGTTTCAGGGAGCAGCAGACCTATAAAACTTTATTAATAAATAAAATAAATAGATATGGGAAGGCAGAAGCGGTTAGGAACCAGACGTCAGACACAGGAACATGGAAACACTTAGACGGTGGGAGTTGACAGGGAGACTGGACTCCAGACAATGACACACATTCCAGCATAAGGGCAGCACTCTCAGAAGCAGCGACATACAGATTAAGCAAGTGTCGGCAAAACTAGTAGGCCAGGCTCTAATGTGCTCCACCATGCACGTGCTCAACCTGCACTCACAGACAAGCATTTGCAATGCAATAGGTCTCGCATTAGGAAAGTTTGAGCTATTGGTCTTGTAAATGACAATTTTGTTATTTATGTGTTGTTTTTGAAAATAGCTAAATTAATAGCTTTGTCATTTACAATGCCAATAGTTATAACTTTCGCAAATGTGACACCTATAGCATTTGTAATGCAACATGTTATGTATTTACGTGACTAGATGTATTGATATTACAAATAACAATGGCTTTTAATTTTTTTAAATAATGAATACTTAAATAAAAGTGATTTTAATTTATAATGGCAATAGCTTAAACTTTTGAAAATAACTTTTGTGAAGATTATGTTCAGTGTATTTTATTGTGACGAAAATCCAAGAACAGAAGTAAAATATTAACATCTTTTTGTGACATTTGTAATAAAGCTTGAAGCATTGAGAGACCATATTTGAACCAGTGATGCTGTGGTTGCGCGGAGTGATGCTGTGGGTGCGCGGAGTGATGCTGTGGTTGCGCGGAGTGATGCTGTGGTTGCGCGGACTGATGCTGTGGTTGCGCGGAGTGATGCTGTGGTTGCGCGGACTGATGCTGTGGTTGCGCGGACTGATGCTGTGGTTGCGCGGAGTGATGCTGTGGTTGCGCGGAGTGATGCTGTGGTTGCGCGGAGTGATGCTGTGGTTGCGCGGAGTGATGCTGTGGTTGCGCGGAGTGATGCTGTGGTTGCGCGGAGTGATGCTGTGGTTGCGCGGAGTGATGCTGTGGTTGCGCGGAGTGATGCTGTGGTTGCGCGGAGTGATGCTGTGGTTGCGCGGAGTGATGCTGTGGTTGCGCGGAGTGATGCTGTGGTTGCGCGGAGTGATGCTGTGGTTGCGCGGAGTGATGCTGTGGTTGCGCGGAGTGATGCTGTGGTTGCGCGGAGTGATGCTGTGGTTGCGCGGAGTGATGCTGTGGTTGCGCGGAGTGATGCTGTGGTTGCGCGGAGTGATGCTGTGGTTGCGCGGAGTGATGCTGTGGTTGCGCGGAGTGATGCTGTGGTCGCGCGGAGTGATGCTGTGGTCGCGCGGAGGGATGCTGTGGTCGCGCGGAGGGATGCTGTGGTCGCGCGGAGTGATGCTGTGGTCGCGCGGAGTGATGCTGTGGTCGCGCGGAGTGATGCTGCGGTCGCGCGGAGTGATGCTGCGGTCGCGCGGAGTGATGCTGCGGTCGCGCGGAGTGATGCTGCGGTCGCGCGGAGTGATGCTGCGGTCGCGCGGAGTGATGCTGCGGTCGCGCGGAGTGATGCTGCGGTCGCGCGGAGTGATGCTGCGGTCGCGCGGAGTGATGCTGCGGTCGCGCGGAGTGATGCTGCGGTTGCGCTGAGTGATGCTGCGGTTGCGCTGAGTGGTGGTGGGGAGTGGTGCTGTGGTTGCGCTGAGTGGTGCTGTGGTGGTGCTGAGTGATGCTGGGGTGGCGCTGAGTGATGCTGGGGTGGTGGGGAGTGGTGCTGTGGTTACGCTGAGTGGTGCTGTGGTGGTGCTGTGGTGGTGCTGTGGTGGTGCAGAGTGGTGCTGAGTGGTGCTGTGGTGGTGCTGAGTGGTGCTGAGTGGTGCTGAGTGGTGCTGTGGTGGTGCTGAGTGATGCTGTAGTGGTGCTGAGTGGTGCTGTGGTGGTGCTGAGTGGTGCTGTCGGGTACTTCATGTGCAGCTATTCTCAATAGAGTGATATGTGGTTAATCTAGCATCTATTGGTAGCAACGCTGACTAACTCTCCAAATATAGAGAGCCATTCGGTGTGAAGACACACCCATACATAATGCTCGTGGTGAAAGGAACTTTTCAATTACCAATTGCAGTTTTGGGAACTACCTAATTCGTGCAGTTCACGTCTGGGGGGGTAACACTCCTAATAACTCCTCTCTAATCATGCAGACCAATGAAAAAATAATAATGACAATGAAACTTTATCTCACCGTTAGGTCATCAACGCCGTAGAGCAGTGGTTCCCAAACTTTTGGCTCCTGAGGACCCCCATTGAGTCAGCACTGGAAGCTGGGGACCCACAAGCAATCTGTATGATGTAAATTTCAAACATTAAAACAGTCATTTGAAAATAAACACAGGTGTGCACACCAAACAAATAGTCGAACTGCTAAGGATTTTAGTATTTTATATTGAAAGAATCTGCAAAAAAACTTTATTGGGAAGGTTGATTCTGCATCTACGTGACTAACTTTTAAATGGTTGGTTTTATTAAATGGTTGGTTTTATTGCACAGTACAAGGCTTCTTCTCCTGCCAGGGCCAGACTCGAAACCCAAAGCAGCCCTGGCAAATGTTTTCAGACCAGTCCCCATACGCTGCACACCAAGTGCAGTGAGTGAGTCTAACCACTACAAAGGGGGCTTTGGGAGGCTCTCCCCCAAGACAATTTAGGAAATAATAGTGCATTCTACAACACATTTATCATTATATATTGAATTGTATTAGCTTTTAAAGAATAGTAAATGATGACCTTACTATGCACCAGGATACGACAATCTTTGTTGGGGTTCTTCAATGATTCCCTTATTTTCACCCTCCAGCAGTGCCGCTCATCTCTCCATAGTCCCTCTGTCACATGTATTTAATTTGTTTTATAGCATCTGTCATACCATTGTAGAATGCCAGAGCACTTTACAACACACACACATATAGGGCAGATTTACAAGCCCCTTCGCAACCAGTGCATCACAAAAAGTGACGCTCCGGTGGCGCATTTTAGTGCCCCATATTTACAAGGACAGGAAAAGCCACCCTGCGTGATTTTTCCTGTTCTTGTAAATATGGCCCCTTTGCACACCGCACTTTGCGTGAAAGGTGCGTTCCATGGGTTTTGCTATGAGTGTTCCCACGCAACACCCATGAAACCAGACACATGTCCAGATTTACGAGAAATCGTAAATCTGGAAATGCATCTGAATGCTACACCTCCTCAAGGGAGGCGCAACAAGAAGAAATGTATTCATTTTTCCTCGTTGTTTAGGAAGATGAAATCCCCTCTAGTGATTGTTTATGTGCAGAAAGAGAATCCTACCTGCACATAAACAATCTCCCACAACGCAGGCATCCTTGCACCGTGGTGCAAGGGTGCCTGTGCCGGCGCATGGCAGCAGTTTGTGCACCAGCGCAGGGAGAGGACTGAGATGCAACATGCTGTGGTAAATATGTTGCATCCCTGTGCTTTGAAAGTGACTTAGTGCGGCGCAGCCAAATGGCTTGCAGCACTCACTGAGTCACTGTCCTTGTAAATTTGCCCCATAGAGACAATGAATCGTACATGTAAACCAGTGTATAGAAATTGTTACATAAGGCAAAGGTGACTACAAGTTGTAGGATTCACATGTCATTCATACTGGTAGGCATAACACAGTGTTTAGCATTGCCTTTAACAATGAAACTTTATTTCCATTCAAATAAACCTTTTTAGCAGCATCAGGATAATGAAAGACTTGGAAAAAACATAAGTTACTATCTTGTACCATGCAGTTTGCAAACATCTTTTGTTGCCAGTTTACACGTCACTGTGCTAGATCACGATTGCCACTTATAAACTGCACAGTAACTAAAGAAACTCTGTGACAAAAGTAGTAACCCACTGACCTATGCAGATAAAACACAGTTGTTTTTAAAAAAATGCAGGTACACTTTCTTTGCAAGAGGCACATTAACCCTCTGTACTACATTAAGTCAAGCTGTCACTGGACAAAACTCATCTCTCTCCAGCAGGAACAGTAATCACTGGTGTTATCTTGACACTTCTATTGTTGCTCAAAAAGCTCTAATTATACTTGGAACTTTGCAGTGCTTTCGAAACTGCTGCCTGAGGACCCCCTGGGAATGTGTCACAGACCCCTAGGGGTTCGCGGACCACAGTTTGGGAAACACTACCGTAGAGATATGTATAAAGAGAGCCTGAGTAACAAAGTATCTCGGGCGATGCAAGACCCAGATTAAATATATGTCAACATCATGCCTCGGTAACGATGTATATACATATCGAAAAACTCAGTGTTTTAGACAGGATGTGACAAACCTGAAAAGTAAACTTCACGTTTCGATGGATATGCTGCAAATGATGCATTAAAATGAGGACATGCAGCGAAAGCCGGCGTTTTGAAATATTCTGTCCACTGTGTTTCGGCAGTAGAGTGCTGCGTTATTTTTGATTTGCACAGGTGCGTGCACTAAATAGGGGCTGAAAAAAATGAGAGAACTATAAACAAAATATGGAATGCCTAGCAATAAGCGTGAAAAGCAAATGCCGATAAACAGCCCAACGCTCCAAAGTAGTAACATCTAAGGTACCTGGTAGTTAAGGTACTGACGCCACGTGTGCCTGTGTGGTAATTAAGATAACGATCCTGTCAGGGCACAGAATTTCGTGATGGCGCGAGGACGGCCTGTCAATAACCATGAAAATAAGCCGTTAATAGTGCCGTCGTTCTGTGCAGGTAAAGAACACGGCAGTGTAATTGAACAACAAACAAACTGCTCTAATCCTTAACGCATGGCAAGCGCTGCGTGCTCAGATAGTTACCTACGGGCCAAGGAGTGCCTTCTCGCAGACTGGCGCTGCGTGACTAATCCTACGTTGCTGAAAGTGGTTAAAATAGCAATCTTATCTGGGCACACAATTTGGTAAAAGCATGTCAAACGCCCGGAAATGGCCGTGAAATTCAGCTGCTGATAATGACATTGTTCTGTGAAAACAAAGAACACAGCAGTGTAACTAAAGATAAACTGCTCTAACGATTGACGCGAAGCAAAGCAAGCGCTCCGTACTAGAGTAATTACCTGCGGGGCTATGAGTGCCTCCTTGCAGACTGGTGCTGTGTGGCTGGGATCAGCTCCGGAAGAAAAACGGAATGCTAAGAGCGTAGCCAGTATATATAAGCTACCTCATGATTGGCTATAGCAAAAGCAGCTACATATGCTTAAAGGTGCAGGTCAAGGCTGCTAACGTTTCTGATGTAAGGTACAGGGTGTGCCAATGTTCTGAAAGGCACAACCAGAGACTACTGACGCTCTGGAGTTGACGTCGATAATTAATAAAACAGGATATAATAACTGAAATAGATTAGATTTATCAGAGATCACTGTAAACGTTTGAGGGTTTACTGTAGAAAATATAGAAAACAGCTCATCAAACAAGCTCTTGGCATTGCTGTGGGGAGGCCGTGGGCAGCAACAGCAGGGGTGAATAATTAGGGGGGGAGGAGAAATGCGAGACACGACCTGGCGGCCGTGAAAAGTGTGAAGCAGGGGGCGGGGGAGCGGATGCCTTTGAAGTGAAGCTCTCGGATGCAGGCGGCTCGGGGAGCAAATGGTAAAAAGCGCGTGCATGTGCCCATGCACTCGATGTAATCCGCGATGGTTTCAGAGCTTGGATGAGCCTCTATACTCTCGTCCTATTATCGCTTGCGTGATTAATAGGACGAGACCTAAAAACTAATCACACAGCACGCCACTCACCTGAACTCTTAAGTGTGCACTGAAACCCTGCAATCAGGCACACTGCCCATCCTGCACTCACACCACTCACCCTGTACTCACAAGCTGCCAACCACACCCCTCAACCTGTGTTGCAAAGCAAATGACTCCAACAAATTTCGGAGGTACAGTCTTTAATCTAAACAGTACGTGATTTTAACATCAACTGTAGAATGCAGTTTCAAATATAAACTGTGCTCCCGCTGGAATTCTAGAACCGTGTGGACGCTATAAACATTCATAACACATATTAGGAAAGCGGAGGTAGCACTGATCAGTATCAATATATAACTTTATTCAGTGGCATTTAGCCATCCATAAAAGTAATATATAAAACAGTACAAGTTAAAAAAATGTAAAAGTAAAAATGCAATTCATGTCATCGAGTTAAAAATATATACTCAATTAAACGGAGGGACTACATAGGTGATACAAATGTTAAATCAGATAACAATACCACTATATGACATTGATAAAAGACAGATGTACGTCAGTAAAATCAACAAAATATAAAAGACCCTCACGTCTAGCTGGTGTGTTTCCCACATTCACACAAAGTTCCTACATCATAGACGGGTGGAGTTGAGTTGAAGGCATGCTAGAGCCTGGAAGGGGGACTGATCAGTATATAAGATCCTGCTCTCACAATACACATTAAAACCTTGTACTTTGGGACACTCCTCACTGTGCACTCACACAGAATTAACTCACTCATAAAAATCCCTATACACGTGCACTCACACATGCACATCCTTCAGCTTGCACGCACACAGACACTCCCTTCATCCAGGACCTACAGAGGCACATCACACACTCTGCATTTGCAAACGCACATCTCGCACTTCTCCAAATAGGCAAACTCAACATTCAGAACGGCGTATTAACCCCTCTAATTATTTCAGTATTGCCTCACTGAATACAGAACGGATTAGGAACAAAATTAGGCCCGGGCACTCCCCCCAAAAAATGTCCCACACTTGTGGATCGCATCCTTTTGAGAAGCATTACTTGGTTAGTATCCGGGATTAATTTTGTGAAAACATTGTGATAATTAATGGTTTTTATTGCCTGTAAGACTAGTAACATTCGATAAGAATGAAAACTTCATTGTTCCACTGCATCTCATCCACTGGTCTACTAAAGCTCATCTTTAGGTCAAGGGACCTCCCTTTGCACTTACTCAACCTCATATTACAATAAAATGAAAACCCTCTGTTTATACGCTATGAGTTCCTACCAATCCATTACACGATCAGCTGCTGCAGTACTGCCACTTGCATTCCTCCTTAAACCATTTATTTAAAAGGTCAGTTTGAAGGGGCTTACACAACAGCCATCACTGGAGGGTCGAAAGTCTATTCATTTAGGCTGCAGCAATGTTAGCTGCACTCCTGGGCAAAAGCAGAATGGCCTCAGTGCCCTCACCACTGCCCCTTGCGAGGTGAGCATGAACTTTTCTGCTCAGAAGCAGCATCTCCTGCGGCAAAGTCTCCCTCGCATGCCTTAAGGCTGGGGCACGAGAAGCTGCCTTCTGGGGCTGGCCTATTGTCAGTCTGTATGTGCCAATGGGCCGGCGGCCAAAGTGACAATGGGCTGATCAACAGTCTGTGCTAGTAGGATGGGGAGGGGCTGCTGCAGCACAGGATGAAAAAAATTGCCATTATCTGGCCTTGGGCACTGGATGAATACCGCCTTCCAAATCCAACCCTAGCTGGATATATGTTCGACAAGTTAATTAAAAAAACAATTGGCATAGTTTAGTGTTTTTCTCCAGACAATCCTTTTATTAAATCTTGAAATATGGACTAAATTGTGTTTTGTAACTTCTCATCGCTTTATCGGGACAACACAGTATATCTCACAATATAAAAAACAGAATAAAGTATGAGTATTAATATTAAAAAACCATGAGCAAAATGTAATACCCTTATAATTTAATGTTAACTAGCCATCTGAATGCGTCTAATTTCTAATATACTTTCATAGTATCTGTTTCCAATCTCATGTACACTTACCTTATCATTTGATGCCCAAACTCATTTGGCATTCTAATTTTGTAAACTCACAAAATAGAATAACATTTTCTATGCGTATATTTATATGCCCACGGATGAAGACCAACTTTCTGAAGCTGAACACTGACAAAACTGAAATTGTGATCTTCAGGAAGAGCACTTTACCATGGGACTGCACCTGGTGGACAACAGAGCTAGGACCGACCCCCAACTCAACAGCCGTGCCAGGAACCTCGGGATAATCATCAACAGAAAACTCAACATGACCGCCCAAGTCAACTCTGTATGCTTCCATACCCTAAAGATTCTGAGGAAGATTTTCAAATGACACCCAGACAGCACCCAGAAAGCCGTCACTCACACAACTTGTCACAAGCAAGCTAGACTACGAGAACCCCTTCTATGCTGGGATCAACAAATACTCACCTAAAGACTGCAGACCATTAAGGTCTCTGTGGCCACAATCACTCTCAAACTCCCAGGCCGCCCGCACATCACACCACACCTGAAGGAGCTCCACTGCCTCCCCATACACAAAGGAGCACAAGTTAAACTCCTCACCCACACTTTCAAGACATTACATAACATTGGTCCAGCATATCGCAACAATCTCAGCTGCTTTCACAAACCTTCCAGACACCTTCATTTATCCGGACTATTCTTTCACACATTCCACGCATGTGGATAACAAATCCAGCAGTTGAGTCCTCTCCTGCTTTGCTCCTAAAGTGTGGAACGTCCTGCCGCTCACATCTTGAATTCTGCAAGAAGCTGAAGACCTGGCTTTTCGAGTAGTCCCAACAAGTCATAGGTTTGGCTAGACTTGCATCTGCCTCAACGCTAAGATACCTTCCCAGGTGATAGTGTGCTGTACAAATCTGCATGACTCTAACATTTTCTGGTCCATATATTCATATACATTTTTATATGCACATTTTTACAAACCCTATGACACTTTTTTATTTGTAACCACATTGCCATTTTATGAACTTCGTGTAGATCTTCTGCTTACTGGATTCAAATCCTCACCGTTGAATTTAATCAGCTGTTCACAACCGTATCAAAATATGACTCTATTTAAAATATCACACATATCTTTTCATTTGATGTTCTGGTTCATTTGGCATCCTTGTACTGTACACTCACAATATAGTAAAGCTCCTTATACTATACACTCACAATATAGTAAAGCTCTTTCTGTGTGTATACGTATATGACTTTTAAATTCTCTGATCCATACATTTATATCTTATACAATGACATTGTGTACTCTGCTTGCACATTTTAACAGAGCCCTCTTACACTTTTTTTTAATCTGTACTCACATTGTCATTCCATGAACTGAAGAACTGTAATCTTCATTCTCAGGGAATACTTACTAATAAAAAGAACTTGGCACAGAAGCTGAAAATATGAAAAGACATCTTTATTAAATTTAATAAGTGAGGCCACGTCACACAGAAGCCGTAACAACTAAATGAGGTAGTCTGAGGAATACAGAGAACAGAGGCCTTTTATATGCTAGGGTTACAAACTTCAGCATACAAGTAAGGGGCAGTCCTAGCTTTTGCAAGCATGCAAAATGCCTAACATTCCTTCTTACACAAGCCGGACAAACCCATAATAAAAGGACCACAACCCATATCTTAAACAGACCATAAAAGAAGGAACAGAAAACAGATAAGGGGTGTGTGTGTGCATACCAAACTCTACAATGTCCTGTGCTTTGATCCTCAATCTTGATCAGCTAAAGGGCAGGAACTGGTTTAACAAGGTCAGTTTCAGGCAACAGGGTCAGTTCACTCAGGTCAAACAGGAGTCAGCACAAACTCAAGCTAAGGTGTACATGTCCTTAAAAGACTTGTTTCAGCCACAATCATGGCCTATGTGAGGGCAACCACAAAATGGCTGCCATACACAAAATGGAACCCACGGGTTCAGAATTCACAGAACCTCACACCCTCCTTTTGCCCTTACATAGGCAATCACTCAGTCTGTATCTGAATCGATGTCAATATTATCCGTGATTTCCTTCACTAAGGCATAAGTGGAGTGGTGTGGCTCACTGGTTAGAGGCGGCAGACCCGGAAGCAGAGGACGGCCCGGGACCAGGGTTCAATCCCCGACGCGGCAGGGTCGTGGACCAGGGTCAGCGGACTCAATAATTCTCGCCTCGGTGCCTACTCTAACCAGGGATCACACTCGGCAACTTTGGGCATTAGCTTGCCTCATCTCCACAACGGCCCCCCACATACGCCGGGGATGCCTGGTTTCACCTTGGAGATACCCAGTAGGGACCATCTAACAGGGAAAGCCAGGACGGGTTCCCCAGCAGTCTATAGCGCAGAGATACTCCTTCGGGAGTCGATTCTAGCGCGTTAGAAGCCCGCAATTAATTAATTAATTAATTATTACTCGAATTATCTTTCATGGAACGCAAGGGATAGACTTCGTTGGCATAAATAAACATCGTCTGATATGCCCATACAGACCCATTGTAACTAAATGACAGAACCAAATAGGGAATACCTCTATCTGTAGTATGTGGTATAAAACCACACACCCAACAATTTGTGGTGTTTATTACTAACTGGTGTTGATGCAGAAGCTGTACAAAGGAATTATTCACAAATTCCGACCTTCTAATCTGCTCGTGTTCAGGTAAGATATGAAAAGAATGCAAAGAAGTAGTAGTAGGAAAAGACATAGGTTGGGAGGTGGGTGCAGAAGTCAATTGGGTAGTGAAAACAATCCCACCCATCAGAGACAACATCATGCTTAAAAACACAAGAAAACACGTTTTTAAGAACATATAGACAACAGGAGAAAGTAATGACCACTATTACAAACAAAATGTATCGTTTTTCACAACCCTAAGCAGAAAGCAAATCCTAAAATTATCCAGTAACATTTTTATGGCTCTATGGCTCCTATGCATTTTAGTAACTTATTATATGTTCAGGTGAAACAGTGGCGAGAGGTGAAAAGGGAATACTCTTCCACAGAGAATGGACTTTATTCTGCTTACTAAACAGAATACTACTTTAAAACAATGCCAGCAAAACAGCAAAAATTAGTCTCCTAACACCCATTATATGCAATCGCACGGAAACCACTTGTGAAACCAACTATGCCCAGAGTCCGTTCAAAAGCCTCTCTGGCAGGCTTCTATTGTCCATCAAATCTTCTTTTGTTGTTTTCTTCCGCATGGGCCTCTTCATTCAGGCCTTTCATGTAAATGGTGGTTCTCAGTATCCGTTGGAGTGCCTCCTGGCAAACACTCATAGCTCATTCGAAAGTCTCAATGTCTCAAGGCAGTGCACCAGTATCTCTCCTCTGCGGCAGACACTACAGATAGCATGATCTTCATTGATCATGAGCACAAATCATCTCGTGCAGACCCGGGACCATTCTCAGACTCCAACACTCATCATTCAGTGTCAGAGGACGCTCAGGCTGCTCTTTCATGGGCAGCAGAATGGAGTGCCTTTTGCCAATCTTGGATCCTCCGGTGCACTGCACTTCCGTTAGAGCAAAGGAAAAGGGGGGGGGGGGTGTGTGGCCAAAACTCAGCCCAAGGGACTGCACACTCTCAGAGGTTACCAGTACATGACAGGCGCTCTTTTGCACTGAAATTCTGGTTCTGTGATGTCCAATGCCGTCTGATGGAGCAAGTGCGATGCTTTAAACAGTTCATTGTATAACAAGGGGACTGAAAACAGGTGGCCTGCAATCTTCAAAGGAATGGCCATACGCCATGGAACAATTCTGCGTTGAAATACACTGTCATTCTTAAAGGCAATACAAAAACAAAGGCAGTAGGCAAAACAGTGCCTCTAGGCTCTTCAATTGGGTTTCCGTGTGAGAGCATATCCTTCACCATCTAAGGGTAGATAGCGACATGGGAATTCTATCTGAAAGGATGTCCTCACACATAGTGGCATCGTCCAATGGGGTAAACACATTTTATCTCAATGATTACATATAGGTGTTCCTAAATTCCTTATCTAGAACATCTCAAAAGAAAAATCGCATAATACAGATTATCAGGGAAAACAGTCTGGTTATACAAAAGGGAATTATACATAAGATGGGGGTCCATGGTACATTACTGCAATCTGAAAGTGTGAACCTGAATAATTCACCAACAATAAAGAAATGGGCTAACTGGTGAAAAGAATATGGAAAAGGGAAATGGAACTAGGACACAGCTAAAATCCCAATAACTAGGCACGATGTGCTTGGGTGATAGTCAGGCATGTGACACAATACCAAGAGTATGGGTGATACACAAAAGGTCAAAATAATACACAAATTTAAACTCTACCACTGGCCGCTACACCATATACGGTAATCTCAGCTAAGGTTCCAGTTCCTTCTTCAGGAAAAAAATGAAACCTGGTTTTCTTTATGGTACAAGGCCATACACTACTTAGGAATCAGAACAAAACTGACTAATGTGATATAAAAATTAGGTCACCATGCACAAAAGTCACAGATCTATAATTTATCCTTACGTCCAATTCAGGATACTTAATTTTAGGGCTGCCTGTTCCTTAAGGGGAGGGGCAGTACGTGACTAACAGCATGTGACACACTTTGGTTCTGTATATCTCTTTTTTATTTTCCTTCAAATACCATTAAAGCCAAATTTGACATACACTGATGAAGTGTTGTCTGTCTTTCTGTGAAATTTAGTGTCAGAGCAAATCTACCCAACTGTTGTGCAGGATACACATCGTCATGTATATCCCTTCACAACACAGGTAAACTTGTAATAGTATTATAAGCAGCAACATAAAACAAAAACATGCAAAAAAAACGCACAAAACGGACATGTCAAGCCATCAGATATACTCACTGTATATCAAGCACAAAAAGCATAGACAAAACAATAGCATATATAAATGAGCGGTGACGCACAACACCAGGTCATGTACTAACAATATTCGGGCCTGCTTAATTTGTCAGGTTTAAAATCCTCACCCTCCTTTTGACAGCAAATCACCAGGTAGTGGAGATGTGGCTGTCAAATGCAACTTACTGTGTGTCACTTCTGACACACAGGACCAGCAGGAACAATTCATAAAAGGATAAAATGCAAGAATATGTAAAATGCACAAACATTTCTTTTCAAAGAAATTACGCAAAAACACATCTCTTTTCAACCAACCAAACTCACGTGTCTTGTCAGCCTTAAAATCACCCAGAACAATCCATGAATGATCTGTGAGCAGAAGCAAAAAGAAAAAATACACAACACACAAAAGAGAGACATTTCTCATGACAAACAGACATCAATTATAACTTTTAATCAGAAGACAAAACATGATACACATTAACAGACACAAAAAAAATCCATTACTTAACTGTTACCATCTTGTCAGTCAGCTTGCAACATGAAGCCCTTTTAACTTTCCAAAAGTAAAATTCTTTCACTGACACTCTGCGTGTCCCGTGCGCCAACACCCTTTGAGGCCCTGCTTTTCCAAGCAATCATTTCTCCATCTGTTTACACTTACTCCTAACTCCCACCTTACTGACCTTAAGGTCAAAATCTGCCTTGCGGGCTCCTCAGCCCTCTATCTCTTCCTCACTCTTAAGGCTGAAAAAAGACAAAAAACCTTCCCAACTCTTTCTAACCTGCAATAACCAACCCTATTTAAAACACATGATATATATATTACTCCTGTTAGGGGCTACAATTTATTTCTGTACTTAGATTATTAAAACAGTTACTGTGACTAATTCGCAAAACATAATAACATAACATACCATCTTTAGAACAGATGTTTGCTATTACCCTATGCAATGGTACTCATGTCAGCAACATTAAATGAATCTCACTGGGCCATTTAAAAGCAAACCCCAAATGGGGACAGTCTGCAAATTTGTATTACACCTAAATGTATGCATTTAATGAAGCCTAAAGCACTTTAAAGCTATCATAAATGGCAAGAATGCTGTTTTAAATGGTCTACTTTACCCAAATTCGACTTTGATGTTTGGGGCACTTAAAAATAAATATCCTATACTTGTGATACATATTAATCATCCTCAGAATGTTCTTTACAAATTACAGCGATTTTTAATCAGACATATCCCATGTAAATCTTTAGAAAAATGAGTTTTGTACGCCTGCGCTAAGTGAAATTCCATATGCTAATGTTCTCATTATGCGGTATAGCACAACTTAAATTAAATTTTAATGCTAGGATGTCATAGTATGAGCATTAAGCTTCATGAATAGTAAAAAACGAATTTTGTAGCACTTATGTTTAATAATTATTTTTCATAATTAATAAAAAAAAAAAAACAATTATTTTTGATAATTCCACATATAAGAGCAAGCTGCATCCCTTGCCTATCATTTTTAGACGCATTCATTTATAAGCCCAAGCACAGACGCCTAACTTGAAACATGACAAAATGTTTGCACCATTTTTTTCTTTCTAAAAAGGACAATTTAATTTAGCAACAGACCCAAGAATATGCTTACAAAATGTTGCTTAATAGACTGAAAACATCAAGAAAAACCACGAACAGACATTGAGCTCATTTCAGACATAAACAGAAAGGGGTCAAAACACTCAGGACACACAATACAGCGCGCTTTAGCCATGCATCTCGTGAATAGCGCCATCGCTATGTACTTACAGAAGTTGCACTAATGGGAAACCCACATAGACATTTAAACACACATTTAACCCACAAATCAATACTCAGGACAGAAACCAAGGACAGCCCACAGACTGTACTTAAACCAAACCATTTGTAAATACTAGTTGTAAGTCATATTTACAAGAAACGCTTCTCAATTGTGTTTCAAAGAGACTGCAAAAACAGCCCAACAGACTGATGTATGTCCAAGAAGCGAAAATACACTCAATTCACTAGCTTTGGCTAGCAGAACACCAAACAAAACCGCTCTGCATATCTTCCTTCATAAAACTGCGCAGAACAAAGGATCCTTATATGTATTATGTCATATTTTAATTCCCTGGGGATACAAAATCACCAAGGAAGAAATATGTTTGTAAATCTAAACCTATTTAGATATTCCCTTTAGGGGGGGCCGGCTAATTTACTTCACATCACACTATGGTACCTTCCAAAAAAGCAACACATTTTTCCATGTGAGCTTGAGAACAGGCATGCCAAAAAGTACTGCGGAATACGCAAGTATTATAATCAAAGTGGTGCTTAAGGTACTTTTCGTACGTGCACCGTTCAACTAAACCAAATGGAGAAATATCTCCTCATTACCTGCCTACACAAATTGCAATTCGCATATCCAAACCTATACAAATACAAAAGTTGGCCAACACAAATTCCAAAGTTCCAAAGCTACAGTCCCAAATGTGCTAAGATTAGGCATCGTATAGCTCACTAATCTAGCTTCAAACTTCATGGGGTTATCTCTACCAATACACTCGCAAATATACGAGCCCCTCGGCTTTGGTAATTTGCAATAACCAAATCAAAAACCAAGAAACCAAACCCCTCGGCTTTGGTAATTGCAATAACCAAATCAAAACCAAGAAACCAAACAAAGTCGGGGGAGCGACCCACTTGTACTTCTTATTCTTACTAATCAAAAGGTTATCCAAATTCTAACTGTCAAGTTCTACATGACCTAACGGTCTTTTTTTAGAATACTCACGCCAAAAAGGTTCTCAGTCAGGAGTGACATCATGTGGAGGATCAAAATCAGGAAGATCAGAAATATACTGGGCTGCAGAAACAAAGAATTTCCAGAATCCCTGTGCACAGAGTACCTCCTTAGTAGAATCCTGTTCTGTCCTCCTCAGTAGATTTGAGTCTCCTGACAAGATCACTCCCACAGAAAGTCACTTCTCTGATGAAGCCCACGTTGGCCGCGCCATTTGAAGAACTGTAATCTTCATTCTCAGGGAATACTTACTAATAAAAAGAACTTGGCACAGAAGCTGAAAATATGAAAAGACATCTTTATTAAATTTAATAAGTGAGGCCACGTCACACAGAAGCCGTAGCAACTGAATGAGGTAGTCTGAGGAATACAGAGAACAGAGGCCTTTTATATGCTAGGGTTACAAACTTCAGCATACAAGTAAGGGGCAGTCCTAGCTTTTGCAAGCATGCAAAATGCCTAACATTCCTTCTTACACAAGCCAGACAAACCCATAATAAAAGGACCACAACCCATATCATAAACAGACCATAAAAGAAGGAACAGAAAACAGATAAGGGGTGTGTGTGTGCATACCAAACTCTACAATGTCCTGTGCTTTGATCCTCAATCTTGAGGCAGGAACTGGTTTAACAAGGTCAGCTTCAGGCAACAGGGACAGTTCACTCAGGTCAAACAGGGGTCAGCACAAACTCAAGCTAAGGTCTACATGTCCTTAAAAGACTTGTTTCAGCCACAATCATGGCCTATGTGAGGGCAACCACAAAATGGCTGCCGTACACAAAATGGAACCCACGGGTTCAGAATTCACAGAACCTCAGAACTTCCTATATATCTTTACTTAATGGATTTAAATACCGAACGTTTGGGTTTGATCAGCTCTTCCTGACCTTGTCAAAATATCTCCCTTGTATGTGTTCTATTTATTTTGATTTTTACGCCTCTGTAAGATTCGTAGAGAATGAGGAATGTACAATACTTTTTGGGTTGGCCCCGGGCATACTGCAGGGCTGTGTTTTAGCTCCAATGCTATCAAAGGTCTGGAAGCTTCCTTAGCTAAGATATGCCAGTCATTAAAAGTACCCATTTTATTGTATGCAAATAATGCAGTCCTTATAGCTAGGACCCACAATATTCTAAAATCTATATTAGATGCCTTTGTAGAGTTTATGGAGTGAATAAAATTAGTATTCACAACTTCTCAAAAACAGTCTCTATGGCTTGCAGTCCCAAAAACCTTAAATCCTACAGTTAAATCATCCAGGGCAACCCCCATAGGTAAGATTAATCAGTTCTCCTATCTGGGAATCACTTTTGTCGCTCGCTCTGGAATCATGAGCCCCGTGGCTCCACGCTAGAATGCAGATTTTTTCTCAGTCTGTTGTGTTCCTTTTTAGGTTTCGCCTGGGGCCGGAGCTCCTAGCTCCGCCCAGGAGAAATCTTATGTTACAACAGAGTGGGCTTGGGATTACGCCCTCTGTTCCATTGGCTAGCTCCATAAATGGAGGCTAGCCATTGGAACAGAGATCTGTCCGTCATGGCCGGACCAGATTCGTGGGCGTTCCCGAGATTTTTTCCCTCTCCGCCTCTGCAATGTCGTCATCGCCGCCGTGGGCGGGGTTTATTTATTTTTTTTCGTCCATGTTTGTGTTCATCATTCCGCGGCCGATCGCCGCCCGAGGAAGTCCAGGTGAGTGCCTTCCTTGCCCCCTCCCGCTGTCCGTTCCTTTCCCGCCCCCCCTCCCGCTGTCCGTTCCTTTCCCGCCCCCCCTCCCGCTGTCCGTGTGCTCGTAGGTGCTTGTTGCCTCATGGTGGAGGTTCTGTGCAGGACATTGTATAACCATCCCTCCCGTGTTGCAGAGTCATGCCAGAAACAGATAGGCTGATGTGCGTGAAGTGAACGCAGAGGTCCGCTCCCAACCCCCCCACCCCCCTCTTCTCACACTGCTCGTGAGGAGGCACTGCTGTTCAGAAAGCTTGTTCACCATTAGAAACAGGGTCTTGTGAGAGGACAGGAAGAGCTAGAATGATCTTACTCGTTATCACGCAGTCTTACTTTTTTTTTAGCTGATCGCAGCAGAGAGTCAAACGCGAGGTTTCATTAGCTAGTTTACAAAGCGCCACCAAGCCCCGCAGTGCCACTTTAAGTGCTTCCGAAAAACCAAACTCCCTTCTCTGTACCTCTTCAAAGTCTTCGGTTCATTTTAAACGGAAAGGAATGGGAACTTGCAGCCATCCTTCGGCTCGGACGCCCTCTCCAAGAATAGTTTATGGCCGGTGGAGCCTTTTAATCGTAGGCGCTGGAGACGGTAGATGCTGGCACGCATCTTGTGGTGAGTTAGACCGTAATTAAGTTCGCAGTTAGCTCCTGCGAGATGCCCTTAATAGTGGAGCACAGCTGCCCGCCCCGCGTGTGTGCGTGTGTGTGTTTGGGAGGTGCCGTTTCCCACAGCTCTGACCTAATTCAGACGAAACTCAATCTCCGTGCGACCGACCCCGCGCCAGCGCTCTCCCACCCACCGACCGCCCGCTCTCTCAGGCTGTGTGCGTGTTACACATTTACATTGTCAATCTGGCAGGCTCCCCTCAAACAACCCTTGTGTCTAGGTTTACAATGTCAACCGGCCAGGATGCGGAGACTGTCTGCAGCAATAACACGCTCCTGACCCGGGTCCCTGTCGTTCATGCCCCCCGCCCGCACTTTTACTTCAACAGCCTGTGTCCTGTGCCTCGCAGCGCCGATACCCTATACTCACCACTCAGCAGCCACTGTTAGAGGCCTTTGTTTGTTGGCATTCTGCATGACCACAAAGCGCCAGAGGCGGCCGAACCAGATAAGGTTGAGAACGTGGAACAGACAAGAAGCTCGGGCCTCGGTTTCAGCAAACCTCACATTTTCAGAACGTCCTATGACCTCTATTAACCTCTTTTTAAAACAGGCAAAACAAGGTTTGACTTGTGTGGACAACTGTGACAATGCCTATAAACAAGCCGCCTGCATTAGGATCACTGACCTAATGCCTCTCTACTGTATTCTGTGTCAGGTTATGTGGTCTCCTATGAGCTGCTGGATAGAAAATGGAATTTCTGCCTGAATCTTGATTCTTATTCAAGGACACTTTTCACTAGGTTAAACCTGGCAAAGTGTGTCCATGTAATATAGCCCTGAGTGTCGAAGGCAAATGCAGAAATGTAAAAATAACAATTTCAGCAATAACTCTGAAACCCTCAGGGCAGTCTCCTAATGGAAGGGTAACACCATAACCGGAAATTATCACACTCCATGCTTTCGGGATTTTCAGGTAAAGTATTGCTGCATCAGGAGTGCCTTAAAAACTTAAGTGTGAGGGCTGTGACAGCTGTGTGGGCTGTGAGGGCTGTGAGAGCTGTGTGGGCTGTGAGAGCTGTGTGGGCTGTGAGAGCTGTGTGGGCTGTGAGAGCTGTGTGGGCTGTGAGAGCTGTGTGGGCTGTGAGAGCTGTGTGGGCTGTGTGGGCTGTGTGGGCTGTAAGAGCTGTGTGGGCTGTGTGGGCTGTGAGAGCTGTGTGGGCTGTGAGAGCTGTGTGGGCTGTGAGAGCTGTGTGGGCTGTGAGAGCTGTGTGGGCTGTGAGAGCTGTTGGCAATGTAAATAACAATGCCATTTATTGATAAGTAAAAAAAAAAAAAAGAAATGTCATGAGCAATGCCAATAACTCTAACTTTTCCAAAGGCGAAACCATTGCATTGTAAATGCTTGTTAATCTTGCTTCCATTATAGGTAAGAAGATAATTGCCCCTCTTTTGTAAATTTACCAAAGGAAATGTATCACTATATTCACTTACGGGGTGGGTATAGGTGGGTACCGGGACACAAGTAGCCTACAGATAGAGGTAAACAGAGGATGCAGGCACCTTCTGGGTATTCCAACGAGCAGCCTGCATTTTGTAGCTCGCCAAATATTGGGGCTGGATTACGTGAAATTAGCTCCACCTCTCCTGATGTTGTCGATTTGGTGTAATGATCATGCATCACTAAACAGAAGTATTATTCTGGGAACTCTCATGCCTTGGCTCTGATGTATCATGACAAATACAAGAAAATTGTGTAGACTATCTTTTTCAAGCTAATAGAATTTAGGAAAACATATAAAGTTTGGCTCACAAAAAGCTATCTGGATACAAGATGTATTGCTAGAGAAATGGGTGAGTTGTTAAAACCCTCTAATCCAAACCTCCCCTGGCTTGGGGCCATTCCTGACGTGGTGCTGCACCTTTGGGAACAGATGCTTCTGTCCAAATTTAGATTGGAGCCAATCGGAAGGCATCCTTAATTTCCATTGGGTCAGTCTGATACGGCAGGAATTTGCAGCTTCCCCTGTAATGAACCCTCACCTCGGACACTGTTACACTTTTTATTTGTTTTTGTAGGCATTATTAGCAGTCTTCACATAATTTCTTAATCACAATATTAAGGAGATTCAAATTCAAGAAGTTTAAACCTGCATTACTCTTCTTACTCTCAGGCATACCTCAGACTGTAGTGTAGTTCCTATTATCCCAATAGGCTCTGCGCATTGGAATAATACCTCCAATAGTATAGACCTAGACCAGACGTTAACTAGGTCTTCTACTGTCGATATTAGACTTAAAGTTTTGGGTTTGCCAGCTAGCTCAGAGTTCACTAGAAACTTTCTCGAATAGGCAAGGATGAGTTGAACCTCCCTGGATAGACAAGAAGGGATTTAGTTTCTGACAACCATAAAACATGACAACTTTGCTCTCCCCTAATCAAGAGTGTATCTCTAGAGTCGTGTGAAAACAAAAGACAACTTATTTTACTCAGTCAGTACGTGCATTCTTAGTTTCACCAGTTTGTAGAGAAAAGGAAGAGACGGGCGTGTTCAATAAAAGATGTTATTTATTGATCAGTCTCTTTTCTCGTACAAGAGAAATGAATCGATATTATTGCAATACTTATGGTTAAGTAAAGTGCATACAATAAAAGCAGAAGTATAAAATAATACTGTAAAAGCATTGATATGGTTTCTAAGCCATATGCTATTTAAAATGGATAGAATATATACATACACATATACATTCGACTAATCGTACTCAACTGGTGCTTCTAACCACGCCTACCCCGGTGTACCTGACCTAAGCCTAATACGTGGGCTGGAGTAGAAAGTAGCAGTTTTGAGTTAAGTTTGTTTTGCCAAGTGACTGACTCAAGAATTCTCTGCAAGGGGTTATTCAGTTCTGTACCTGAGATCTAGGATGGTTGAGGGATGGTATCTCTCGTCTGTGGTCTCGATATTCCAAGCTGCCTGCAAGGGCTGCTCGGAAGCGCCGGAGCTGGATTTCTCGGCAGGAGAAAGGCAGCGTCTCGTTCTCAGCGCGTCAGGAAGGCGGGGCAGCGCCAGTGGGCTTCGCTCTCTGCTGGGCTTCGGCAAGTCTCGCTGCTCCGATCTCGTCACCACCGCGTGTGTTTGCTTAAGGCAATGTCGGTAATATTTATACCTGTAAGGTGCCGAGATTGACGTAAGGATGGACATAGATACGTCAATAAGGATGTCATACGAGCTGGTCGTTAGCACATTCTTTTACTGAAGTTCTTTGAGAAATCAAAACAATGGCCGCAGGGATTTTCCCAGGTTGTCATAGGTTTGATTTGTTTTGAGAACTCCGTATGCCTTATCAGGGGCTGGAGGAATATTGCTTGCCTAATTAGATGGCAAGCGTTATGACCTAATCAGATAACGCGCTCCTGTGCCGTGGTCTGGCTTAATCAGATAACGGTTTCTGCATCATGGGATGGCTGCTAGTTAATTTGTTAACCAGAATAGGGTCAGGAATAGGGGGATCTATACAGAACCTATAGGAATACATCACACCCACTCCACGCTAACTATGGCCATATTTACGAATCTAGGCATAGTAAAACATACTGTAGAGTATCGTGTATACCTTACCACCCCAAAATACACATAATGCATTTTGAAATTATGTAATATACGGGAAAAAAATAGTCACATGTACTATATGCACTCAAGCAGTAGAATAATGCTAAATTAATCACGCATATGTATACATTATTAGCAATTGAATATGAGAATTACACATGAAATGGCTCTTAATACAGAAGAAAAGTTCGAGACCACTTCATCACAGTTCAAAAACATTTATGAACATACCAGCGGGCAGCTAATGTCTATGAAGTTTTTTTTTTTCTTCTAAAAATAGAAATTAGTTCTCTAAGAATAGTTCTTACTTTAAGCAGAAGATAAGTGTCCCGAAAAATTAAAAAAAAATATTTTGGGGCTGCTAAAAAAATTGCTGTCCGTGAACTGGAGGAAAAAATTGTTCTTGCTACTTTATTATTAAAGTTGAAGGCCAAATTCAAGGTGTCGGGAACGCCGTGTGCTAGCTTGCTCAAGAGTCGTTATTTCTGCTCTGGTGAGAACATCATATCATTGAGATTGCTGAAAAAGCTGTCAACAGCTTCCTGTGAGAGTTCCACTAACTCGGAATAAGATGTAACCATGCATTCATGTGCATGATTGTCTCCATTGACGTTTTGAGTAGTATTGCTGACAGAAGGTCGTACCTGATTGATGCTGCTTTCATCTTGATCTTCACTACCCCTCAATCGTAGTGGTGAAGTTTCCACGAATGCCGTCATCAGGATTGGCAGCCATTGAGGGCAGCACAATGCATGAGCCGTTACCGGACCCAACAATGTTTCTGCATCCATTGGCGCATCCGATTGTAGCGTCAGACAGGTGTCCAACATGCATTCTTCTCCACACAGCATGCACCTTAATACAGGTAAAACACATCTTTGCCATATCGGCCGAAATGAAAGAAACCAAGTCATGTTCAGGTCTCTAAGCCGGGTTAGTCCCAGGATTTTTGATATCCGGTCCCGGTATCCAATGGCTCGGATTGTTTCTTCCCTTGTCGCAGGTGTTTTGTCTCTGACATGGTTTGCCATAACGAAATATAAGGACCAAGAATAGGATTCCTGCAATTAGTCCCAAAATGAGGGGAACTCCTCCAAAAATCGAATGGACGAGGTCTGGAAAAATACCCAGTATGGCTTTGAATGGTGTTAATGCCCCTGAAAACAATGTCTTAAATACATTTGAGATTCCACTGGTATCAGAAATATTTAAGATTTCATTCAGGATTTCTGTGAAATGTATGGGGGAATTAGTTGATAACAATGAGTGAATCTCTGCAGTCGTCCTTGCGACTAGGAGATCATACGTTTCTTTTGATGACGTGAGCCTGGTCGGCGTCTGAAGAAGCACTGTTTTCATTCTGCTTAAAGTATCAATTCGAATAGATGTAATGTTCAAGTTAGGCCATGTCCTTGCCTCCCTGTCTGGAAAGGAGCTGGGGAACAATAAGCGTCCACAGCACATGACCTTCGCAGTCGTACTTATGAGATAAGGAACCCCGGGCAGTAGACTACAACATCTGCGATCCACAATTAGGATGTAACTCCCATTATAGAGTCTTTTAAAGAATGGTTCTATCTGTGTTGCAGGTGTGCCTAGCTGGTGACATGAAAGGTTATTTGAGTTCCCTTCACAGGCTCCATGCAAACTAATTCCATTACACAGAAGTGTACCGCTTAGTGACATTGCACAATTATTGCCACTAAGGAACACTTTCTGTCCTTTATTACTGACACATGCATGTGAATAGGGCAAGTTCCATGTTGACTTAATGTACCCTTTTCCCAATTTTTCGTACATGCCAGCCTGTATATATTTTTGGCAGTATTGAAACCTGAAAGTAGATATCGGAATATTAATTATCCCATGTATTATCCATTCAATGACAGGTCGTTCTGACATTGTCAATGGTAATCTCTCGAGTTTCTCAATGCTCAGGATTGTATAATCAGCACCCTTTTGTGCCATACTGATTTGTTTATCAGTAAGGTTAAAGATATTGAATAGTGACGTTGTGTTGATTAAACGCCAAGGCACATAGCCTGAACGCAGATTTTGTAATGTCCATCCAAGCTGTATAATAGAACGCAATTGCGACTGACCGTGTTGTAACAGTAAGTCTTGCGATATTATGTCGATTGCTGAAGACACAATGCTGTCCAATGAAAAAATTCTGGAGGACAGAGTCATTAACCCATTGTCCACTACAGAAAGCGATTTTTCCAAATTAATACGGTCAATTTCCCGTATACTTTCTGCTGTCTCAATTTGAGTTATCTTCCAGGCCTCGTTGTAAGCTGCATATATAGAGGCTGCTATGAAGCGTTTTTGACGCTGTTTGCGCGGTCCCATAATGAAATCACGCAAGTCAGCACCATCAGTAAGTAAAGTTAGGTGTTGCTTAATTTCTGTCAGTGTGGAAGTTTTTAGCCATTGAAGGCAGAGTTTGCCCACACTGTAGGTGGTGATTATCCCTGGGTGTTGTCTTTGGGAATATCTAGGGTCTTGCCTGGTCAATGTGAACCCCTGTGTTTTGTTCAGGAATCTGTCTTGACAGTTATTAGTATCTGTGGGCCAGATTAACCATTGTTTCCAATCAGGATTTGTTCTGTTTTGGTTTAATACATAGTTTACGTCTATCTCTTCATCTACAGAGTTATTGCTGTTCATTGTTGGTTTTGGAATAGACGGTTTATTTAAGTCTTTGATTTTGGCTAATCCAAGACAGGTAGTTTGTTGAATAGTGTCATTCAAGAATATAATTTGTTCTGGGATCATGCAGGCTCGAAACAATGATTCTACACCCTGAACTTGCCATTCTCTTGTACCCCAAACACTTTTCACTTCCACATTTTTGTCCCAATAATCAAAACCAAATGTATTCATTTGTTCAAAAAATGAGTCCGAATATATCAATTTTGTGTTTGTAAGCATGGTTTTTGTTCCGGTCTTATTTGACAATTTAAAATAAAATGTTTCAGCTTTACTTGTATTGAACCCTGAAAAATATGAATATTTGTCATAAAAGGTTCTTGAGCTTCCTTTTGGAGGGGTTGCACAATGTTCCCATTGAATATAATTTAAAACATTTCTAGGTTGTGCAGATTTATGTAGAAAATGGTTACCATAGTGGTTGTAGCAGTACATACTATCATAATTAGACGAACCCTGCAAATAATCATGTTTGGTAAATTTAGCAGACATCACTAGGTCAGACATCATGTCATTAATACTTTCAAAGTCCCAATCATCAGCAAATGAGTTTGGTTTTACAAAGTCACTCAACGAGATCTTGATTTGGTGTGGATATTTGAGGATTTCAACCGGACCATAAATTTCATAGTCAGTATTGTCCCATGCTACCCCACCCGGTATAGGATTGGCTGTGAAGTTGACTGAAGAAAGTTCTCTTTTCTCGACGTGTGAAGACGTGTGTGGCTTGAGGATCAAGTTGATTTTCTGGCTTGCTGTGTCCATTTTTTTCATATTTTCCCTCAATGAAGCGTCCCAAGCATAGTACCATGATGAGCCAAAGTATGAGGATAAATACACCAAAGGACACCCAAAATTCAATCCATGGAGAAATCAGATAGGTTTCTTTCAGTTGTTTCAAAAGTTCCTTAGCTTTGTCTTTAAGGGTTTTTGTTGATGGCTGTGTCTTTGATTCACTGAGGTCTTCAGAGGAATCATTGAAGTTTATGAAGTAGCCAGATGCTGTTCTATCAATTGTTCCAATTGCTTCAGGATTACTGTTTCTTGCATATTCATTTGTTACTTCATTGTAGGTTGGTGTGTCTCTACTAAACGTTTTTATTTGGGTTTTCAGAGGTGTGAGTTCCATTGCATTGTTGCATAGTCCTTGTTGTTGTTCTGTAGGCGTTTCGAATGTGATTAGCCTTTTAGTTAGCACCTCTGTACTTGTAGCAAACCTCGGTGTTCTACTACTTATCGGGAGTCCACTTGGCCTACTGTTTGTTATCGGCCACATGATTGTGGTTTTACCAGGTCGATGGATACAACTCGGTTCTCCTTTTTACCAGCAAGCGGCGGTAGTACAACTGATCTTGTCCCGTTGATGGACAAGACAGGAACTGCTTTTCTGTAAGAAGGCCCAAATTCCTTCTTTACCGCAATCTTTTCTCTGACTAGATCCCCGATTTTTGGAATCCAGACAGGTCTTGCTGGGACAGGCGGTGTTTCTTCAGTGGTTGTTGGCTGTTGTTTCAACTTTATGTTGCTCAGGTCTTTTCTTGTTTCGTTGAAGTCCTGCAAAATAGCCAAACGATCTTTGATATCAAAGCTTTTTTCTTTCACCACTGAAGTCTGACTGTCAAGATCTAAGACTAACATCCTAGTCCCAAACAATAATTCGTACGGACTGAATCCCTTCAGAGAATTTCTTGGCAGGTTGTTTAGACTACGTTGGACACTTATTAGATGTTTGACCCACCCAGCTCCCGAACCTAATACCTTTGCTGTTATAGATCGCTCTCTGCCTTTTGTTTTTTCTTTACACCATCCCGTATCCCTCAGGAAGGAAGTGAGAAGATTCCCGCAAATGCAATGCTCATTCTGGCCAAGCACTCCCCACAAACCCGAGAGGCAATGGAAAGATATTGGTCAGTACGTAGCATGCTTCTAGCGTATATGCCATTATAGACTTGCAAATCTTGATATAACAGTTCTGGCGTCAGCCGAAAGTTGGGGTCTACATTATAAGTGAAAACTAGTCTCTGTATGTTAATACGACGCATTTTTCATATTGGGTTTATTTTTTATTGTTGATCCTTTCTGGTGTGAAACGTCAAGGTAATATACCGTTTCTTTCACCACTGCGATTTCTGTTACAGTTTGGGCAGTTTTTTACAAAAATGGTATGATGCAGGCCCATGCCTGGCCACCAGTACACTGATTGTAACTCTTCCAGAGAATCTTTTAGTTTGAGGTGTCTGAGACCCTCGCCCATATGTGCGTCTGCTATTAACAAGCCTCTCCTGTCCATGTTTGGAATCACTCTATCCCCCACTCCAGGGATTCGAGCAAAAGGAACGGAGTTTGCATCGATTATGTATGTATATTTGAGTGGGTAACTGATCGGTAACGCTGAGCAGTCGCCTTTTGATGACGTTTTCACCGCCAGCATTGTTTCACCGTCAATGTATTTTACTGCACGCTTTTTTCTAGCTACGGAAGCCGATTCAGTTGCTACCGCTGTGGCTTTCTCAGCCAATGAATTCCCTGCAACGTGAACGCCATCACGCTGATGACTCAGTGAGTATCACGTGAGTCTTTGGTAGTTCTCTTTTTAACAGAACTATTTGTTCCCAAAGCAGTTTTTGCTTTATTGTTGCACCTGTGTCATCTTTGTAACCGTTTTGAATCCATTTCTGCAAATCGTTGTTATATGATTTGACGCAGTAATATGAATCGGACACTATAAGTGTCGGGAATTCGCAATCTGCATTATCTAGCGCCATTTTCAATGCTATTATTTCAGTCTGTTGTTCTGAATTAGTTTCTACTGAGTGTGTTTTTGTTAATAGAGGTCTTAGTTTACCTCCGCGCCACACTTCTTTTGTAATCTCAAATGTGGGGTTGTATGCTTGTTCTCCCCAAACGGGGGGTTGAGCATGTCCGTCTGTATAGATTACACAAGCGTACTGTCGTAATGGCAGAATGTCGATTGGCAGAGGGAATGTTCTTTCATATTCTAGATATTTTAGTTCCTTTAGTTCTGGATCAAAGTAGTATTTTACTTTGTCCATTGTAATGGAATTTACCCATTGTATCCATTCCGGATTCAATGCTGTTGTTGGTAAATTACACGGGGTTGTTAATGCCTCAAAGGCTGATTCTGCTGTTCTGACTGTGATGTGTCTACCGTCAGCTTTATCTTTTTCTCTAGCTATTGCGGTTTGAACTGCATGAACAATGTTTTCTTTAATGCTGAATTTCTTTTCAGCTTCTGTGTACAAGTGTGATTTGAATGCAATTGGTACCTTTTCTCCCTCGTTAGAGGTCAGGTAAGTGAATCCGCACCTTCCTGGGATGACTCGAATCACAAGGTTGCGTGTGTTATCACGTGTTTCTAATTTTGTTTTAAGTAACATATCTGTTTGTAAGGATCTCAGAATTTCTGTGTGTATTTGAGTCCAATTGGTTTTTTTAAAATCTGGTTTTATTAGATCATAAAGGGGTTTGACCCTTTCTGCGTAATTTGCAATGTATGTTCTTCCGAAATTTAGGAAGCCTAGAATTGACTGTAGGTTTTTTAGTGTTCTAGGTGCTTGGAGTACGGCACATTTCTCTAGGAAATTGTCAGCCAGGCTTTTGCCTTCACTTGAAAATTCATATCCTAAGAACAGGACTGTTAGATGGGCAATTCTAGATTTTTTAAAGTTGAATTTGTAACCCTCTGCTGCGAACCCAAGTATTATGGTGTTCACTCTTCAAGTGAGTATCCAAGTCATCATCTGTTAGGTATATGTCATCGACATAAGATAATGCTTCGTCATCATATGTTTGTAGTAACTCTGTTACTCTCGCTGAGAATAATCCTGGGCTGTTCTTGTACCCCTGGGGTAACCGACAGAATTCTTTTTGAGCGCCATTTATTGAGAACGCTGACAAGTATCTGCTCTCTGGTGCTATATTTTGACAAAAGAATCCATTAGAGATGTCTAATGTTGTTTTATATTTTTTGCGCACTATGTTATTCATTAGTGCAGCACTATGCGAGTTTTGCACTGCAAAAGTTTTGCAACATGAGTTAAGGTGTCTGTAATCCGAAACTAGACGATATGAATTGTCTGGTTTGGAGACAGGAAACAAAGGGTTGTTCATTTGTGAGGTGCAAGTTTCAATCACCCCCTGGTATTCTAGTTGATCTAGAATTTCTTTTACCTGTTTTTTAGCTTCTTGCTTAATCGGATACTGCCTTTGTGCAGTAGGTTGTGCTTTTAACTGGATTTTGTGTGGAGGAGATTCCTCATCCCATCCCCCATGATTTTTATATAAAGCAGGAGCTTGAGCTACTGCCCACTTTCTTGCAAGTGTATATTTTTTATGAATTGGAATATGATTTGAGAAGGCAGGCATAATTATTTCTTCGCCATGTGGGCACTCCCTGAAACTCTGGTGGCCAATCTTTTTCAGCTAGAAGGATGTCATAGCCCTTGGAGAGATTATCCCAAAAAAGGCCCCTTATTTTTCTAGTCTTATCCCCTTCTATACGTAAAGTTATTTCATATATTTTGTGAGGTTTGCTAACTCTGGTGTCTGCAGTTTCCACTTGAATGTATTAATTCGTGTCCACTGTCTCCAGATGATTCATAAGGACTTTGCGTGCTATGCTCACTTCTGCTGCGCTGTCTAGCATTGTCTGAGCCCACTCTCCGTTTTTCAGCTGTGTCCTCAGTATTCTCCGCATTGTTGAATACTTTAATACTGGCTACCTTCTTCTTTGGAAACTGTAATTTTTTATTTGGATGAGCAGGTTCCTTGTCTTTGGACTTGACGTGCCCTTCCCTGGGTTCCGATCGTCCTCTTCTTTCCGATTTCTGCGAGGAAGTCTGAAAATATTGAGAGGGACGTGTATCAAAATCTTGATATCTATCAGGTTTCTTTATGTTATCCCTATTTCTAAGGTTGTATCTTTTCACAGAGGGCTCCCTTTGGGGAGACTTGGGTCCTTGGTCCGGAGATCTTTCTCTCCGCCGAGGAGACCTTCCTCTGGACTGGAATCTTTTTTCTTTTGGATTGGATTGTTTGTTTCCATCCCAGTTCTTCTTTTGACTGTTTAGATTATTTTTAATAAATACTTTTTCAGGACTTTCAATTAGTTGGGGCTTCACTGGTATTCCACCCAAACTATCTCTACCTAGTTCTTCATAGGATTTTTCTATAATTCTGGCAATTTCAGCTGGTTGGTCTGCTATATCTGTCTCTTTTAACCTCTGGCGGATCGCCACATTCGCTGCTTCTCCTTTTATGTTGGCTAGTAATATTGCAGAGACCTGCTTGAAGTCTTTTAGTAATTTCATACCGAGAGTTAAAGCGGGTTCTGGACCGTATTCGTCTTGAATTTGTTTTAGCACATCTGGTATTACTGACATGGATGGAACTCCATGTGTTTTTGTGTAAATGGAAGCAAAGACTGTACCCCAAGTGTCACAGTCCTCCACGTGTGGTGCGATTCCCATTGGAAGACAGATAGTCAGAATCCTGTGTTTTTCTACCGGGGTGGTATCTGGGAATACCGCCTCTATTTGGGTGATTTTTTGTGCTAACCAGAATGGTATTTGTTCCCGTTTAGCTGGTACTTTACCTAGGCAGGACTGTATGTTCTGTGGTGTAATTTTATTTGTGTTCCCCTGATGAGGGGTCAGCTGTGGAATTTTAATTACTGGTTGGACAGTTGAAGTCCGCATTACATATTGGACTAATTGTCTATATATTTTAATTAATTGTTTTAGTTGTACTAAAAGATCTGCTGCAGACATTCTTTCGATGTCTGGATGTGGTGTGTATCCGGCTAGGACCGGCCACGTTGCTCCTGGTCTACCTAGTGGACCGAGCCTGGTGATGTAATTATTATGTTTTAGGGCGCCATTAAACAAGAGCAGGTGCTCTTGGAATTTGAGTGGTACTTCCACTTCCTCGAAAGGAATGTACTCATCAGGAGGTTCCTCTGTTTTGGAATAGTGGAAGACCTTTGTTACAGCGTATGCTGCTGGAAAGTTTATCCATGAATAGAATACCTCTGTCTGCCGATATTCGTGTGCCTCAATTACAAATATGACTGTACCACCTCTTGGTGTCAGTCCATTTTCTATAAGTTTTAAAGTTACAGATTTCCTTTTGTTGACCGGGATGAGTATTATATCCGGGTCTGCTTCTTGCATAGTATTATCAGCTTCTATTAGTTCAGCTGCTAATCTAACTCTCTCTCTTTCATCATCACTTTCTGACATTTTACTGTCAGGAAGGTTATTCTGTTTGTTTGCAGATCAGGTTCCTTATGGAAACAAAGATTAGATGCACAATATTTTGGAACAGTGTATCCTTCAACGTTGATTGAACCAAGCACCATGCATAGGAGTTCCCTCCTGCGAGGTTTGGCGGATTTTACCTCTCACCCACTCCAGACGTCTTTGGAGTATTATGGGAAAAAAGGGTCTGAGTGAAAGAGCACGACTGAGTTACTCTAAAGTCTTGCGTTAGTTTTATCGCCTTTCCAAACGTTGGGCGCCATGTAGTGTAGTTCCTATTATCCCAATAGGCTCTGCGCATTGGAATAATACCTCCAATAGTATAGACCTAGACCAGACGTTAACTAGGTCTTCTACTGTCGATATTAGACTTAAAGTTTTGGGTTTGCCAGCTAGCTCAGAGTTCACTAGAAACTTTCTCGAATAGGCAAGGAGGAGTTGAGCCTCCCTGGATAGACAAGAAGGGATTTAGTTTCTGACAACCATAGAACATGACAACTTTGCTCTCCCCTAATCAAGAGTGTATCTCTAGAGTCGTGTGAAAACAAAAGACAACTTATTTTACTCAGTCAGTACGTGCATTCTTAGTTTCACCAGTTTGTAGAGAAAAGGAAGAGACGGGCGTGTTCAATAAAAGATGTTATTTATTGATCAGTCTCTTTTCTCGTACAAGAGAAATGAATCGATATTATTGCAATACTTATGGTTAAGTAAAGTGCATACAATAAAAGCAGAAGTATAAAATAATACTGTAAAAGCATTGATATGGTTTCTAAGCCATATGCTATTTAAAATGGATAGAATATATACATACACATATACATTCGACTAATCGTACTCAACTGGTGCTTCTAACCACGCCTACCCCGGTGTACCTGACCTAAGCCTAATACGTGGGCTGGAGTAGAAAGTAGCAGTTTTGAGTTTTTGCCAAGTGACTGACTCAAGAATTCTCTGCAAGGGGTTATTCAGTTCTGTACCTGAGATCTAGGATGGTTGAGGGATGGTATCTCTCGTCTGTGGTCTCGATATTCCAAGCTGCCTGCAAGGGCTGCTCAGAAGCGCCGGAGCTGGATTTCTCGGCAGGAGAAAGGCAGCGTCTCGTTCTCAGCGCGTCAGGAAGGCGGGGCAGCGCCAGTGGGCTTCGCTCTCTGCTGGGCTTCGGCAAGTCTCGCTGCTCCGATCTCGTCACCACCGCGTGTGTTTGCTTAAGGCAATGTCTGTAATATTTATACCTGTAAGGTGCCGAGATTGACGTAAGGATGGACATAGATACGTCAATAAGGATGTCATACGAGCTGGTCGTTAGCACATTCTTTTACTGAAGTTCTTTGAGAAATCAAAACAATGGCCGCAGGGATTTTCCCAGGTTGTCATAGGTTTGATTTGTTTTGAGAACTCCGTATGCCTTATTCAGGGGCTGGAGGAATATTGCTTGCCTAATTAGATGGCTAGCGTTATGACCTAATCAGATAAAGCGCTCCTGTGCCGTGGTCTGGCTTAATCAGATAACGGTTTCTGCATCATGGGATGGCTGCTAGTTAATTTGTTAACCAGAATAGGGTCAGGAATAGGGGGATCTATACAGAACCTATAGGAATACATCACAAGACAATTTAAGCATTTGTAAGCCACAGAGGTTGTGTCTTCACAATCTTACTTCAACTAGTCAACTTGGACAATATACCTCAGCTCAGTGTATTGCAATCAATTTTCCCTAAAGATAGCAAGAAAACGTATACTTTGTTGGAGAGGGATAGGCTATTTTTTATAGAACAGCATTATTTATGCCAATCTCTGTTTTACAAACGACTGTACTACAATTCTGTCTTGACTCTCTCGCTGCTGGCCACACAGGAGTAAAACTTTAGTGTTAACTTCATAAACATTCTGGTGGTCTACTATGACAGAAGATGTCTGTTTGTTTTGGAGATCATGATTTTTCATCAACATCGATATGATGCATGTGAGAATAACACTTGGCATAAAACGAATGGATAATTATACTGATGTAATTGATCTTGAGTATGTCTATGATGATACTGATGGCACGTCTCGTTTTATACTTACCCCCGAAGAAGGGTGCCTAAGCCCGAAATGCATTGGGTTTTTACTGCTATATGGTTTTTATGAAGAGGATTTAATTATAATGTGCTCAAGGAAAGCCTTTTGGTACCTGTTGAAACTTTTGGAATGAAAATAAAGAAGATAAAAATGTGATTACTGACTGAATGTAACTTTGGACAAAAAAGATTAACATGTAGAAAAGCTGACGTTAAAGGATTGATGTCGGTACTTTTGGCTGTGCATCTTGACACTCCCTAAACCTGAACAAGTGGGAGACTGTGGATGGAAGTATGACGTTGAAACATGGTCGAAATGTGCTCAAATGAAAATTCACACTGGGGCACCTCTAGGCTTGTTTACAACCCTTATCACTAGCTCATGACCCATCGCACTCAGACTTTATTGTGGAACTATCACCTTCCAAAAACTAGAATCATTTTCCATCTTCATGGTTGTCCTGAGATCACCCTTTTAGATAAAGGGCCACACCTTTAATCCCAGTTCTAGGCTTTTTGTTCTGCTTTGTGAGTTTCCTGGGGTCTAGCTTCTGGATTTCATCCCCAGATAAGTGGTTTAATGGAACGGACCAACCAGAATCTGAAGAATTTTTCTGTATTGCAACTGATAATTGGGCTTTTTTTGTTGCCTTATGCTAAATTTGCTTTTAATCGTGTAAATAGCCCCAGTAAAGCACCACCTTTTTTTCTGTGTATAAAGTTCTATCCTAGATGTGGTCCAGAATTCTTTAAGACTTCAATATCTGTACCAGCAGTCACTGGGTTTTTTTCAATAACAAACCAGAGTCAGAAAACTAATTATGTAAGGAATTTAGTGTTTCTTTGGGAAAATACCTGTTACAATTAGTTGTTGGGTGTACTAGTTGAATTAGCTGCATAGCTAGTCCTGAGAACATGGGACTGCAGGTGAATTTGCTGGCCCACAGGCATTTGCAAAATTAAGGAAGAATTGATTAAGCCTTCATGAGAGTAAAGGTTATTGAATGTAGATGTGTTTGTGTTTTGTTATATGGTGAACTGTACTGATCTTCTGGAATAGTGGTTGAGCAGTGGAAAGAGATGCAAGAAGAGTGAAATTGGTAGGTGGAAAGTAATGCAGGTTTGCCCTCCAAACAGTAAAGGCTAGTAGTGAGGTGGCCTTCAGCTGTACTGCCAAGGAATCACAATGTCCTAAGATACTACCGCTTCAAATATGGCTGGTAGGCCCTTTTTCCTCTGAAATCTTCTAGTGAGGCTGTTTGTGAACTTGAGGCATCTCATCAGGTCTGCAGGCCCCTCACCATTTCTCTCTATTCACATTTTTGGCTCCATGTTAAGTAAGGGCTTTTGGCCACTCTCAGCTGTTCAGGGAATAGGTAAGCTCTCCAGGACATAGGGCAGGTCTACCTTGAGCAAGCCAGACACCAAGTCGCAAGTATCATTAATTTTACTGATTCCTGTCAGCTTTCCTTGCTACTACCTCATCAGTGTGGTGAAGAAAAGAAAACAAAACATCGAAGCTACTCACCATTTAGAGGGTGAGTAGTGGCTACTCTTGAATGTGTGCATTGTGTAGAGATGGGCTATTATTGGAAACAATATATATTTACACTAATGATTATGCATTGAGACACAAATATGCACTTTAGTATCCACAAAATAGCATATTTTCTTCTGTCAATTAAACATATATGTAGAGAAAAGACCATTAGATAAGCCATTTCATTATTTTGTGTCCTGGGTTTTGCCTTTGGCTCTAGGCTCACGCTAATATAACAGGTGCAGAGGCTCACATCTGTCCCTGACACAAACAAAGTCCTGGAACTGTCCTGTGACCTGGAAGAATGCACAAAGTGTACCCTCATTTTGCTGAAAGTGGACTACCACCCCTGCCATGGGTTTAGCATGTACAGTGGTGGTGGCAACATACCATATTTTGTGAATCCACAGTTGTGACCAGACCTTCTATCTGTGTTGCCTAACCCCACTTGTGTAAAGTTCTGCATCAATGTGTAACCTAGATCCTAGCACTAACATCCCAAGTGGATTTAGTGTGTTTGTAGCTTGTGTAGTGCATGCACTATGTGCTTGAAAGAGCCAGAGTAATGGAGACCTGTGGGTCCCATTTTGGGAACCCCTAACCTGCGACTTGTGCACAAGCTGTCGGTGAGATTAATTTCACAGTCAGTAGAAGAGTATTACAGTCAGCTCTGAAAACAGAGGGAGTTGACAAGGCTTCTTCAGAAATTCACTTAAACAGCTCTTGCTGAGTGGAGCTGCTAATTAGTTTTCCTGTGGTACTGCCATTTGGTAGGTGGTTGGGGTAGGACTCTGTTGTTCAGGGTGAGAGAGACCTTTTAGATGAGGCCAGCCTTTTGTCTTCATCATGATCACTATTCAGCATGGCTGGTTTATAGACCGTTACAGAAACCTCATGCCTCCTTGGGCCTCTGTTGTAGGTACTCCAGGCTGGAGACTACCCTGTTGTGAAGAGCATCAGTCAACACAAATGCTGTGTCTGGAGAACAGCCTAGAGAGGACACTTGACAAAAGAACCGCAGCAAACCTTTTTTGAGATTGAATACATACACATTCCTTATTTGCATTGATTGCATAAAAGTGGGAGCTACTTGCATCCTTTTGCTCCAGTACCAAGTCCTTTCACCAAGGAAGGGAGTATTCCGCCGCATACTCTGAGAACTACTGTTCAACCAGAACTGATGTCTATGTGACAGCCAGCTTCCCAGAGGAGAGGGTACATCACCTGGAGTCTTTACTTGCTGGAAGAGCTGTACCCCTGACTTGAAGCTCCTGGAAGCCAGCCTGCTTGCTTAGAGTGAAAGAGCTTGTCAAGGCGCAGGAGGTGTGACTGTACAGGGAATGCCACAAACCACCAGACTCTAGTGTAGAGGGTCTACCAGGAAAAGGAAGACAGCAGGGAGCTATCTGCGAGTCCGAAGAGGGTGGGCGCAGTATCTCCATAAGTGCAGTTCCAATAGGGAATTGTGGGTGGACAGCCAACTTTGCTGCTATGCAATAGGAACAATCACAGTTGACCTTACTGCTTAAATCGAGAGCGGTGCCCATGGTGAATGTAGCCACCGAAACCCAGAGCTGTTCCTGTGACTGATGCCACCACAGAAGTCAAGAATTCTGTTTGTGGTGGGCGATACCCTCAAAGCCAAAGCTTGTGTGCATGGAGGTCACCACTGCAGTATCAAAGTGCATCCTGAGACTGCTAGCACGCTGCTGTAAAACCTGTGTAAGTGGCGGCCCATCTGCTGCTCAGTGAGCCAGAAATGGGTCTGATGCTTCCGTGCAATGAGCCCTCACTAACTCCCATTGCCTTCATTCATTGAGGGACTCGTGGCTGCGACTGTAGCTGGCCCATCCTGCTGCGGCCTACCCAGATCGACAGCAACCATGCTGTCTTATCCTAGAAGAGAACATGATCGGAGACACATGATGCTGAAACACAGAGATCTGCATTGTGGTGAGACTGTATCTAGGAGACTGTACTGAACTGAGCACAACCCTAATTGAACTGGGGTATCTGCACTTGAGCCTTGATTAGTGCCTCACAAAACTAACAAACGGGGACCTGCCTAGACTCACAAGAGGAGGAACTCATGTAAAAAAGAGAAGAGGAAGATAGTAAAGACAATATGCATTAGCCCAAGCGGCTGTGCTTATTAGTGTACCTGCTGCAGTATACTGCTTTAAGCGTGTCTATTAAAGTATGTTTCTTATCTAAATAAAGCAATGGTTTGGACAAACAGATATTGCTCTGCTTGGTGATGTGAGTTTCCATCCCCTACACTGCCTTCCTGAAAAGCATGTGACTGGTCCAAAGTGCTGACACCAAGAGTCAAGTGCTGAAGGGGTTGTACGTGTCCCAGTTTGTGAAGCCATGATAGGACAGACTTTGGGTCATCCAAGGCAAACCTGCCCCCATGACTGAAGCCCAGTGGCTCCTGCTTGCCCCATGAACTAGATCTGACACATTCCCTCTGCCAGAAAGGGTATGTATTCAGAGTGTCCAACTATAGTCTGTATGCCACCTGTCTATATAGTCAGTGTTGTTCACTTAACACTAAGTTTTCAATGGGAGTCAAGGGTAAAATTGGTTCAGGTAGGAATTTTGTAAGAGTCTGGGCACTAATGGCATTAAAGGAAAATAATGAAAACAGGGTGTTACAAAAAAAACTAATACTGTTATAAAAATACCACTACTTTTGGATAGATCCATTTCTTATTCTTGATGCTTTAAAGTACTTAAGTTAATGTATAATGCTACGATATGTGTTTTTAAGCATCTTGCTGGATGTATATTAATACCTCTACGATGTACTTTTTAGATCTGGCTTGACAGCACATCTGTGATATCTTGTGTGATCAACAGGAAAAAGCTTTAAGAAGTGCAACTGTCGAAAAGGCTTTGGCTCTGCCCGCTGATTGCAGCATTTGATTGGGCAGAACTTGCGTGTTGCAGTTGAAGAAGAGTGCAGTGCTTCTTGCCCTTCTATTGATGCCAGAGTGATATTGCCTCTCCTTACATGGCTGCCCCATTAAAACAGAATGACGATGTGATAGTACTGGCTGGGAATTTTGCTCTATGAGCACGCACCAGTATAATTGATGAAAAGAGCTTCCCAATAAGGTATTTCTCCCCATCCATAATGGTTGCTATATCCACCGTGATGATGCAGTGGCATCTGGGTCTGTTTGTTTTTTCTCCCCCATTTCACATTAGTAACATTCAGAACACAAAAGCTTATTTTGCCCAACCTTCCTGGCACTCCAGAAGTGCTGCTCACTGCAGTCTTAGCCTGTGGTCTTGGGTGGCAACAGCCTCATGCCAGTACTTCCTCCTGCACCACCCTACAGCCTCAGTTCACTCTCCCCAACTTCACGTGGTCCCCCACAGCCTGCTCCAGTCTCAAATAACAGCTGTAGCCTAAGGACGTTCTTCCCTCCGCTACCAACCCATGCAGAGCTCTACTGCTATGCAGGTCAGGCAGGGCCCAGATTTTGGTGTATATCATGGCTTGAGAAGCAGCAAAAATAGCATATCTGGCCTATGGTGACCCTCCCACCTTTCTCCCAACTGTCTTTTATGACGGCCAGTGCAGCTCAGTGCAGGGTCAACAAGTGCCTCTCGAGCTGTAATTTCTTTCCCAACCTGCACCACACCCTCAACCTGCAGTCCTAGTCAACTTCCACACCATCTCACAGCGTGAGTGTTTCATCCTTAGCCTGTTGTGCTGCTCCCCGTCCTGATGCCTACCTCCCAAACCAGCCCCCACAGAGGAATCTTTTTCCCGTACCATCCCACAGTCGTAGTACATTTCCGCCCCTTGCACTGGGCCTGTAGTTATGGATGGAACTGAACACTCATCTTGTACTGCAGCAAGATCAGGTATTCTATGGGTGCATCTGCAGGCATGTGTGCGTATTCACAAGTGTTGGGTAGTTTAATGTGTGCTGTGTTAGAGGTGTGGTGTGTAAGTGCTGAGTGACGGTGAGTGGTCTAAGTGCAGGTTGAGCAATGTGGGTGCAGGATGAAAGGAATGCCTGTTTAAGTGCAGGGCAAGAGGTGCGAGTGGTGTGTCCATGTGAGAACTTGGTGACCAGGGTGTTCTTGTGAGTGGATTGGGAGAGTAAAAGGGGAGCCCAAGTGAGGGCAGGATGACTAATGAACCTGTGTAAGTGTAGTGTGAGCTGGGTGAATGCAGGATGATTCATCTCTAGACACTCTAAGTTGTTCACCATGTCCTTGACAGTTGGCAAGTGGAGATTCAGGTGAAATGTGAACTATGATTTTTGAAGTTGATCCTGCATCAAAATGTCATACTTTTGGACATGCAGAAGGTTACTTTTCTAGAGGTGGGAGAGCCTTAGGTAGCCAGATGCTGAGCTCTGGCGGCAGTCTTCTTGCAACTTTGAGCCAAGACTTCATGTGGCTTCTGCCACCCACGTCCTCGTGTCAGTCACCAAGCTCCTTCCCCTTCATCTAGTGGCTAAATTGTGCATTGTAAAACCAAGAAACCTGGTTTACCTGCTAGAAAAAATGTGTGTCACTCTAAGCAATTACCTTATGTCACTCTACCTCCATTTCTTTTACCGTCCCTTTTAGGAGTACCTCAAGAAAAACTCAATGTAGGATATGCCCTCTACAAAAACTTCACCGTTATGTTTTAATAGACTTTAATGTTACTTATAGGTTATAAAAATCTGAGCGGGGTTCACATGACAACAGACTTGCCTCCTCGTTAGTTACTAGCCAGAGCAACTGGAATTACGTGGCCGAGGAGGACCAAATTATGCAGCAGTTTAGATTAAATTATGTGGCAAAAAGGCAAATTGTGCAACTTAATGCGATGCATTTTGTAATAGCATTGCTTCATTATTTTGTCACTTCTACACATGATAACACTATCTGAAAAGATTTCACCTTATTTGTACCAATTTATCACCTAAATACAGCAATCAGCAATATGACCACTCAACCTTTGCTAAGTGCCTTCCAGAGCACAGGTACAGTTATCGCAATGCTTTTAGTGACTTTTGATTCATTTGAGCTAGAAATAGTTTTCTTTTTGTTGAAATCTATAGTTTATGCAGCAGACAAAAGATGCTGTGGCAAATGCGGCAAATCCATTATTATTTGAAAAACGCTGCAGTCCCAGAATCCCAGTGGCCCTGCTAATGGCATCGTCATCGCACGCATGAATGTTTAAAAGTTTACGCTTATAAATTGTGACTTCTGATAAAAGTCAAAGCAGAAATTCATACTAGTGTACTGAAGTGAGACGCTTCCAAGTTAAAAAAATTTACTTTTTGAAATTTGAGTCTTCAGAATATTTTTAAATGACAAACTGTATACCACGCAGAGGGCTCAGTTCCTGTTGTGGAACTTGAAGCCAAACTAGAACATTTGCTGGGCTCCTGCTCAGCACTCTCCATTCATGTGCTGCTAGCCCATCTTTGTATTGTTAATGACATTCTTTCACCACCTCTAGCAGCAACAGCCCATAATAAGGGCGGGGGTGGGGAGGATGTGCCGTAAGCAATTAAAACACACATAGACCCATGGACTTATAACTGGTCTTTTGAAGACCTGTGAAATCCTTTAGAGGAGGTTGACACATCAGCCCGTGCCCAGCCAGGACAGTTCAAGAACTGCCTGTGTACCACACAGCCCGAGCCACGTCACACAGAGGGCGGGGAATGATTGCGGGTTCTAACGCGCTTTCAGCCCAATGGACGCTGCACGCCTGAGGTGAAGGCATGGTGGTAATAAAAGCAATAAGGTTCAATTTTGACTTGTTGAATTTTCGACTGCCAGTGACATCCGTTTTTCTACCACCTCTGGATACTGGTTAAGGCCTTCTGGTTGGTGGAGCAACCAAAAATACCGCAGGCTGCTGTTTTCACATATGATTGTTGGTTAACCTGGACTCATATGATGAAGATTAGTAGCATTCATAGCCAGTGCTTTAAATGGACCGGTACTGTCCTGTACGGAGTACCAGCTCTTTATTTTGAGGTGGAGAGTATCAGCACTTCTGAAGATAAATGCAATACCTTTAATTGGAGAATACTGTCACTTCTCAGAAACAAGCAGGTACTCTGCTACAGAGTACCTGCACTTTTATTTTTCCATTTCAAGCACTGGTCATAGCTAAGTGTTCAACAGAATTGTGAGGGTGGTGGCAACATGTTTTTTTTCACTAATCGATATATACAAAGGATATTGATAATTTATGGTTTCATGTGAAGTGAACAACTGTTGCAATAAGGTTTTTTCTTTGCAAACCCTCAATAAGACCGTGATGATGATAGTGACACATGTGCAGGGAAAGAACATACTTTTTTGCACCTAAGAGTTGCAATGAATTGCAATTACCAGGAAAACTTGGTCTCCTTTCTAGCATGACTTTTGTTTATTTATTGAAAAGTTTAGTTAATGTGAGTAGGTCTCAACATGGGTGGCAGAGTGTTTTACAGAAACATTAGCTGCTTACAATTTGGCAAAAGGAGAATCAGATGATCGAAAGAGGCCTAGTGCTTATGGTAACAAAAAAGTAAACAGTGCAGGAGGGATATTATTAGGACCACAGTGATTTCCAGACGACTGAAAGTTTGGTTCATTTGAGATTTATTAGGCACGACATAACAGAAGACGAATATAGAGAAGATAAAAAGTTATGAACAATGAGTACTTTCTGGCACAGTTGGATAGTTAACCGAGTTCTGAGTGAGAGGGGTATGGAGTTCCAAATTTTGGGAGCTTTGCCCGAGAAGGCTTGTTTCTGTTTTTTTAGGTCCCGCCTAGGCAGCGCGCATGCGCTGCTCTAGGAGATGACCTTTAGAAATTGGTCAGCTCTTTTCAAGCACTCGTGCTTGTGCTGGCATCCACCTTGCGGGAGTAAGCAGCGGCGTGTGTGCTAATTGAAAACAGATGGCCTGCGCGCCGCTGCTCGCTCCCGCAAGGTGGATGCCAGCACAAGCACAAGTGCTTGAAAAGAGCTGTGTGCATTTGCCTGCTCAGAGAGCGCGCAAGGTGCCATCCGTTTCAAATTGGCAGCCTTTCACACGCTGCCTCGTCATGCTCACCGTCACCCTTGCTTGGCCTATAGCCACGCCCCTTTTATTTCGACCGGGCCTCCAGCTCTACTCCATGCTGCCGCTCAGCTCTTGAATCGGGCGCACATTCCATTCAATTACTGCACACAAAATAACTGTGTTTTACACAGCAAAATGCACTAGTCAAGACTGTTTTATTTTCTTTTTTTTTAACTCCATGTTCCAACAGGAAGGAACGTGTGCGCTTTTCTAGCTGTTTTCTAGCTGTTTTTCTTGGTTTAAATTGGTGCCCAATTTGGGGGGGAAAATGCCTAGATTTGACTTTGCCTCGAGTCTGGTTTTTTTTGTCCACCATCCCACAATCATATTTCTTGGTATGTCTGCCTTGCAGGTTCTTTTTCCTCTCGGCTTTCCCTCTTTATCTCTGTTGTCTTATCTTTCTTTTGTTCACCAATCCTCCCTTTCCTGCCTGTCCCTTGTTATTGGTCAAAGTCGGGAGATGAAAAGCCATAGTCCCAAAAATTGAATGCCGGTGCCCACCTGAAACCACAGGAACAAATTAAGCGCTAGTTAAAATGTATTGTTAAATGACGTTGCAAGAACCGAAAAGTCGGTCTTTCCCTGGAATCTTGTCCAAACTCTTTTTCATGCACTGAGTATTTTAAAATCGACTGTTTTGGAAAGTTGTCATGGCACAAATCCTGTCTCGGTTACTGGTCCACAAGTCCTTATTCTTTCTCCCTTACGGAGGCTCGCTGGCGTAGTTCCTATTAGTGACACTTGTTGGTAAGTTGCAGTATCTGTGCCCCTCTGCAAAGCTGATCTGCGGCAGCTTCAGTCCTCTCTTTAGGTCTGGCATTAGCAAAGATCTTTTGATTTTTCTAAACTTATATGCATAATATACTTAGTTACAGAGACTGTCAGTTCGCCATCAATAGCTGTGTCACTCATATCCTGACTGGGAGTAGGTGTCAAGGGTGGAGGGGCTCCAAATTATTCTTACAGTGTGCTTTAGATACTTTTACATTTTAGGAAAGCCATGCCCCTAGCATGTTGGGAATCCAGTATTTGATTGCATTTCATAATTGATAACTGTACGGAACTGCAATGTTTAAATTGGTAAGTCTTTTTAGAGCTGCCAATTTCACAGAATAATTATTAAAATTATGTTTTTATTCTAGGGGGCCCGTTCATTATTTTTATGAAAGGTGACGACTCATAAAAAGTTTGATAACCACTGCTCTAGATGCACACAAACATTTGCAAAGCCAGTGGGTGTGACTTACAAATCACACAATGCAAACCAGACTTGTTGGCTCTATTTGTGTTTTTTAAGAGCGAATTTGACCAACACACCGCTTCTTGAAATGCAATTTTTGCTGTTTTTCAGTAAGCATGGTGATAATGGATTTATTTATTAATTTTGCTATTATAGTGGACCTAACTGAAGAGGGCAGCGCAGCATGTCTCAAAGTCACTGATTAATTCTAATAAACAATAGCAACTTTAGACTCGAACAACGGATAAGGTTATTCCTCTGTAGAACTAAGTAAACAGTATTGAGTTGTGTACAGGGATGAAGGCTTTAACTAGAAGGCAACAACCCTAAGGGAGATTTTTGTATCCAAAAAGGGGCAGGCTCAGAGTGTGAATATTTTAGGGGATTTTTTAAAGAGAAAGTTGTGAGAATTAAAGAGCGGTTCTGTTAAAATGAAAGAATACTGGTCTTCTCAAAATAATAAATGTTGCTGAGGATACATCTGGCCCGTTTCTGCGGCTAAGCAAGGCGTGCACCAGCCGTCATCCTCTGATGCGGCGCCAGTCCCCGCATCTCTCAACCTTCGGGCCCTCCCGCGCGGCACCCTCTCCAGCATGGCTCGCTAGACACTGGGTCTGCGTGTGAGTGAAGTTTGTACTCCCAGTGCCTGTGTTGCACCTAGCATGTTTGCCAGGAAAATGGATACAGCTGCATCCCAGGCTATGCCTTGTATAAGTGTGACTATTGCTGTAGCTGATTTGTATGTGTGAAGAAAGAGTGCACTGTTGTATCCCCTCTTTGTTCGTGAGGGAAGCTTTCACTGTTATGCTTGTAATGTAAGTGCATATTTGTGTGTGTGATGAAAGGTTGGACTGATGTCTGTGTTGTTTCACTTTTTTGTGCAAAGGAACTTGCATGCTCTCGCCTGTTTTTTCAAAGTGGCTCTGGACCTTGCAAACTTTTCTATTGTCGCCGCGTAGGGTTTGTGTCTCTTTCTGTTCTGATTTTGAATGTGTATATATTTCCGGTTTGTTTTGGGGTTGTCTATTTGTATTTGTTGTGCTTTTTATAGCACTCTCCAAACTCTTGCAAAGCTAATTAGCATTTTCGTTGTCTGTCTATGCTGAGCATGATTCTAGATTGTGTATCCTATGCTGTGTGCTCTGTCTATTCTGAGTTTGCTTCTTGTGTTTGTTTCTAGCTTATATCTTCCTCCCCAACAGTGGTTATGGGTTCCTGACTGTTATAAATGAACTACTGTTCCTGTGAAAACGTCATACGTTAACAACAATTTGTAGTAAGATCAGATCACAAATCTTTCTCTAGAGCTCTGATTTACCCAGTTTAGTTGCTTAAGGAGGCATTGCTTCTTCTCCTCTCTTTCGAAATATGGGTATACGTAGCCACCTAGTAGCCCTGCGCATCCTAATTACGGACACTTCCCCCCCTATTGTATGTGGAACAGCAAAATTTTTAAAACAGTTTTGGCTTATTCGTAGCAAGAGACTGTCAGTAGCGGTTTAATTCTCTTTTTTAGCTAATTTACTAATGGACACTTCATGTCCTTTTATCCCTTTCAAATGTATTTTATACTGACTTCTTAAAGCAATGTTTTTTTTGTACACTGTAATGATTATACTGTAAATGTGCTTATAAGATATCTTGCATATCGAATAAAAGCTTATGACTGACTGACATATTTTTTTGTCCTGGAAAGAAATCACTCCAATAGGGAGTCTGTAAAATTATCACCCATTTTTTAGTATTTCACTAATAGTCTAGTACTGGTTTTAGTGACTTTATCTCCTCGTGCCTCAAGTTGTAAATAATGTCTAATGCAAATATTCGTAAAACAGCTATACATTGTTCTGTCTAGTTGGCCCCAATTACATAATCACCTGGTTTCCTGTCAAAGACCCTTGTTAATATCAACCTTGTGAGCAACACCAACAGCTACAACGTAGGTACCATATAAACGCAGATGAAACCCAGTTGCACTCCAGGGTACGCAAGCAAACATATATTCAGTGCCACACCATCACTTTAGCACCCAGTATAATGTACTGCATGGCTAAATACTTATAAGGTCCCAAAGGCGAGACCTATTGGCTATGCCATTGTTTGTTCTTTCTTGAATGCCAGTCGTTGAAGCATCAAGTTGCCCATGCTCCGTAGGTAGCACTGACCATCTGTGATGATCTGTCTCTGTAGAGAAAGAAAAGAGCCCTGCCGTGGATACAAGGGCCCAGTGTTGGGGTCCCGTGTGTATAAATACCTTTTTAGGACCAGAAAGCAGAGCCAAAATTAGACAATTATAACATTTGTAAAGAGTCCATTTATCTCTTTAATATATTATTTTTGTAGTTAGGTTCACACAAAAGAGTAATTGATATAGTCTTGGTTAAAGTAGATTCAACAATTTGATCATAGAGGATAACAATTCATAAATATTAATACATCACTGTGAAGTCCCACCCAACATCACCCATACCTCATCGATCCTCATTCAAAACGCAATCATACAATATCACTAAAAATAAAAACCACATCATGGTACATAGAAGCCTGAATAGAAGGTCAGATGGAAATACACTTAGGCTATAAAGAGATTGAATTCAATAGAAAGCCGGGTGGAAAAAGGGGGCAGATCCAACAGATGGTTAAGGATCAATATCTTCAGGACATTAGACGCCTACGCGCGTTTCGGTGCAGCAGCCAAGTTGGGCGACACCTTCATCAGGGCCAGGAGGTACCGTGGAGGGGGGAACAACACTGTGATACAGAAAAAAGGTTTTTTTTACAATATATACATAAATATATACATTTTATAACACAACATAAAGACATATCAGAACAGTTCATCTAGAATAACATTTTTACTTCTGTTAGTGAGTTTTATTTTAGAAGTATATAGGGAATTCAATCTTAGGTTCTAATGGCAAAGAACATTCTGGTCCAGCTAGGTTTCCATATATATTTATATCATACTTGTCATCGGGTTAATTAACCTCAAAAGACTCACAGGGAATTGGGAGGTTTCTCCATTCGGTTCATCCATCCGTTTCTCCTTCATTCAACCTTTTTCTTTTACATCTAGGGACATTTGCTACATTTGGTTCGGTTAGGGGGAGGCCATATTCTGTCTAGTTCCGTCACTGTTTCATTAGGGACCCATGGTGGTACTTTCCAAAATAATCCTATGATCTAGATGGCTTCTAAGCTGAGGTTCTCTAGTAGTAATAGAGGGCTTACCAATAGGATGAAGGGTGCCAGGTTTAGTAAATTAGGGATCCCAGCAACAACTAGCGGTCATTTATTTGTATGTTCAAATTAGTTTGGGTGTTCTTCCATCATTCAGACGTTTTTCTGAGGGGAGAGAGCAGGCCCATCAGGGAGTACAAATCGCAATGAGGATTCATACGTTGTGCGGGGTCATAAAATCACGACCATAGTCTAGAAGTCCTAAAATTGAATAAATTCCCAATATCTTACCTGATGAACGCCCTGGGTAATTTCTAAGGCGGTTGGTCTACCGCAGGTTGGAGGTTTTTCCTCTCAAGTTCTATCGGTACAAAGAGGGCAGTATGCTCATTTCACGTAGGTCATTCCTATACAGGGATTGAACTTAGTTTAGGTATGGTGTGAGGAGAGGATCGGCGGGTAACAATTACTTCCCTCGTAACACAAGGCCGTTCAGTCTTCCTCAGTGGAAAAACGACATGTACATAGTCTCTGTTAGTAGGTAAGGAAGTCACGAGATTCGTTATTTACCTGTTTGGATGAATGCCCACTAAGCGTCCTCGAGGTTCAGGGAGGCTGAGTCCGGGGTCCAGATAAGGGACAGGATAACGATCTTCTATTTCTAGCTGCAGTAAGAAACCATAAGGTTTAAAAATATGTTCAGTAGGGGATTTTAGGATATATTAGAGGAAGGTGGAGGGACCGTCCACCGGGAGACAACGGGTGGTAGGGACGGATCCGATAGCGAGATAAATATAGAAGATTACACTTTACCTATGTTAGTGTTTTTAACCGTCGTTCCTCTCGGTATGATTATCCTAACCGAGGCGCGAGATCATATCGGGGTCACGGATCAAATTCTTTATCTGAGTAAGGAAACAAACGAAAATCATCTGATAGCTAGGCGGCAATGTTAAAAGTGCTCAACCTAGTCACTCATAGTTATGGGTGCAGTTACTACGCATCAAGGCAGTTAGCGGCATAAAAGTCCCCGTCCCGCTGTTCGTACATAGAAAGTGGCTAGTAATCCCTTCAATAACCCTTATCTCATGGTTATCGAGTTCTAACGTGTGGGGCACGAGGGGGTAAGATCTATTTACTTACATAATCGCCAGGGCCAGAGCTCCGATCTCAGGGGGTCGTCATGCCGGGCCGCCGCCTCTTTCAAAAATGCCGGGTCTTTCATGATTCTCGCTCTGCTCTTAAAATGAGCTCCAAAATTCGCTCCAGCTGGATAGTCGTGGTAGTAGACAGAGGACTGATGTAAGGATCTTTTCTTATGCTATCTGGAGTGGTTGCACTTTTTCAGGGTGGGGAGGTAAAGGAGGATGGACTATCTGCGGGCGCATACAGTTTTAATCGCGTGTCTCTATGGTTTTATAGAAGGGGAAATCCCTTCCTGAAGTTATTTCACATCGCTCGGGTGTTTAGAAATTATAATTAATTAGTCCTTTCCCTCAATAGGGGAGGGGGGGCGCACCAGGGGGGGGGGGGCAAATGTCTTTGTGTCAGGTTGTTAGTGACTCCAGATAGTACAGTATTTTATATTTTAAGTAATACAGGCTAGTTTGGACTGGCTTCAAGCTTCTGTTAACAACCTGTTAAGTGAAATCAACAGGGGAGTGTGGTATTCAAATTTTCTCATTTCTGAAATAAACCTGGCTGCTGCATGTAGTGTGGCCTTGAGAGGGGCTGGGTGGATTTAGGTTAGGCCCCATAGCAGAGAATTCCCATCGTCGAGTCTTGGCCGCACTAGCGACTGGATTATAAGTTTGCAGTCTTCTTCTGGAATGAAATGTTTAATTCTTCCTGTTTGTTTGAGCAAGTGTTGAGCACCTTGAGCCTAGAGCATTGTGTGTGCCTGTAGGTTGAGGTATCTCATGTGAATCTGTGAGATACTGCACAATGAATAATCTCTGAGTTGTGGCATAGAATGGTCAGCAATTACTTTAATGCTCCATATTAATGCTAAGTCAGCTGGGGGTGTACCACGAAGGGTCCAGGTCTGGTACCTCTTGTGGTTAGTCCTTCATGAGAAACAATGGAGTGTAGCTCTTGCACCAGTATTATAGAATGATCTCAGGTCATTTCAACACTGTTTTAATTAAGTCACTGTCTTCACAGTGGTCATGAGGAGTACATGCCTTGGGTGCACTTATGTCTGTGTTTTACACACCATAGCTGCCAACACAGCAAGCAGTTCTTTTCTAAAATACAGCATTTTCTCACAATGACGTGATTCGTTTTCTGCACACTGCCTCTTATTTCCCATCCCATAAAAACAAATGGTGGTATGTTTTCACTGCTAGACGGTCTTACAGCAGCAGAATGTAGATAACAGGTAAAGAAAAGAACAGTTCACTCACTGTAGTTCAGTTACACGGCTACGCAGGCACGGAAGCTGTGGCAAAATGATATCACTGGGATAACTTTGACTCGCTTAAAATTGGAAAATGAAACACATAAAATCGTAACAGTAATATTAAGCATCTGTCTGCCAACCTTGCCATTGGTGAATGCTCTCCTTCGTCCATCCACGCACTTACACCTATCCATATATTCATTCATAATCACAAATTCATTGTTACATCAAATCACTCTCGTACATCTTTTCATGTTTTTATGCATGTAGGGGTGTTGTTTATGTGTTGTATGCATGTATGTGACACTTTTAGTGTTGTCTGTGCTCATAGCTGTCTAACCTCAGTGGTTGAATAGCTGCCAGTGTCGGGTCCTATCTTAATGTATGCTGGGGGCTTGTTCCTTTTGTGTCCAAGGTAAGCCATCACTCCCATTCAAGGCCCACCCACGTTCGAGAAAATACCTGCATTCCTTGCTTTTATTGACACCTAGCCCCCTGCACGTGCCAGCGAAAGGAGACTGGGTTACCCACAGACAAGCCCGAGCAGAAAGAAAAATATGATATTTTGCATTTTACGCTCAACATCGTACAAACAACCAAAACCACAACGACACAGCTGTAAGTTTGGGTCTGTAGAACAGATGTGAAACACGGTGTGTGAAAAGTAAGCCTCTGGAATTTAGTGTAGACTTTCTTCGTTGCACAAGTAGGACGGTGAATTCTTGCTTTAAAGGATGGTAAATGACATGATGTGCATGATAGAGTGCACATGTTGAAAACGTGTCCATACAGATCCTATTGAACATTTTACTCTGTGTGTGATATAGAAGTAGATGCGCTATTTCTCCTCTTCCAGCGAGATCTTTATTAATAGTCAAAAAACATTGAATTATCCTGTTCCATCGCTTTTCAGCTGCTGTCTTGAATGTTTCGGGGTGCTCTGTCAAGCCGGGGTGGAGAAAAAGGGGGGGGGGCGACCCACATTGTGTTTTCCCTATGCAAATTCCCTTAGGGATTTTAGACACAACTACAGCCCGAACTGCTGAATGGAATTACACCACAATTGGCAGAAATGTAGCTATTGGGTTAGAAAGAGACCTTATTGCGAATTGGTGTAAATCAGTACAGTACTTTTTGAGATATTAAAAGAAATCCAAATTAGGCTATATAGGGACGCGGATCCTCCGAGGATCCGCAAGTCCCTGTGCTCAAATCTCATTGGCTGGCAATCTTTCAACCAGGAAGTGTTGGTAGCCATCTTGGGACTCGGCTGATTATGAGGTCCTAGAAAGACCCCGCCAGGTCCGTTTCTCTTTTTTTTTAAATGTTGCCGAGCAATGTGATGGAGCTGTGAATCTGTGACAAAAACAAACAACAAATAAAGCGCAGGCTCCCCTGCTGGTTTTCAATAGAACGGCCCGGATGGGCCAGGTCCTGGGGGCATTTTTTTTTATTTAAAGGAGGGAGTCGTTCAGGGCCCCCATCCTAGGCTTTTGGACCCCCTGGGACCACCACCTCCCTGGGGCTTTACATGTAAAAAAGGAGAGGGACGCACAGGGCATACTCCTGAGGCTCTTTAAGCCCCAGGGACCACCACCTCACTGGGGCTAAACAAATATTGTTGGGGGTGCGCACAGACCCCTCTGGGTCACGGGGACCACCACCTCCCAGTGGCTAAAAAAAAAATATTGTTTGGGGGCTGTGCAGACCCTCCCGAGCCCCGGGAACCACCACCTTCCCGGAGCAAATTAACACAAAATAGGGGGGGCCACTGGGGACCACCACCTCCCTGGGGCCAATATTTATCAAAACAATGGGAGAGGGGCCGCGCAGCCCCCTCCCGAGCCACATAGGGCCCTGGGTCCACCACCCCCCAGACCGGCTCCTGCTAAGTCCAGTGGTCCCCACATCCGGGATATAGCTGTTTGGTCTGACAGCTCCTGCCAAGTCAGAGCAAACACGAACGCCATTGTCAGCAAGCGAGAGCTGTGAAACCTCTCCTGCTTGCTGAGAGCAAAGTTTTCATCTGTTGGACTGTGAATTGGGCTAGCAAACTGATAAAAACGATTGCTCTCACAGACGGGGAGCTGCATGTTTAGCAGCTCTCTGTCTGTGAAAGCAATGCCGCCCCCACAGGAGCCTGGGAACCGGCTGGGACCGCAGGGGCCTTAAGGCTTCCCCTCGGTCCCAGTGCAGCACACTGGGAGCCCTGACCAGCCCCAGGGGTTGGGGTCGGGGGTGCACGGCTCCCCTACCCCATGGAGTTACGGTCGGGCCCCAGGGGATTGAGTACCCAGGACCATATGTGGCCAGCAAGGGGGGCCGTGCAATGAGGTGACTGAATGTGTTTTTTGGAAGATTCATGAAGATTCGGCAAATGGTGGCAAAGTGTTATCAAACTAATAAACGCTCTTCCTATGGTGACTAGGACTGAACTATAACTACCCGAGCGCAAGCAACCCATAAAAACATATTTGTAGCATGACAGAGGCTAGATTGGACACGTTTTCTTTCCTTTCTTATAACATCAAGCCAGTTGTATTTTTAAAAAGTCACTAACGTAAGAATAGTGGAAAGGTAAAGCAATGCATTGTACATATGGAGGTTGCAGAATCCAAAGACAAAACAAACATTGGCAGTGAAATAGGTGTGGTTCATAAATGGAAGTTGCTCCTCAATCATTGATGGGTTTAAGCGCTCACTAGCTCATAACACATGCACTCTGTCACTCATAATTTCACTTGTGCATTCATTCATCCATCTTCTGGCTCATTCTTGTATTACCCCACTTACACACCTATGATAAAACTCAGCAACATATGTTGGAAAATTAAAAACATTGAGAGTAGAATAAAGAACTCATGTTGATGTCTAAATATTGTGGATATATGCTTGCAATAACAAATGTAAAAAAGCAGCAGGTGGCAGTCTTGCAGTAGTATTGTACATAGTGTTTTCATTTTTGCATTTTCTAGCAAGGCTGCCCTCTTTACAGCCAATGCTTTGGCTATCTTGTAATGGTAAAAAAGTATTCACTGTGGACAGTACAGTTCCATGCTGGTGGCCTGATTTAAAGGCAGTGATCTTGCTGGAAGTTGCGCACTGCAAATTAAATGAACATGGAAAACTAAAGGATAGGTCCATTATCCCTGGCACTGATCACTTGTTGATCAGAAACATGCTGTCATTCACCTAGCAATAAGGCCAATGGCTGAAGTAGGCTGACCTATTGCTGCATGCTGCCATGGTTAGAAGTGCTACAGGCAATGGCTCTGTTGCCCTGTGAGTGACAGCATTTATCTGATCCCATCTGGACATCTGTCTGAAAATGTGTGTGTGCTTCTGGTGGGCCAGTCCTCTAGTTTCCCATTTTCTACTGTTACACGTTCTCTTGCTTTTCATTTCTCCGTTATTTCCTCTTGTTATTCTATTTATATGCTAATAACTTTAGGCCTGTTAAACAAATCTGCACAAAACTTTCCAAAACAAAAGTGGAGACTGGAATAGTAGTAGAGACGATCATCTGTTCGTCTGGAGAATCGCAGTGTTCTGAAAATACCAAATCTGACTGCAGACCAGATATCATCTCTATTAGGATCAGGGGCTGCTTGCAATTCCTTACACCAGACTTCAAAAGAGGCTTCTTTAACAATGCCTACAGAGCCAGTGGTGCCCGTATTCTGGCTTTTGGGAAGACAAACTGTCTGAGAGTCTGTTGCTACCCTGGTACCCATCAGAGATTCGGCTGATTGGTGTACCCTTACATTACGATATCCTAGCAAACAATTATAGCAGATCAGTGGTTAATTTCTAACAAAAATAAGTGTCGTGGCTCTCGTCAGAAGGCAGCTTGCACCAGCCCATTTCTCCTGTTAGCGCCGCCTAAAACAGAACCAAGTACTAACCATTAAAGTTGGGAGAGGATGTTGCATAACGGCAAGAGCTGCCAACTTCGGAGCTGGAGAACCAGGTTCTAGTCTCTGCATCAGGTCAACATCCTGTGATTCTGGCAAATCACTTAATCTCCCCGTAAAATAATGTGTCCTTAACTGGTGCTCATGAAAATCATTGGTGTTGATAATTAAGTGCCGGTGCTGAGCATCGGAACCCACTGGCTCAAATTAAGCACTGTAGCAGATGCCTCTTTTATGGGATGGGGCACTCACATGTGCAGGGGATATGCTATAGGAAAGATGTCTTACCGCATCCACCTGTTAAGACCTATGGCCTACACTGGCCTCTTATCCCTTGACAGGCGTGTGAATGCAAAACTCCGAAGTAGCAAACATTCCGAGGAGGGAAAGGCTGACAGTTTGCGAGTTGTGTTCTTGCCGCTTGAAATGAAACGTCGCATCTTCGAAGAGCACACTTGGCGTGGTACCTGTGTATAATTAAGGAAACTACATTTCCCATGAGGCCATAAAACTCTCACAATTTTGCACATGGCAGCTACTGTTTTGAAGTTATTGATTATAAGTTCCTGATGTGTCATTCAAGCATACACCGAATGGCACATTGTTTCTCTCTATGCAGACGACACACTGGTCTATCTGCGTGGTCAAAGCGAGACCCTCCAGGGCTTAATGAAGGTGCTAGATGAGCACGCCAAAATATCCGGTCTGTAGGTGTCCTGGTCCAGATCAGTAGTGTTCCCAATGAAACACCTGAGGGCGCTCCTGCCCATCACACTACTCACATGGGCCTTTGATTCTTTCAAATTTTTAGGGGTCCAAATCTATCACTTTCAGACAGATTTGAAGAGGTCAATTTGTGCAGAGTACTTGCCAACGCTCGTTCCACCCTGCATTCAGGACCAGGTTGCCTTTATCACCAATGAGGAGAGTAGCCATCGCCAAGATGTTATTTTGTTCCCCAGACTCCTATATTTCTTTGCAACCATCCCCTACAAACTCCAGCGCAAATGTTTGAGAGACCTGGAGTCACTCCTTTTATCACTGATCTGGCGAGGTGCTAGGGCCATGGTAACTCTCCAGAAATTATACCTCCTCCTCTCATAGGGGGGTCTAGGAGCACCCAAATATGAGTATTATGCTTTGGCGCAACTCCAATGGCCAATGAGATGGCTTTCAAATTGTAACCTCGCTGAACTATATCCCTGGTTATGATGCTCCTTAGACCAGCCTTGCTCAAGTTGCTGTCCGGCACCAAAACTCCACTACAGAAAAAACAGGGCAATCTCCTTATGTTACAGTGTTATACAACTCCCTTAGACCTGACTCCTCCTCCCTGTTGGCACCTTTGCGAAAATACTGGGACAGCGCCTTGACAGCGGACATCACAGATAAGCAGTGGGCACAGTGTATAGGCTATCCTAAGTATATATCAACCAACACCAGACTGAAATACACACAATTCAATTATCTCCACCATTCATATTTACATCCACATAGGCTGTCCCGCATGTTCTCTACTTCCGCTGATATATGCTCTAGGTGCCTAGCCGCGGACGCCACATTCTCCCATGTGGTCTGGACATGCCCTCGGCTTGGGACGTACTGGAATGGTATAGCCGAGATATTTAAGGAGGCAACGGGGTCCCCAGTGGTGCCTCAGGCACTACTTTTTATCCTTGGAATCACAAAGCAAAATGCCCGCCGAAAAAAACACTTGCCCAGTCATACGTGTATGGCTCATGGACGTTCGCAGATCGCTGGTTGTAGAACATATGAACCAGCAGGTCAACACTATGCGACACCCCCCCAACAACAAATCTCACACAGTGGCAAGACCACTTAGCTGCCATAGAGTCAAAACTACATACCATGGCCTCTGACACATCATGACTCACACGCCGGTCTGCACCCCTGTAGCGTTACACAGACCACGTGATCATTACAAAAGAGAATATGTGTTTTGCTCACACCTGTGCATTCCGGTCCACCACAAGCAGAGTCATACATAATAATACTGGTTACGGATTACCCCTCCTTCGTAAGCCCCTGACACATATGCACACACAAGTACATAGGCGAAGGCCTGGCAGAGCCCTCAAAGTAGGTACACATTACACAAATACAGATAACAAGGGACAGGTTTTTTTTTTCTTTCTTTCTTTGTTATTTGTTAAAGCTGGAGACCGCATACTTACGATACAGACTGTTAATATTGATGTTCTTTGCATTTGACTTGGGGGCATTCTGACTTACTTTTGGACGCTGGCTGCCCTCCTGAATCCTTGCTCTGCAGCCCTCCCGTCGCCGCATCTCTAACCAGCGCGGCTGCCGAGAGGAGGACTGCAACTCCCAGGGGGCTAAGCGCCTGAAGCCGCGAAACGTCATCTCACGCACCTGGAGGCGCTTTAAATCGCCATACTCCCCGCGTCGCGGGACAGCGCGCAGGACACGCCAGGCTAAGCCCGGGCAAAGGGCGGGCCGTCCAAGGCAGAACAAGGCTGGGCTGGGGCCTCTATCTAACTTCCAGCGCAGTGAGGTTTTATTAATTCGCCTCCCTATGATATTGTATAGATTCCCTTTACCTGTTTAATGTATATCGCCTGTATACATTGCTTGTATTTTGTCTAGCGCCCTGACTGTATTGCCAATTATGGCACTTCGCACTGGTAAGGCAAGAAAGGTGATGCTCTCGACTGCGGGGGGGACCGCTACGGGCACTCTTGACCATTTTATCAAAAGGGCCACAGTAGTTTTGGAAAAAGAGATCGCCCTAACAGAAAAGAGACTGTCTCTAGATCTCCTATCTGGGAAACACTCATCATTGGGCGTAATAGGGGCTGCGGTAAGTCCGGCACAATCACGGCCAACTGGAGACCATGTAGACCTGAGCATGGGGTCTAGCTTAATGAGGGTAGGATTAGATAGTACCGTGGTAAGTTCCTCTCTTGACATCACCAACAGTAGCTTTTCGATTGTTTCTCCCATTAGAGGTACTACCAGACTAGAGCAAATTTCGCCCCCTTCTCTGAACATACCTAGTTCAGGTTCAATCGCTGAACTCCTAGTTAATAAAGACATTCAGGAGAATCCTTTCCCCGCCAAAAGGAAAAGAATAGGAGATCCCAAAAAAGGAAGACCGGCTAAAATATCTAAAATCTCCAAAAATACTAGATTAAACCCCACTCTCTTCTCCACTGAACATCTCCCTACACCATCACCCCATACTATACAAACGAACCAGCTGACTAATAAATGCGTTGTAACATGTCCCAATGAGGGGCTTTTTGGACAGATAGAAAAAGTGGTGAAATCCCTGATGTTACCCCTCCTCGAGAGAATTAAATTAATAAATGTGAAATTCGAGAAATTGGAGAATATAGTGATAGCCAACTCTGGGAAGTTGGATAATGTAGCGTCATGCATTGAGGGACTTATTCACCTAGCCCCAAACTATGGGATCCCTGGGTGTAGTGAAACTAATAATAAATCCCAGCAAGCTGTAAACAGTATTACTGATCCTCAGAATGCGCTGTTCCGCGTTGAGTCAACCGCCACACAGAGTATAACTATAATTAGTGAGAGGGTACAATCAGTAGGAAACGACAAAAGCCCTTCAGGTAAAAATAACCAAATAATGGGGAATGATGTACAAAAAGTTACAGGGGATGGAGGCTCAAAAACCGGGAATGGCATTTGCATTGATGGTAATTGAACGGGGGCAAAGCGCCGTCTCTCCTAACAATTTGACCTACCCCTGGAATCGGTTCCTTATGTAGTGGTATTGACAGGAGTTCCAGGGTTAGGCAAAGACAGCCATAAGTCCTTCATGGAATTAAAAAATAAAACTATGCATTGGCTAAACGCCCACAGGCCATTACCGCATTACATTCAAAGTAAAATACTGTTTGCACGCAGAGTTAATTGGATTGGGAAATTAAGAAAGAACATCAAGGGAGACTGCGAGATTGTAAACTACCAAGATAAACAGGCGGTACGTCACATATGTGCTGATTGGCCTGTTTCCCCCGATACCGAGATATACCCCGAAAGATTAACGTATTTCTACCCCCCGGAAAACTCCAAGATAGGACCTGCACAAGACAGAAATTATTGGGCAGAGAATGTTCAGCCAATGGGAGTAGGAAGAGAGTTCGGCAGTGGGGTTTTTGGTCTGGAAAATGGTTTTGCAACTAATAATCGCTTTAGCGTCCTTGATATGGTCGATTGACATACTCCAATTACTGTGAAAATGAGGCCATTGGACATAGAGTGTAGAGAGTTAAAAGCGGGACAGCAACAAGCCGACAGATCAACCTTTATACCCTGGGGGGATCAAAATGGATATATTGTGGCAAGAGTTACGAATTTAAATAACAATGCGAGCAGTGTTAGGGATAACATAAATACCCCTCGTAATTCGCCACTACCATTAAGGGAAGGTAATAAGGATAAAAATGGCACTGGTAACTATTATCGATACAACAGTGACCTTTGCGAGCTTCCCGCTCATCTACAATCCGTTGAAGTAGGCAAGATTGATAATATCACAAGTAAAACTACGAACAAGCGTGATATTATCACGTTTTTATCATGGAATGTCGCGGGCCTAACTAATAAGTTTAAGGACCCCGGTTTCTTACCATTTATAGAAACCTTTGATATTATTTGCCCGCAGGAATGTTGGGAACGAGAGGGCATACACATAAATGGCTTTCGCACATTCCACGCCCCTGCAGTAGTGTCCGCAAGGGGCAGAAACAAAGGGGGCCTCTGTATTTATATTTCTAATAAACTAATAGTGACTGATGTTAAAATTAGAGCCATCTCTGTTTATTACCAGCACTTGGAAGTGAAAGTGGGAAAAATCAAAACCAATCTATTAATCTGATAAACTTTTATAACAATATCCCAAAGACAGAGCTGGTGAAAGTCTCCGAAGAAATGTTGCAAGGCCTAATGAATTTGGATGATAACAGGCCTGTGGGGAGATGTACGCTATGGATGGGTGACTTTAATTGTTTTTTGTGCCCTAATAGTAATACTGGTGCCTGTGGTATGGCGACCACAAGAGGGGATGCCTGTACTCATTTTTTGCACACACCCACTGGGAATTCTTTTAATAATCTGCTATGTCATTTAGATTTGGGTTTTGGGTTTTGCAAATGAACTTTGTTCTCCACAGGTTCCTTTTGCTCCAACCTTTAACGGGAGAGGTTGTAACTCCGTGATAGACTTTGCACTGGTTTCTAATAGTCACTCCCTCCATATCCTGAATTTTACTATAAGTGATATGTCAATGAGTGATCATTTTCCCATTAGTTTTTCATTTATTACTACAGGAGGCAAAGGGACGGATTCTGAATTATTTGATAATTTGTATAGCTACAGGATAAGCATGGCCAAGAAAAATGGTTATTCCATCAAATGGAATAAAGTAGAGCCAGCCAACTTTCTCGAAGTCTTGTTAAAATCCAAATACAAAGAATGTAATATATGCCTCACAGATGATAAGGAGTCTACGGAGGTAACAACAGCCTTCTTAAGCATTCCGGAGGAAATTTGTAATACCCTTACAGGGAAGAGGAAGAATAACTCACTTAGGGAACATGGTTGGTTTAATGCGGAGTGTAGCAAAACACTCTCGCATCTTAAGAAAATACTTAAGTGCAAACCAAAAAGAGCTCAAGAAGTCAGCGATGCAAGATCCATGTATTATAGAGCGATCAAAAATCGCAAGAGAGAATTAAAACAGGAGGCATGGGAGTCCTTACATCAAGCCGGTCAGTTAAAAGACAATATAGGATTTTGGAAGGCAGTTAATGCCCCCTTTTTCATAGATAGAAAAACTGACAATATAGAAGTGGCAATAGATGAGGGAACCTGGGTTACATACTTTACAGAATTATATAAAAAAGATGCCCTACCAGCGAGCTTGAACAATGAAACCCAAGGGACGGTAGAGAATAGCTCCCAATTGCAATTGCTTTCGCACTCCAAGAAGTCGAACTCGCAATAGCAGAGAGTGCGGCTGGGAAAGCGGCGGGTCCGGATGGGGTCCCAGTGGACATATATAAGCATAATGTTAACATCTGGTCGCCCCTCCTCACAAATGTTCGAAATGCCTATAATGAAATCGGGTTTCCCAATACATGGCAAAAGGCCATTGTCGTCCCGATATTTAAGAAGGGTGACCGCAATGACCCAAAATGCTACAGGCCGATTTCACTGCTGGACTCCTTGATGAAGGTGGCAGGCAGGATTGTTTTAAATAGATTACATACATGGGGAGATGAGGGAGGTCTACTCTCAAAATTTCAATATGGTTTTAAAAAGGGACTGGGCACGGTCGAACAAGGACTTAATTTAGCGATACTCACAGGTAAATATGTGAGTGCAAAAAAGGATAATGTTTACCTGACATTCGTTGATTTAAGTTCGGCGTTCGACTGCCTGGACCATGAAATTTTATGGCTTACACTATTAAAACTTGGTCTGGACTTAACCCTGCAAAATTTTATTAAAGAATTATATCGGGGGCTGGTGCTAAGGTAAGGTATGGGAATAATGGTGAATGTACTACCAAATTTCCCATTAGCAAAGGAGTACGGCAGGGGTGCATATTAGCCCCATTTTTATCCATACTAATATTATAAAGAGAGAGCCCAAACCTTTGAGGCGGGTAATCTCAGTAACCACAGCACCAATCACAACACCCAATACAGCGTTGGAAAGGGCAGTTGCAGCAGAAGGACATAGGCTATGCAGACGGATAAAAAAATGTATAAAACAAATTGCAAAAAACTACATCATCCAGAAGGCCGAGGGCCAAAATAACATCAAACAGGAAATGATGTAATAATGTGACTCACTATATTGAGACTGAGAGCCTGGAGCCAAATTGATCATGAACAAGGGATATGCTATCCCGAAACGCTTAGATTTGTGCCTGCCTACTTGAGAAACTCCATACTGTGAGGATTAAATAAAAAAGCACATAAGTGAAGACAAACGCGAGTTCGTCCCGTTTTTCTCCCAGCTGGGGGAATTGGTTGTGGATTTAAATGCGGCATGGTTCTGCCGCGGGGATTTACGAACCGGCGAGAGAGTGCTGCAAATTCTGGCGAAAAGGAAACGAGGGGTATCAATATATATATATATATATATATATATATATATATATATATATATATATATATATATATATATATATATCCATAGTAATATTATAAAGAGAGAGCCCAAACCTTTGAGGCAGGTAATCTCAGTAACCACAGCACAAATCACAACACCCAATACAGCGTTGGAAAGGGCAGTTTCAGTAGAAGGACATAGGCTATGCAGACGGCCACCATATACATTTAAAAGGTAAAAGAACCGTGCCAGCAAAGTAGTCCCTTGTGGTCGTGTCTGCGTCCTGCTGGGGGCGTGACTAACGCTGGGGGCGTGTGGTACGTTCCGCCCTTCATGCCATGTGAGTCGTAATTGCGGAGCATCGAGGGGCAGGCTGGGGGCGTGACACGCTGGGGCCGTGACAAACGCTCTGGGCATGTGTCTGCGCTGTGGGCATGTGTCCGCCCTTCATGTCATGTGAAGCGCCAATTACGCTACTGCGCCGCATCAAGGGGCACGCTGGGGGTGTGACAAACGCTAGGGGCGTGGGCTACGTTCCACACTTCATGCCATCTGGGTCGTACATTAATCAGATCGTCTGCTGTGGCCGTATGCTGGGTGCGTCATAAAGGCTTTCACCTCGAAGCGTGGTAAGTAACCATTCGCAAGACTCCCTTGGGAGACTGCCTGTTGTCTCACACATACTGGGGGTGCTGAATGCAGTGTGTGCCTTGGCCTGGGTGCGTCTGAAAGGGCCGAACGCAGTGTGTGGCTTGGCCTGGGTGCGTCTAAACAGCACTCGGGCCGAAGAGCGTTGGTGTGGGTCATAAAAAATAAGAACAGCGGGAAACAATCATTCAAGACTCACACAATTCTAATTGTTAGACGGTTGCCGCTGGCCCTCAAGCAGGGGCACACGCGACTGAGCGTGTCTGCGGGGACAATTACTGCAGCCTCTCATGCGCGCTGTTACTGAAATATGACATTAAACCAAATTACACGCGCCTGCTGACATCAGCCAGGGCTGTAGCTGGGCTCAGGCGGCGGATCACTACACTAATTACATGCGCCTGCTAACATGAACCAGGGCTGCAGCTGGGCCTCAAGCTGGGGGGACATGCGCCTGCTAACATCAACCAGGGCTGCAGCTAGGCCTCAAGCGGGGGAACACGCGAATGACCGTATCTGAATACACACATTACACACATTCTATTTCATACCCGGACAACGTCGGGACGGGCTGCTAGTTTAATTTATATATTAATAGTGTGGCATCCCAGCTTATTGCCGATAGACAGGACCACCCACAGATTGGAGACCACCCAGCGCCTATCCTATTATACGCAGATGATGCGGTGATCATGTCTAGGACGCAGGTGGGTCTGCAGAGAACACTTACTATTTTTAATAATTATATGGTTGCTAGAGGGTTAAAAGTTAATACCAGTAAAACCTTTAGCATGTGTTGCACGACCAAGAAAAAATCACAGTGTAACATGTTCTAATCAAACATAAAAATAGAGACAACGAGCATGTTTTCTTATCTGGGTATTGTTTTTAACAAAAAGGGGACATGGTGTTCGGCAGTACAGTCACGGAAGTTAGCTTTTTCCCGTGCTTTTGGAGCAGTAAAAAGCTTTGCGAATAGGCTGGGGGGGTCGCCCTGTCCAGGTCCTTCTGGAAATCTGTAAATCAAAATGTTTGTCAACAGCGACATATGGCGCCGGAATTTGGGGGGTTGCGGTCCCGAAGTCCACCTCTACATACGTGTGCCATAAGGAACTGGGTTTGGGTTACATCTCTGACCTTATTAAGGTCAGCCCTGTTCTACTGTGGCACAAAGTATGGGTGTCTGAGGAAACTGGACTTAACAGGGAAATAATTTTAGACTGCTTAAAACTACAGGGGGCACTAGGAATATCCTGGCTGAAATACATGAAGGACTTTTTGACAGAGATCGGCCACCCGGAATTCTTTAACTGCCCAATGAGTATAGCATCAATGTCAAGGAAGAATTTGAAAGAATCCTGTCTCCGTATTTTAGAAAATACACGTTGGAAGCAGGAAGGTAAAAAAACATCAGTGCTGGAGAATCAACTAATCCTGCAAGGACAGGGCCTGCAAAAATATCTTGTTTTAACACAAAGCAGTTATGCACGCATGTTATTAACACGCTTCAGGGGGGAAGCTTTTTCAGACTGCTAACCTTTCCAGAGATTAATTTATGGTCAACAAACCTGATTGCGTGTCCATGTGATGACACTTCTGCACAATCTACTCTCCATTTTACGTTGTTTTGTAAATTTTTATAGTCTCCCTAGGGAAAAATATTTATTACTCCTATTGAGAAAATGGGGTCTGAAACAGTGTAGACCTGCCCTCTTAAAATTGAAAATGATGGAAGATGAAATGACCATGCCTTTGATGTACATGTTTTTAAAAAATACCATTAGACACAGACTGTTAATGAACTGATGTCACCTTGTTGCTGCTTGTGCTTTCCTGCCCTTTGCACATTGTTCTTTTAGTTTTTTTAATGCGCCATAAGTGGACGTATATATTTTTTTTAATTAAATGAATGTATTTTTGTGCTTTTGTGATTTTCTCTGTATAAAATCGAATACTTTTGACTTGACTTGACTTGATGTTAAATTAATGTTACTGTGACTGCATGCTGCCCTATTAATACTGCATTTTTTCTATATTTGTCTCCACAAATGTATATGGCCATCATGTCAATTTGACGCAGTATAAGGATATTTTGTTCCTCTTCTCTTTTTTTTCTCTTTTTGTTTTCTTTTCCAAAATCAATAAAGACAATCCAACAAAACAAAAGTCCCTGATGTGTATAGTTTTCTTGCTGGGCAGTCGAGATACATATTATTATAGCCAGGCTCGTGTTGCCATAGTTCATGTAAAACCTTTTGTGAACATTTCTGAAATAATGGATGTCCAAATTAAGTAAATAGAAGTACTCCCAGGAAGCTAATAGTATTTGTGGAGGTTAACACTGTTGTTAAAGTACTGGTTAAGTGCTATGCCTAAATAAGTATAAACGCATACTTACTTTGCATATCTTATTTATCTACATGTGGAATCAGAAGTATCTTTATCACTTTCAAAGTCTTTAATATGTTTCATGATACACATTTTGTATTAAGGTAGCAACATAAGTCAGGAAAGTGATTATTTGGTATTCATGTTAACTTTACAAATTCTGATGAAAGCCTTTTGATATTGCAGCGTAATAAAACAAGCAGGTGTATATTCTTGGATTATAAAGTGTGTTCTCACAAAATAGAAGGTAGTCACTTATCAATTAAATAAGTGAAAAAACTCCAAAACCTTACAACTGTAGATATATAGATAATATTTATGTTTCAGTTTTCAGGAATCTTAGAGTTTCACCTGAACATAGGGAGTTCAAAATATATAGATATGTTGAAGGGTATATTGTTTGTAATAGAAAGTGTTAGACTCTGCAACACGTTGAAATGATACTATAGATATTAATCTTGTCTTTAGATGTTCATTATGACCCAGTAGAACACAGTGTCCAACTAATTGAAGACCCAAAGTAGCAACATACAATGTCTCTGTTTTCTCTCTTATCCCATTATCCTTTCCCTGGGCTTACTGCTATCAACATATTCCTCTTGTGTATGGCAGATTTGAGGTAACGGGTTTTTAGGAACCCGTTTGGTGCCAGGGGATAACACCCGAAGACCTCTGAGTTCTCCCTGTTCCGGACCACAGAAACACGGAGTCTTCTAGTCGAGTCAGAGATCAAGTTTTATTGGCAGCTACCAAGTAACAGGTGTCCTAGAAGCACGACAAGCACGGGTCATGTGTTCTCAGGAGACTGTTCGTTTTTACAGAACCAGCCTTCTCCTTATATACAGAAATAATAGCTGCAAGCAAGAATTCTTGAGTTTGATATGGCTATACACATATTTCTACAATAATACAAAAGAGCGAAGTCATGTAGGCAAGCCCGTATTTTAGATGTCCAATTCGTGATAGATTACCTAGCCAGGCCCGGAACTCCCATCAGATATCGGTGAAGCCCCAATAAAAGAAGGCACCTCCTAGTCATAAAACTGGCCATAAACAGGGAGCGTGGACAGGTGTGTATGTGTGTAGAAAACATGATCTGTACGCGGTGAATGATTTGTGGTATGTTGTGCATTGATGCTATCGTGTTTGGCCACTGGGCGAGGAGCTGCCCAAACAGGTTTGGCTGGAGGCAAGGGAGTCAGTTGGGACAGGTCAGGGGGAAGTCAGGGAAGGTGGACGTGTCCTTTTAGATCAAGCTCGACCTTTAATTGACTTATCATGAGGGCAAGACACAAGATGGATACCGTTTACAAAATGGAGTCTGAGGGGTCGGGACGGAAACTACGATTCAGGGGTGTTAGCATACCTCGATCATGACGCAAATGCATAGGAATGATGTCCTAATCATTATCGGTTCGTCGACACCAAATTCGTCATGGTACGTTGATGTTTCGGGACACGGGTATCGGACCTCGATACCGGGACAACAGTAGGGTCCAGAATTTCAGAACCACAGATTGTGGATTCATTTATGCACAGAAATGTTCAATACTGTCTTTGGATCTGGGCAGCAAGGTTAGTATTTCCTCGTAGATTGCTTAGTCTGCGTTCTCATTTCATCCTGAGTGATATTTTCAAGTACTACTTTGTCTCAAATCCTAGACATTGTAACAAAGTTACAATAGGTGGTTAGCTCTCTGACATCTGAAAAAACCATACTTGCAATCAGAATTCATTTTAGTCAAACGAGATAGGTAAGATGGAAACAATGACTCAGTCAAGTGCCTTAACTTTCAGATCCTAAAAACACAGTATTATGGACCTTACCACCTTACGAGACTCTACGTTCTGTTTACATTCTTATCCACTAGTAAACCCCATTGTACCATTAGCGCCCCCCTGAGAAGTTTACTAGAGATCCAAAATGGTTTGCGTTATTTGTCTCTTACATCTCTATATAAACCTATACCATTTCCAGATGCTCCAACTAAGGTAGTCTTCTTTTTGTCATACGTAAAAGTAGCCAGTTCGAGTATTTGGTTGGTGTAAAAAATGGATCCATTGCTATATAATTTATTTTGCCTTCTGTAAAAAAAAAATCAGTAATTGTTTGATAAAAAGTCATGCAATCTTTCTTTGGCTAATGAAGCTATTCAATAACCAGTAATGCAATTTAACAGATCTTGATGAACCTGTGTTGAATCTTTTAGTGGTTGAGACTGTTTGGCCAGAAGCAAAAAAAAGCATTGTTATTTTGAGGGTTAGGTCTCAGTTGAAGCATGTGTTGGCACAGGTAGTAAATCCTCCGACTAAATTTGCATAGCTCTTAGACTTCGTGGGTCAGATAATCATCGTGTAGCTAAACACTGTTCGGAGAAAATTAAAGTGGAGACTAAGGTACTAATAGTGCTCCCAAAATTAGAAGAGGCTAGAGCATCAGGAGTTACAGAAACTATGCAGGAAAGCAGTATAAAAGGGTGCATCTTAAAAGAGTAAAGAGAGAGCTGACATACACAGAATGTATGCATGTACTGTGGAAGGTCAAGACAGTTGAATTAAACCTAGATTATCCAAAAATGAAGCATCAGAAAACCTGCTGCTGGTGTCAAGCTAGATTACTCCGAAATGAAAGGAGCTGCCAAATCAAGTGAAAAAATTAAGTACGTTCCAAAACAAGTATTGAATACCACATGGTCTTCTGTGGCCCATGTGAATGTACAAATGAAAATGGCTGTTGAATGGGCCAGAAAAGATGGTTTGAGGGTTTAGAGGCCTCTGGAAATTATATGGACATTACATTTTCTCTGTCTCTATCGATATCTGTGATCAAGAAAACACTTGCTCTGTGATTAATAAAGTGGTTCTTCATGATGTTACCATAGCACATGGTTCTAATTATCTTCAGGTTCTGTACACTACAGTGCTTAATTTGAGCAGGGGCTTTCCGGTGCTCGGCACTGACACTTATTTGTCAACACCGGCACAAACGACAGTCTTCCACGTGATGGTGCTATTTGTCTAATTTACGGATGAGCACAACAGTTGTTTATTAATTCAATATTCAGTAAAAATAACTAATACCCAACACGCAAGGCATTCTTAAAGCTTTGGGGACCTGCACGTATCTGAATCATCACGCTTGTAGGAGTGTGATAGTAGTTGTGTTGGTACTGCCATTGCAGCACTGGCAGGGGCAATGGGTGGAGTAAGCTGCAGTGGCCTTCTGATTAGGACACTGGCAGCAATTTCTTTTACAAGTTAAGCACTGGTACACTCTCATCTGCACATGATTTCTTTGGTCTTTTTTGGGAACCATCACTAAAAGATATTTTGATGTAATTGATACACCTCGTTTTAAAGTGATTTTAGATATGTAGTGGTTGGCATTGCATAGCTGCTGATTTGACTGGCCAGCAAAAACTTTACAATTGAATATTAATTATTATCTGAATAGTTGTTTAATATACTGTAAATCATTTTAAAGATGGTGTTCATTAAATGTGTTAGCAGTAGTAGCAAAAGTGCATGGTATTGTTTGGGTGTCTGCATTAGCATCCTGTTACGAATGTTTCAGTGATATATTTGACAAGAAAGAAACAGGTCTTATAGCTACACACAGGTGTTATGATGGTAACATTAAATTAGAAGCTGATGCCTTAATACCTTGCTTTGAGTAAATGCACTCAATTAGAATTAGAAACAGAACATGCTAGACAGTATGTAGATGAAAAGTTGTCAAATCGCTTTATTGCCATCACCGTTGCATGTCTCTTTGCCTTTATTTTTTGTTCCAAAGAAAGGAGGCAAGTTAAGAACGTGCATGGACTGTAAAGCAGTTGTCAGAATGACAGTTATAAATTGATACCCACTGTTCTTGATAACTGTTCTATTAGATGAGAATCGAAACGCAACAATGTTCACTAAGTTAGACCAAAGAGGAGCATACTATCTAGTCAGAATCTGAGAGTGTGACAAGTGAAAAACTGTATTTTGCACACAGTTTTGTCAATCAGTATTTCATATATGATGCACAAAGTTTATCCATATAATATCTTAATTATATTCTGTGGAAACATACACACAACTTGTCAAAGCAGTCTTATGACGGTTAAGGGATTACAGGCCTAATGTACTAAGATTACTATTGAAAAATAGTAAATTGCATCACATAACTATTTGCAATTTCCAATTTATTAAAATGGATTTGGTAGAAGTGGGTGCATTTTGTGCACCGACTTCTATCAAATGCATTGGTATTGTAAACCAAGCTATGTATTAATATGTTGATTCACAAAATACTGATTAGTAGTGGGTCTCAATTCGACCTACCTCATTAATATGCATGTGTTATGTCGCAAATTGGGACCCTGTATGATTGGTTCAAGGCATGGTGGCCTGGTGCGGTCACCATGTCTGTGATTTCTTTTAAATAAAGCAATCTTTTTTTTAATGCTGCCCGGGATGCGTTTAGAAAATGAATACTTTTAGGAAAAAATGTTATGAGCAATATTTTATTCAACATTCACAAGGGGGAGAGTGACTTGGGGATTCCTTCTCACCACCACTTATGAATCTGTGGTAAAAAAAAATGAATGCTCTGCAACCGGATTTAGATTGCAAAGCATTAATACATAAACTAAAGAATCTATATTTATAAGGGACACCCTTTAAACACCCCTTCCAAATACTGATTCTTTATTTATTCAAAAACCCAAATTGCAATTCAGTAACGCAAAGGCTCAAATTTAACCTTTTCAACTATAAAATCGCTTACCATCTTTTTGCTAAGGCGGATGTGTGCTTTTTATACTATTAATTCTAAGTACACAAATTGCCGGCCACACACTTACTCAAATCCTCTATTTTTTGAGGGAACAAACCATAAGAGACTTCCTGGTTCGTTCGGGTATATCACTCAAACCCTTTTATTATTTGTTTGTTTTTGTCTTTTTTTAAAGTATTGATGTATGAAAGGGACACCTTATCGTTTTGTACACCTTATATACAATTATTTACAATTCGCGATTATTTACAACACAAAAACATACACATACACATAACTAGTTGTATTATACAAAGTGAATTGCTCTGATATATATACACTCAAATATTCATACTATGAAGAAAAAATCATCCGTAATTCCATAAAGACCAGAGTCAAAAGTATAAACTTGATGACAATCATAAATCAATGAACTACAGTTCAAATAAGGAAAAATAGACTCCAAATTAATTCATTCAGTCCATTCAACCAATAAATGGCTAATCTTTTTACGCCAACGCGTTTCGAATCCGGTATGTCAACTCTACGGATTCTCATCAGGGCTCTGTCTTAATACGGGATATCTGCAAGTGTATAAAATAAGACTTGTTTTAGCTACATTTTTGACAGTTGTTTAGCTTCCGACTACATTTAACTCGGATTCCTCATATTACCTGTTGAACCAGCAGCCGCCGGTCTAGGGTAAGGTATTAGTTCTGACTGAGTTTCTTTTCTTTTCGGGATCTAAAAACAAACGCAGGTATCATGACCTGTTCTTGCTCACTTTTTAAGACCAGAATGGGGCACATATGTTATTAACATACCTTACTGGATCATGCTCGTGATCCTACGTTTCCACCAAATGGGAGTTAATTTTCAGTCTTGTATTACAGCCTGAAAATAATGAGAATAACGTTTTACGCGCTTTTTATGCACAGACGGAGAGAGTATGGCACTCGTTGCTCTACTCGGCATACCTGCTCTGAGGGATTCCTCGCTTGGGCTGTTCGTGTGCTAATCGGTTGCAGCGGTAAACGCTTTCTGACCATGTGGGCACCGCTTTCCTCAATCCTTATTATTTGCGCTCGCTTTCCCTAGAGGAAATGACAGCGTTTTATTAGGTATCAGGGGCTACTGCAATATTAGTGACAAATCGAACCCATGTTAGCTCTAGACTTACTTGAAAAAGCTGTGACTCGGCATCTAGCTCTCATTCACTTAGTTTGGCAGCCATGTTGTAACATGGCTTTAGACCTACTTATAGCTACTTACTTGGCGGCCATCTTAGAGTGGGGTCGCTAAAGAAAGCTCTCATTCACTTAGTTTGGCAGCCATGTTGTAACGTGGTTTTTGACCGACTTAAAGCTACTTGCTTGGCGGACATTTTAGAGTGGGGTCGCTAGAGAAGGCTATCATTTAGATGTGAAAAAAAGCGAATTTAAACCACATATGAGAACATACGCGCAATACTGCACCACCAAAGTGACCACCCCAGGAACTTGAAGGCTCAAAGGCTGAACTAGACCGGATGGTCTGTGTCACCACATTTGGGCCTGACACAAACAAATTCAGACAAACCGTGTTAAAAAATTGGCACTTACTAGAAAACCTGGACTGTCCATTTCCCCGTCCGCTTTTTGCGTATCGTAAGAACAGGAGCATCGAACAACATCTTGTCCGAGCCGAGATAGCATTACCCAAATCTAAGAGTGACCTATTGTCTCAATGGAGAATGAAACCCATTGAGGGACATCATAAATGTGGGACATGCGTGGCCTGTGGGACTACTGTGGAAGGGAAGGAATTCCAACATGGGAATATTAAGTGGAAACACTTAAGTTTCTCAAATTGTAAAACACGAAATGTTGTGTATGTAGTCATTTGCCCATGCAATAAGATTTACATAGGCAAGACAACACAACAAGTGAATATGCGCATAACGCAACATAAGTCTAGAATCAAGAATAAAGTGCTTACAGCACCTATGGTGGAGCATTGCATTGAAAATAAACACACTGAGAATGACTTAAAGTGGTCAATTCTATATGTTCTGCAACAGTCTAGATCCATCGACCATGATAAACTTCTCCTAAAAAAAAAGAGGCCTACCTTATATTTAAGTTTAATAGCGCACTCAGCGGGCTTAACTCGCTTTCTGAAATATCTAGAGTGTGAGCTTTACTTAGGAAAGTGCATCTAAAAGAAAGGGTCGATGGTGATTGCGCGTATGTTCTCATATGTGGTTTAAATTCACTTTTTTTCACATCTAAATGATAGCCTTCTCTAGCGACCCCACTCTAAAATGTCCGCCAAGCAAGTAGCTTTAAGTCGGTCAAAAACCACGTTACAACATGGCTGCCAAACTAAGTGAATGAGAGCTTTCTTTAGCGACCCCACTCTAAGATGGCCGCCAAGTAAGTAGCTATAAGTAGGTCTAAAGCCATGTTACAACATGGCTGCCAAACTAAGTGAATGAGAGCTAGGTGCCGAGTCACAGCTTTTTCAAGTAAGTCTAGAGCTAACATGGGTTCGATTTGTCACTAATATTGCAGTAGCCCCTGATACCTAATAAAACGCTGTCATTTCCTCTAGGGAAAGCGAGCGCAAATAATAAGGATTGAGGAAAGCGGTGCCCACATGGTCAGAAAGCGTTTACCGCTGCAACCGATTAGCACACGAACAGCCCAAGCGAGGAATCCCTCAGAGCAGGTATGCCGAGTAGAGCAACGAGTGCCATACTCTCTCCGTCTGTGCATAAAAAGCGCGTAAAACGTTATTCTCATTATTTTCAGCCTGTAATACAAGACTGAAAATTAACTCCCATTTGGTGGAAACGTAGGATCACGAGCATGATCCAGTAAGGTATGTTAATAACATATGTGCCCCATTCTGGTCTTAAAAAGTGAGCAAGAACAGGTCATGATACCTGCGTTTGTTTTTAGATCCCGAAAAGAAAAGAAACTCAGTCAGAACTAATACCTTACCCTTGACCGGCAGCTGCTGGTTCAACAGGTAATATGAGGAATCCGAGTTAAATGTAGTCGGAAGCTAAACAACTGTCAAAAATGTAGCTAAAACAAGTCTTATTTTATACACTTGCAGATATCCCGTATTAAGACAGAGCCCTGATGAGAATCCGTAGAGTTGACATACCGGATTCGAAACGCGTTGGCGTAAAAAGATTAGCCATTTATTGGTTGAATGGACTGAATGAATTAATTTGGAGTCTATTTTTCCTTATTTGAACTGTCTACATTCAACTGTAGTTCATTGATTTATGATTGTCATCAAGTTTATACTTTTGACTCTGGTCTTTATGGAATTACGGATGATTTTTTCTTCATAGTATGAATATTTGAGTGTATATATATCAGAGCAATTCACTTTGTATAATACAACTAGTTATGTGTATGTGTATGTTTTTGTGTTGTAAATAATCGCGAATTGTAAATAATTGTATATAAGGTGTACAAAACGATAAGGTGTCCCTTTCATACATCAATACTTTAAAAAAAGACAAAAACAAACAAATAATAAAAGGGTTTGAGTGATATACCCGAACGAACCAGGAAGTCTCTTATGGTTTGTTCCCTCAAAAATAGAGGATTTGAGTAAGTGTGTGGCCGGCAATTTGTGTACTTAGAATTTATATTAATGGTCCACCTAGCCCCACGTCCCTGGACCTGACTCCCCCATTCTTCAAATTTTATACTATTAAAGCAGAGTTTTTGGTTACATAATTACCCATGAAGGCATTAAGATGGGTGAAAACAAAGTGTAAGAAATTGAGCAGTGGCCTATAACCTAAGTGACATTTATACAGAGTGTTTTAGGCTTTGCCAACTTTTATCAAAGGTTCATTCATCAGTTTGCCAAAATAGTATGACCCTTTACCAGATTACCCTGTAAAGGAGCAGTTTCTGACTGGTGCAGCTAAACAGATAAGGCATTTCAATTTTTGAAGAAACATTTTTCTAGTGCCCCAGTTTTTCAGCATTGAAATGTAGAGCATCTGTTTATTGCTAAAACTGATGCTTCCTGTCATACTAAGGGAGGTGTTTTGTTACAGAAAAGTTCATATAGTGGGCGTTCTGTGACTTATTTTTCTTAGCTGTTTTCTCCAGTAGAACTAAAGGATGCATTACTGACATAAACAGGTCCTATAAGGAGTGTATACATTATTGGTTAGGAGCTAAAAGAGTTTTGATATCTTAGGGTGAGGACATTTTCATGTGTAATGGAGTATCATCAGCATACATGTGATAATGTATGTTTTCAGTGATTCAGAATTTTAGTGAGAGGTTCCATGAACAAGTTGAAAAGCGTGAATGAGAGTGTGGATCCTTTGGGCCCTCCAATTGAGACCGGCGTAATGTCAGAAAGGGATTGATTGACTTTGATTCTTAGTGTTCTGTTATGAAAGAACGAGGTAAATCAGCTTCAAACGGGACCAAATAACCCCATCCTTTTCTCAAGAAGATCAATCATGTTGTCATGTTTGACTGTATCAAACGCCAAGGAGAGATAAAGTATAAGCAAACAAGGTTTGTTGTGGACAAGTAGTCTCAGGGCATCATCTACAATGTGCGTTAGAGCAGTTTCAGTGGTGTGACCTGATCTGAAGCCCGATTGGTATTGGTCAAGGGGCTCAAACTGCTCGGTGTGGGTACAGAGCTGTATGTGTAAGCAGTTCCCTAATAGTTTGGCTAGAGTCATGATGTTAGTAATTCGATGGAAATTATTGAGGTCTGACAAGTCTGCATTTGTTTTTTTGGGGATAGGGGTGACCTGTCCTATTTTTAGTCAGTCAAGAAACATGCACTGCGAGAGAGATTCATGGACAATCTCATACCAGAGCTGGAGAACGGAAGATCTACTGGCAGATGCATCAACGTAGCCTTCTGCTATTCCTAAATAGCGATTTTTAAGGAATCGCTATTTAGGAATAGCAAAAGCCTATGCTTGTAGGGATCGCTATTAAAATACCGATTCCTTAACATTCCTTAATTGCTACTCGCAAATTGCTACTCGCAATTAAGGAATGCTGCCCCAATCATTCCTATGGGCCTACAGGCCTATAGGAATGTATTGGAGATTGCATGAGCAATTAGCGAGTACCAGTAGGTACTCGCAAATTGCTCATGCAATTTCAAGGGTGCATGGGTGTCAAAATGACACCCTGTTGCACCCCTGAAATTGATCTATGCACATATGTTGCACGTGTGTGCAACATGAAGCTTTGAAAAATGCACAAAAGTGCTTTTATCAAAGTTTTAGCAAATTACCATGAAGTCCAACTTCATGGTAATTTGCTCCCACTATTAGCGAATTCGCTATTTTTTTTACTTTCATGCATTGCATTTAAGGAATCTCAATTTGGGATTCCTTAAATGCAGTCGCAATTTAAGGAATCTCAATTTAGAGATTCCTTAAATTGCGATTTTGGCATTTGGGATGATGCATCCCAAATGCAAAAATACCGGGAGCAAAGGTGCAGATTCTGAGAATCTGCCCATTTGCTCCCGGTATTTACTTTGATGCATCTGCCAGCTAAGCTCTTTGAAGAATTTGACGGGAAAGGATGATTGAAGTGGCTTGAAGGTTTTATTCATGTTATTGGTTTAAGTAACTCAGCATCATCTGGTAGTTTAAAGGTATTCATGTATCATTATTTATGTAGTATAATCAGTAGAGCCAGAATGAGGGAAACTCAACATAGGAAGCCAAAAGGAGGGACTGGTTTGGGCCTGACTATAAGAATTTGGGAGGCGAGTTTCAATTCTCATTCAATCTTGTTTTTTCTATGAAATGTGCTGAGAACTCATCACCACTTGGGAGTGAATAATTGTTCATTTACCAGGATTGGAGGCAAAGCCTAGTTCCAGCATAAGAAAAGCTGCCCCAGTCCGTCCACTCTATGCCCACACTGATCCTCGTGGACGAGCATTGTATTTGGAGTCCTGCTAAGTGACCTTTCCTAAGTGGCTACTGTGTCTCTGTTCGAGACTTTGCATCCATCTATAAATTGGAAGTCAGCAGATCTATGCGTGCATACTGAAGGGTGCAGAACTGTATTTGCATTGGCATCTGTGGCAGGTTTGTGGTGGTTGCTGAGCATGCCGAAAAAGACGGACAAGGTTGCATAGATGCGGGTAGCGTACCAACTCATGCACACATCGGGGGTCAATAGAATAAACAAGCAAAGGGAAACATGACATCCCATTTATCACCTATTCACAAGACCTAGGGCCCGACTTATTTTGTATTCTGCCAAACTGAAGGTTCGTCCATCTCGTTTTGGGACGGGCGGACCTTCAGTATGTTGATGGTGGAGACTACTTTGTCTCTACTGTCAACATACACCTCTGATGTCCTAACATAAGGGCCGTCGGAAGTTTGTACATCTGTCAACCCACTCTTTTTATATCTCACCTAGGCGGCGTTCATGCGCTGCTCTAGGAGATGACCTTTAGAAATCGGTCTGCTCCTTTTCAAGCACACTCATGCTTGTGGTGGCATCCACTTTGCGGGAGCGAGCAGTGGCGCGTGTGCTAATTGAAAACATATGGCCGTCGCGCCGCCGCTACTCGCTCACGCAAGGCGGATGACAGCACAAGCACGAGTGCTTCAAAACAGTTGCTGCTTGTGCCAGACACCCTCCACTCGGGCTCTGCTCTTCCCAAAATTGTCCGTGTACAGCTAAGAAATGTAGTGTCTTATTTGCACTTGACTAATGTGTCAGCTAACTATAACTTTAGAGTAACAAAATAAGCTAAAGATGCAGACAACCTTAAATTGCAAAAAGCACCAGTGGTACTCGTGAAAACATCCTGTGATTACTGCCTACTACCCACTCCTTCGGTCATTAGTATTCTAATTGCCACTGGTAACAGATCACACATTGTACCTGAGATCAGGACTCCCCCGCATGAGCCCCTTAACAAATAGTTGCTTCTCCCTCGCTCCACTCTCCATGTTTGAGCACACTTCCACAACGTTAAAAACATGGAAATGCGCATGCGCACATCGCGTCACTACTTGCTCGTTGCCACGCGATGCGTGCGCAGTAGGGGCAACAGAGCCCCAGCAACACGGAGCTCTGGAACAAAGCTAGATAACGGGGGTAACCACAAACTACCTCAAGGAGTTGCTGTATGGCGGACTCCGTTTTTGTTGGTGCCGGAGACGCTCTCCGTTATCGAGCGAATGCACCCCTCTATCTTTTAGAAGTCATACCCAGACTTCCGTGAATACCAAACGATACCAAACTAGCTATCTTTTCGTTTTAGTATGAACTAGACTTGTTAAAGGAAACACCCGTTGTTGCTGGTGGGCTGGGGAAGTTGCCTATTTTGCATTTGCAAACTTCAATCTAATGAGTGTTGAAAGTCTGATTTTTTTTATTGTGTACTTTATAAAAAGACATTCATCGACTATTAACATTTTTCAAGTAATGCCCATTTAATTGTATCACAATGTCCTTTTTTATCATGCACTTTAATCCCAGTATTGAAATATGAACAATCTGTCCCAGAGCAACTCTAGTCTAACCTGCATTGTGCCGTGTTTCCCAGTTCTGAGCCAATAACAAGGTCTCACAACGTAATTTATAGTGAACTGAACATGCACCAATATCTCATGTAAGAACCACTATCCTAATTTGCATCTTGCACTAGTGTATTGAGACATCTGCGGTACCCTGGAGCTCCTACAAAGCACCTTTATACTCACTTACATAATGAACTTGTATGTCAGTGCTGAGGCAACAATAGGGGCTCTGCAGTACAACTGTCCCGATTTAAGACTCAATCCTGGACTGCCTCGTGCACTACCATAAGGAAGGCCCGCCCACTGCATTAACAAGCATTGGCATAGCCAATAGGTCTCGCCTTTGTAACCTTATAAGTATTTAGTTATGCAGTACAATATCCTTGATGCAACAACATCAACTGTTGCATGGCTAAACACTTATAAGGTCCCAAAGGCGAGACCTATTGGCTATGCCAATGCTTGTTTTCAGAGTGGGCGAACAAATGGCTCATTTTCACTGTCCCTCAATGTCAGATACAACTGGCGGTGAGGGACAGTGCAGCTGTTCATTGACCACCACGCCATGAAAGAAAACTCCTATGGCGAGGGGGAATTTTTTTTTTTTTTTTGAAAAAGAAAAGCCTGCTTCTTATTTTTTATTGTTGAAAAATAAAAATAAAACTTCAAAGTTTGCAGTAAACAGCGCCATCATATTGATGGAGCAGTCTGTCAAACTTTCGAAGCATTTACAGGAACTGCTGTAATGGCGTTTCCTTTAAATGCAAAACAATTGGCCACCTCTATGTTTGGCTCGCGGGTACTCTCTTAGGGCAATGGAGAACTTTACTTCGTCCCCCTGAGGAAGTAAATACGTGTCCGCCAAACTGTAAATCAGGCCCCTAGCCTTGTCTTTGGTCATGGAACAGTAAACGACCTATATACACTCGTGGAAATCAGGACACCACTGAACTGAGTGACTGACTTTAACTCTCAGCTTCATTAGGAGCTAAAAGGTAAGATAAGGAGGCGCCTGGGCCCTGGGAGGACAGTCTCCTGCCCGACCTCACGAGAGAAGCATGATGGGAGGGGAGCTATCATCTGGAGCCAGTCCATGCTAGATATGGGGTAATAAAGGAGCTGGGTGTAACATAGTGTCATGAGACCTCATTCATGCCAGGTTTTGCAGTGGGGCTAATGATAAAGGCACGGTACCTGCGATCGGGCTAGTAAAACACACACAGTACCTAGAATGGGGATAGTGATTCGGGGCATTGTGAATCCGATGTGGCTAATGATTTGTGGGCTCGGTACCGGCTCACTAGGTTACAAGAACCGTAATTCTATGACATTCCAAAATATTGTAGGCGGGGCACCTAGACTTTTCAAGACAGAGTGTGATGAGGAAATGTAGTAAAAAATAAAAATCATCGGAGTTTTTTCTTTTGTTTTGATTGTGCCGTGTCCGGCCACCCCCTCATTGTGCTTTGGGGGTAAGGGGCAATTGGGAAGAGTTGTGCTTCGGGTTGTTCAGCTCTCAGATAGCAGGGTTGGGTTTACTTGAAGATTAATTGCTGCTCTCGAATATCAAAGGCAGAGGTAAAAGGAATCATCCCGCAGTAATGATAGCCTTGGCGGGTTTTGTCTTCCTCTGCAGGTGTCCCCGCCGAACAAAGGGCGCCCCTGACACCCCCAGCCCCATCCGTCACGGCCTGCGTCATTCAAGTCTCAGAGAGGGCAGGCCAGGGCAGGGCGCGCCTCAGCAACGGACAGTGCGCCAAAGCTAGGTTGTATGGGCTTTGCTTTCAAGAGTGACACCGGTGCAGTGGCACCGGGGCCCAAGGGTGCGGAGGTGGGGGGAGGGGGCGCAAGTGTACAAGCAGCAAATATGAGGTCCATTTCACACCATCATGTGGTATGAGCCCAGGTCTCCTGGGAGTTTGTGAATTCGTGGGAGTTGTTATGAATGGGCTTGATGTACGTGCATGCATCTTTAAAGTAAATCTACGGTGTTTTTCCGGTGCTTTTTCTGTGGAATGATTTTAATTGTGACGCACCCCCTCTTGCCTCGGTCCCTTGGCCTCAGGGTGGTGCTGTGAAGTGACGAGGAGGTATCTTTGTATAAAGACCTCTCTACAGCAAGTAACGTGGCGCAGACATACGCAGGCCTGCAGCCACTGATTAAAGCGTTAGAAAAGATCCTATAAGCCTCTCAGTAAGGCACGAGATTTTACACCTAGGTAAAAATAAAGAATGAATAAAGATCTGCTCCACCCACGCCAGACACCGGTCACTACAACACACATAAACCACGTATGCACGCAAAAGCACCGCACTCTTGACCATCCACCTCAAACAATCAAAAAGCAGACTTCAGGCTTTATTGGAATACTCCAGACCAGGGCGTGAAATGACCCAAACTCCGACAGCGCTTCAAGGTCAATAAAGCGCTGTATAAATCTCCGTAGCATTTGCGTTTGAGTGTGCGTTCTTTTCACTAATATACCGTCGAAAAGCTTACCAATAGGTGTCACCTGAAGCATGTTTTAATAGCAGGCGCTAGTCATGAGTGATGCCTGGGCCATACTTTCATCATAAGTTATACCAGTATCCATGGCAACGCAGGGGCGCAAACTTCTTGCGGCAGAAAGAGTTTCATTTAAGCTCTGTTACTTTTTTGATGTCTTGGTTGGTCTGGAAATGCAACCAACTACGACTAAAAGAAGCTTAAACTTATTCTTTTACAGAGACACTTCCTTGCTGGCCCTCGTTAACTGTCGTCTTTATTTAGATGAAACCCCTCCCTTCATCAATCTCTCCTTAATCCGCTTTCTTTTTTTCTCCATATTTCAGCCTAATACTTATTATTCCTTTGCTCACTTAGCAGATTTTATTGAATTCTCTTTTATCTCCCTTCCACTATCATGTCATTTTTTTCTTTCTTCATTCGCGCACTTCATGTTCTCACAGCTACTGTGTTCCCTTGATTTTTGATCTGCATTACTCCATTTTATCTCACCCATTTGGTTAATAATTCTGTATTCTCAGACATCCTATGTTAATATAGTTGCACCCCTTTCCCCCGCGACTTTTCCATGCCATTGTGAAGCTCTCTAAAACCCTTGGACCATATATGCGTTATATAAAACTGCATAAAGAAAAACATAGAAATCCGTGTACTACTACAATGTGGATGGTTTTGGCGCAAGAAGTAGAACCCTCTTCCAGCCGGGTGCTGCAGAAGAAACGTGAAATGGTGCGCATTATTAAATATGCGAAAATGAATGTCAGTGGCTTGTGGTGGAGTTAAAGATCTCGAAAGAAAAGGGTGCAGGGATGGTCTATTTTGTGAAAGATCGACCTTCCGCTCTGCTCATCAGTTTTATTTGCCGGGTGCAGTGGGCTATAACTCTGCATTTTAACCTAGCCCTGGGGTATCGGAAATGAATAGAAAAGCCGATGTCACGCAGGGAGCCTTGTCCGGTGCACCTGGAGCGCTGGGGGTTGCTCCTGGGGCTTCTCGCCGATGTGGCTGCCCTGCCTTGTTTACCTCGGCCATACAAGGTGCGCACCACCCAGCGGGGCACTTCCAGGCGCTCCTCGCCAGATGTGGCTGCCGGCCCTTGTTTACCTCGGCCATACATGGTGCGTATCACCCGGCGGGGCACTTCCAGGCGCTTCTCGCCAGATGTGGCTGCGGGGCTTTGTTTACCTCGGCCATACAAGGTGCACACCACCCAGCGGGGCACTTCCAGGCGCTTCTCGCCAGAAGTGGCTGCGGGGCTTTGTTTACCTCGGCCATACAAGGTGCACACCACCCAGCGGGGCACTTCCAGGCGCTCCTCGCCAGATGTGGCTGCCGGCCCTTGTTTACCTCGGCCATACAAGGTGCGTATCACCTAGCGGGGCACTTCCAGGCGCTTCTCGCCAGATGTGGCTGCGGGGCCTTGTTTACCTCGGCCATACGGTTATATGTTGTTACCACGAATTCCGTTGCAACGCATGCCTTTTCCACGCATGCGTTACCACGGAATTCGTTTTCCCCTCATCTTCTTTGCCACGTCGTTCTTACGTCATAAAGAGGAAACGGAAGTTTATTCCGCTTCCTCTCTTATGACACTGTTTTTTTCGGCACGGCGGGATCGTTTTTTTATGGGGGGGGAGACCCCCCCCAACCCCCCTTTTTAATCCTTCGGTTTTTTTTTTCGTGGCAAATACGATCGTTGAAGGCATACGCGTTGGAAAGACGTTTACGTGGTAAGTGCCTCGTTGTAAACGTTACGCGTAGTACTGCCTTCGTTGTTAATGATGTTTCCCGGCCATACAAGGTGCGCACCACCCAGCGGGGCACTTCCAGGCGCTCCTCGCCAGATGTGGTTGCCGGCCCTTGTTTACCTCGGCCATACAAGGTGCGTATCACCTAGCGGGGCACTTCCAGGCGCTTCTCGCCAGATGTGGCTGCCGGCCCTTGTTTACCTCGGCCATACAAGGTGCGTACCACCCAGCGGGGCACTTCCAGGAGCTCCTCGCCAGATGTGGCTGCGGGCCTTGTTTACATGGTGGGCACCACCCAGCGGGGCGCTTCCAGGCGCTCCTCGCCAGATGTGGCTGCGGGGCCTTGTTTACCTCGGCCATACAAGGTGCGCACCACCCATCGGGGCACTTCCAGGCGCTCCTCGCCAGATGTGGCTGCCGGCCCTTGTTTACCTCGGCCATACAAGGTGCGTACCACACAGCGGGGCACTTCCAGGAGCTTCTCACCAGATGTGGCTGCGGGGCCTTGTTTACCTCGGCCATACAAGGTGCGCACCACCCATCGGGGCACTTCCAGGCGCTCCTCGCCAGATGTGGCTACCGGCCCTTGTTTACCTCGGCCATACAAGGTGCGTACCACCCAGCGGGGCACTTCCAGGAGCTTCTCACCAGATGTGGCTGCGGGGCCTTGTTTACCTCGGCCATACAAGGTGCGCACCACCCATCGGGGCACTTCCAGGCGCTCCTCGCCAGATGTGGCTGCGGGGCCTTGTTTACCTCGGCCATACAAGGTGCGCACCACCCAGCGGGGCGCTTCCAGGCGCTCCTCGCCAGATGTGGCTGCCGGCCCTTGTTTACCTCGGCCATACAAGGTGCGTACCACCCAGCGGGGCACTTCCAGGAGCTTCTCTACAGATGTGGCTGCGGGGCCTTGTTTACCTCGGCCATACAAGGTGCACACCACCCAGTGGGGCACTTCCAGGCGCCCCTCGCCAGATGTGGCTGCGGGCCTTGTTTACGTCAGCCATACAAGGTGCGCACCACCCAGCGGGGAACTTCCAGGCGCTCCTCGCCAGCTGTGGCTGCCGGGCCTTGTTTACCTCAGCCGTGCAAGGTGTGCACCACCCAGGGGGGCACTCCTTGGGGATTCTCGCCAGATGTGGCTGCGGGCAGTGGTCGAAGTGGGGAAAAAAAAGTAGGGGAACTGTGGGTGGGAATAACCCAAGGATTGGGTCAGTGGGCGGACTCAGAGGTGTGGCCAGAAAGAGCAAATCATTCTAATATTTAGTGTTTGTTTGGCATTTCACTACCCAGTTACAGCTTAGTACCCTATAATATGAGTTGTTAACATTCAGAAAGTGGGATATGTTTCCAATCACAAAATGCCCCAAATACGCTAAGATGTGGAATCACAAGCCATTTGTCTCCGAGTCATGGAGTTTCTGTCTTTAGCACTCCTCCCTTTTTCTACAAGAGCAGTTCAAATATGAATGGCAAAATACCCTAGTTTGCAAATGTTTACTATATAATTATGGCTATGCAATATGTGCCACATAATGCATCCTCTGCTGCATAATTTGACGATTTTAACCAATAATTTGTTTGTAGCTCAAACGGATCAAAAGTTACTAAAAGATGTGACTTGTGTTACTGCGAAGTGGACGGCCCTTTGCAAAGGCTGACTGGTCACCTTTCTCACTACTGCATTTGTATGTTACACTAGTACTAATAAGGCAAAATCCTTGCAGAAACTGTTAGCATGTGTAGAAATGTCAAAATAATAAAGTATCAGAAAATATGCTGCATTACGCTGCAGCCTTTCTTTTGCTGCATAATTTAGTCAACACTGGCAACATTTTGCCCCCATTACTGTATAATTCCAGTGCCACAAAGCAGGCAGCACATGCTAAAAATGCGTGTGCATGAAGCATAGAGACCATGAAGTTTGTGAACTTAGTTTGGTGTGCGTGCAAATCCTGCATTGCCGATCCCTGGTGAGTTGCACTACTACTACTGCTGAAACAAAACCAATAGAGGTACCAATGGATGAGGCGGACTGGTCTCAAGGGCAGGGCTAATTTTAGCACTGGTGGCACCCTGTGGACATTCTTTTTTGGCACCCCTCTTCCCCATGACCTCCTCCTTGGATTCTCACACTACCATCTGGCCAAAGTGCCCCTTATCTCTACATAGACCCTCTCTCACATACATGTAATTGCCCATAATCCTGTGAGTTTGCAATCCTGTAGATGACTCCTTGTGAAAATAAAAAAAATTCAAGTCTTTATCCTTAAACAAGTTTTATATGGGAATTTCAGACATGTATTTGATGACTTCTCAGACTAACAGGCAACACGAATTCCAAATTCCGAACATCTGCAGGGCTACAGCAACTATGGTCACAATTGCCTTATCAATGATGCTATGGACCACAAGGAACTTCAGGCGTTTACAGTGGTGGCCGCCGTTTGAAGTCTTGGGAGAGTCCTGTGACTCCTTAGAGATAAGATGTTCTATTTGTTTCCTGGGCTGATTTTGGAACTGCTTCACTTTTCCTGACCTTAGTGTTCTTGAAAGAGTAGAGCCTCCTAATAAAACCTGCCTTGTATTCAATCAGCTGTTTAGTGTGCTACATGATCCTGAGATGTGAGGCTTGTCTTCAAGTGGTGCCCAATCACCGAAGAACCCCTCCACCCCCCCAATCTTATTCCGATCCTGAAAGCATGCATGTTTGGGAGACCATACAAGGTGCGCACCACCCAGCGGTTCACTCCCTGGGGATTCTCGCCAGATGTGGCTGCGGGCCTTGTTTACCTCAGCCATACAAGGTGCGTACCACCCAGCGGGGCACTTCCTGGCTCTTCTCGCCAGATGTGAATGCCGGGCCTCGTTTACCTCAGCCGTGCAAGGTGCGCACCACCCAGGGGGGCACTCCCTAGGGATTCTCGCCAGATGTAGCTGCGGGCAGGGGCAGCCTTAGGCATGCACAAGCTGTGCACCTGCACATGGCAGCCAAACCCCAGGGGCCGCCACGCCAATACTGTAGTCTTGTGCTGACTCTGCCTAAGTGTGAGACATTATGACATCGCACGTTCATGCGTCCTCGCGTACACAACAATTATATTTCGGCTCCTCATCTGGCACCTGTATTTTCTAAATCCTGAGCTATGGCCAGCATTGTAAGGTAAGCGAGCTTGCTGCTCGATACCCCTCTTCTTCATTTGTCCTACGCTGCGCCAGACAAGGCACACACCCATAGCTGAACCGGCTTTATACCGATTCTTTTTGCTGCACGATACCCTGCGTGTCCCGTCAGAGGATTAGACGATGGCCTACCGCCCCCACCTCCCTCATTTATCAGGAGGCGTTCGCCACCCCGCCTTTAAATAATACAGCAACAACATGTGCCCATTTTTGTAAACCTTTGCCGGGCGGGGAACTTTCTCTAACTCAGGAGGCCCCTTCCCCGCATACAATGACCATGTTTGACTGTGTAACCATTGTCAGCATTTATGAAACGCGAGCACGACCCGTGTTTGGTTTAAATCATGTCGCCCCTACCTAGCCATTTTAACCCTTGCCAGTAGCAGTAATAATTGTGAGTAGGCACATGTATTTAGGCCACACTCAGCCTTTCACGTTGAGCCCCGACGATATTAATGTTTCTGGGCAAAGAGGCCACCGATTCTTCCTTTGTGGGGGGCTGTGGGTCCGGGGCCCCTGTCATGGCCCTGGCACTGCAGCCGTCTGTGCCAATCCCTCACGTCGTGTGTCACAATACCCTCCTCCTCCTAAATTTTATCGTTCTGAGACGAATTCGGAAGGGTAGGAGCAGCCGCAGGTACTGGTCATCTAATGCCTTTTCTGGACGTTTTATTAAAACACCTTCCTGAGCTCCGGGGGGCTCCGCCCCACCCGGACCAACTCTTCTGGGCCCCCTACCTACGCTCCCTGCCCAGGGCCGCCATGAGCCTAGAGCCACCCCTGCTGCAGGCCTTGTTTACCTCAACAATACAAGGTGTGCACCACCCAGCGGGGCACTTCCAGGCGCTTCTCGCCGATTTCAATGCCGGGCTTTGTTTACCTCAACCGTGCAAGGTGCGCACCACCCAGCGGGCACTTTCTTGGGCTTCTCGCCAGATGTGGCTGCGTGCCTTGTTTACCTCAGCCATACCAGGTGCGCACCCCCCAGCGGGGCGCTTCCTCCCTAGACCAACTTTTCAGCCACAGCTCGCAAATCCATTTGTGGCAGATATACAAGTAAAAAGATCTACCAACAGAAACCTGCATCACTGGCGAACGATGGCCCACTTCATAGTGAGTAGCAGCGTCTGCCTGTGTATAAGGCAACCAGGCGGTGACGATAAGCTGGTCTGACAAGTCAGTGCGTGGGCGGATTTTTGGTTGATTATAGCAGCGTTTCCCAAACTGTGGTCCGCGGACCCCCAGGGGTCCTTGAGACATTCCCAGGGGGGTCCACAGGACTCAAGTGCCTGTCGTAGTGAAAAATGAAACGCCCATGCGTCCTCACAGCACACCAGAGCTGTGAATGTTGGCGCAGGGGCGGCGAGACCACAACAATACAATTGGAAGGCGGGGGCAGAGATTGGGCAGTGGGCAGTCAGGGGGCGGGGGCACAGCGATTGGGAAAGCGAGCGGAACAGAAGGCAAAAGGGGCACAAAAACAAGGAATAAACGAGTGGAACAGAAGGGCACAAAAAACGAGGGGAAAACGAATTAGAACAGAGGGCAGAAAGGCACCCAAAACGAGTGGAACAGAGGGCAGGAGGGCACAAAAAAACGAGGGAAAAACAAGTAGAACAGGGGGCAGAAAGGCACAAAATTGAGGGGAAAACGAGTGGCACAGAGGGCAGAAAGGCACAAAAAACGAGTGGACCAGAGGGCAGAAAGGCACAAAAAACGAGTGGAACGGAGGGCAAAAGGGCACAAAAACGAGGGGAAAACGAGTGGAACAGAGGGCAGAAAGGAACAAAAAACGAGTGGAACGGAGGGCAAAAGGGCACAAAAAACGAGGGGAAAACGAGTGGAACAGAGGGCAGAAAGGCACAAAAAACGAGGGAAAAACGAGTGGCACAGATGGCAGAAAGGCCCAAAAAAACCAAGGGAAAAACGAGTGGAACAGAGGCAGAAGGGCACAAAAACGAGGGGAAAACGAAGTGGAACAGAGGGCAGAAAGGCACAAAAAACGAGTGGAACAGAGGGCAGAAGGGCACAAAAAATGAGGGGAAAACGAAGTGGAACAGAGGGCAGAAAGACACAAAAAAACGAGGGAAAAACTAGTGGAACAGAGGGCAGAAAGGCACAAAAAACGAGGGACAAACGAGTGGCACAGAGGGCAGAAAGGCACAAAAAACGAGGGAAAAACAAGTGGAACAGAGGGCAGAAAGGCACAAAAAACGAGTGGAACAGAGGTCAGAAAGGCACAAAAAACGAGTGGAACAGAGGGCAGAAGGCCACAAAAAACGAGGGAAAATCGAGTGGAACAGAGGGCAGAAAGGCACAAAAAAACGAGGGGAAAACAAAGTGCAACAGAGGGCAGAAAGACAAAAAATGAGAAGAACAGGGCAGAAGGTCACAAAAACGAGGGAAAAACGAGTGGAATAGAGGGCAGAAAGGCACAAAAAACGAATGGAACAGAGGGCAGAAAGGCACAAAAAACGAGTGGAACAGAGAGCAGAAGGGTACAAAAAACGAGGGGGAAACAAAGTGGAACAGAGGGCAGCAAGGCACAAAAAAACGAGTGGAACAGAGAGCAGAAGGGCACAAAAAACGAGGGGAAAACGAGTGGATCAGAGGGCAGAAAGGCACAAAAAAACAAGTGGAACAGAGGGCAGAAAAAATTAGGGGAAAACGAATTAGAACAGAGGGCAGAAAGGCACAAAAAACAAGTGGAACAGAGGGCAGAAGGGCACAGAAAACGAGGGTAAACAAGTGGAACAGAGGGCAGAAAGGCACAAAAAAATAGGGGAAAACGAGTGGACCAGAGGGCAGAAAGGCACAAAAAACTAGTGGAACAGAGGGAAGAAAAGAACAAAAAACGAGTGGAAGGGAGGACAGAAGGGCACAAAAAACGAGGGGAAAATGAGTGGAACAGAGGGCAGAAAGGCACAAAAAACAAGGGAAAAACGAGTGGCACAGATGGCAGAAAGGCACAAAAACGAGGGAAAAAATGAGTGGAACAGAGGGCAGAAGGGCACAAAAAACGAGGGAAAAACGAGTGGAACAGAGGGCAGAAAGGCCCAAAAAACGAGTGGAACAGAGGGCAGAAGGGCACAAAAACAAGGAGAAAACAAAGTGGAACAGAGGGCAGAAAGACACAAAAAAAAAGTGGAACAGAGGGCAGAAGGGCACAAAAAACGAGGGGAAAACAAGTGGAACAGAGGGCAGAAAGGCACAAAAAACAAGTGGAACAGAGGGCAGAAGGGCACAAAAAACAAGGGGAAAACAAAGTGGAACAGAGGGCAGAAAGACACAAAAAACAAGTGGAACAGAGGGCAGAAGGGCACAAAAACGAGACAAAAACTAGTGAAACAGAGGGCAGAAAGGCACAAAAAACGAGGGACAAACGAGTGGCACAGAGGGTAGAAAGGCACAAAAAACGAGGGAAAAACGAGTGGAACAGAGGTCAGAAAGGCACAAAAAACGAGTGGAACAGAGGGCAGAAGGGCACAAAAAACGAGGGAAAATCGAGTGGAACAGAGGGGCAGAAAGGCACAAAAAACGAGGGAAAAATGAGTGGAAAAGAGAGCACAAAGGCATAAAAAACGAGTGGAACAGAGGGCAGAAAGGCACAAAAAATGAGGGAAAAACGAGTAGAACAGAAGGCAACTTGGCAGGCAGGTAAAAATAGATGCAGCCAGGATCAGCAGTAGGATTTTCATGCTGCTGTCTGATTGCTCACTTTCCGCAAATCCTTGGGTACCACTAAATAATACACTGCTGTATGCATACATGTCCATGCCAATAGACCAAATTCAGGCTGTCTCCCTCTTGAAATTGCCTCTGCTTCATTAGGCGTTTTAAAAAAGAAATTTAAATTGTACAAATTGCTTGGTGGTCCCCAGCTTCCAGGGGTCAAAAGTTTGAGAACCACTGGTTTATAGGCTTGTTTATGCTTAGCCGGGCAGTTTTATTGTTGATTTACTCGATATTAAAACAAACAGTATCTGCAAAAAGCTCAAATCTATGAAATATTCCACACTTTGCAAAATACCTGTACTGCACGGCTCTACAAGTTTAAAACTGCCCTGATTTCCAGATGCGGAAGGACCCTTTTTTTAGATATCAAATTCACTAATGGGGGCCACTTTAATTTTGGTGCCTGAGACCGATTTCTGGCCCAGTTCGACTACGGTGAGCAGCCACAGGCTGGATATCGAAAGAGAATGAGACGCTTGTAAAACAGATTTTGTAGGAGGTGCAGTGTCAAACATGGAGATTTATGCGGGAGGCGTCCGATTAAAAAAAAACACAGTGGTTATGGTTTATCGCCTTTCTTCATTTCACTATGAGCTGGATGTTGACATTTAATTCCTATGATTTTTTTATTTAAGTCCCTTAGATATGTTCACAGACGTTGGCACAGATGCAGCCTAGTCGTAGATGTAACTCATTTCATCATCCATTGTGGTAACTATGAAGAAACACTAGGGCACTGTTGTGGAGATTTTAATAATATTAATATGGCCTTTCCAATATTAAGTGATAATACACGCGTAAATCGCGGCTTTCTGAATACCTTGAGGCTGCAGAATAATAATTAGCATCTCAGTCAGCATTTGCCCCTGTTGAGACACCCAAAGCAGACAACACTTATGTCATAGGGCACTCAGAGGTGTGAGTGCAGATCTGCGACACATAACACACCCACAACGCAAAGATATACACAAGGGCTTGAAACTATCTTGGACCTTAAAGCTTTTATACTTTATATCACTTATACACCACAAGATGAGATGCTTTCGGCCTTAGTAGAACGTGAACTATACACTATTCTACAAATCTTTTTTAATGTTACATAATTAATTATTGTATAGTACAGCCTGGATATGCTACCGCAGCAAGGTCCCACTGTACAAATGCCGTACTTGGCAGGGAATATGCCAAGTCACTCATTTTCGTAGCTGGTCAAAGGGGATTCTGGAGGCTATGTTTCATCTGTAGTTGTGGCTAGTGACACTTTCTGACCTATGTCCCTCAAAACGGGGGCTAATTTTTCCTTCGGAATGAGGATGTTATATTTTGGAGGCTGTCCAATCTTTGGATACTAAAAGGATCAAAAGGGGAATGGTACACATCTGGCTTTACGGTATTCATTTGTCTTTTAAATCCTAGAGCATACGGCATAACCAGATAAGCTCGTTGGCATGCATGTTCTTTCTTGGTGAGAGTTCCAGTGGTCGGTGTGAGTAGATGTCCTGCATCTTTCTTTAGAGGGAATAAGAACATTAACATACAAATTGTAAATAATGTAGCCATTACATGCTTAGTTCAGGTCTGCTTTACAGATTCATATTTACAGAGTCAGAGATAGCGACTCTAGTTATGGATAGGCCTGGGCGGAGTTCCGCGTAGTGACAAAAAAAAGAAGCTAAGCTATGTGGTTTACGCGAGCGGCGTGAGTTACATCACGCTGTCGCACAGATTTTTTGTGCCGGGTGTATGTCCCGCACTGTAAAATCAGCGTAAACGGCATCACGCGCACCGCAAGAGCGCGCTGCGTCTTTCTGCCACTCGAGTAGAAGTTCTACTCGAGCGTCAGCTTCCTCAATGCGATTGAAGTTTTCTGAACGCGAGCGGTAGTGACCAACCGCGACCGCCCACGTTGAGTAATCTTGCTGGGAAGCGGACTCCCGTTGGATTTCCTTGCGCGCCAATTTACCGTTGGTGAGCGGTAGCGAGGAAAAAAATCCCCTACGCGGACCGGAGTTTTTCAGAACTCCATGAGCACGAGGAGCGCGAAGTGAGAAATCTCTGCAGACTCCGCGAACGGAGCGGAGTTCACCACCCTGGCCTAGTTATATATGAGCAGGTTAGTCCAGTGGTTCTTAACCATTTGACTTCTGTGGACCCCCAACTTAATCACTACTGGAATACGGGTATCCTTCACTGAATCATTATTGGAGCCTGGAGTCCCTGGACTAATCAACTTCGATAATTTGAAACACAAAATAATAAACAACATTACACAAATACAGAGGCAAGCGATGACCGAACATATATACGAACTATGAAATAAAATTTATATAACAAAATCAAAACTTTAATGGGAGGCTGGAATTTTTTTCATACTATATTTTGTTTGATCTTCTAGAACTGATCCCACTAATCAATCTTAGGACTCTAAATTAATTTTTAGCTTCCAATTCCAAATTCCTAGCATTTACAGCATGGTTTAAAATTTTACATTTTGCAACTTTATTTACATACACTTTATTAAATTGTTAATATTATTTAATTCTTTAAGTGGTCGCATACCCCCTGACTAGGCGTCGTGGATCCTCATGGGTCCCTGGACCGCAGGTTAAGAACCGCTGAGTTAGTCTATAGCACATTAAAATTTTGGGTAGCGAATAACCCTAGTGCAATTTTACAGATCAACACAGATTTTGACATGTGCATGGTCTGTTTCGCTAAGCCACCTACACCACTATCTACGGTCATATGATGTCTCTCAACATCCATGAAGAAGGTCAAGTAAGAAGGGAGGAGCAAGATGAATGCACCCCCTTCCTAAAGGTTACTGAATTCTTTGAAAATGCCCTTCATTCTTCTAAGAAGTTTGAAAACTGTCCATAAACAAAAGACATCCTTTTTTCCTAAATAAAGTTAGGGTGAGACGACAAGAGTGCTGCTCTATAACCCTTGCCCAAACTCTAGACCAGTATCAGTATGCACTGTTCACAGGGTTAAACCATGTCCCCAAGAGCAGTTGGTACTTCTTGTTTGCAGCAATGTAAAACACTTTTGGATAGCTAGAATTTAGGACTTTTAATGACAAATTTGCAGAAAACCTTCCAGACTCGAAATATGTCCACTTAAGTTTGATAGTGGAAAATTATGTGCAGAGTTCTAAAGGAGGGAGTACGTTTTAGGGGCAGTCCTTAAAGTAGGATTCCTCATTAACATCATCACAGGAAATTAATGTTAAGTGAGAACGCAGCAGTCGGGACAGAGGATTATGCACAGTCAGTAGGAGGGAAGTTGAAATAATGACTGGGTGGGTGCAAGGGGGTCTGCCGGTTGTGGTAGGAGGCCAACCTCCTTGAGCCTCTATCTACCTGCTGGCTTATGTCAGAAGCGATGCCCAGTTTACATTGAGGTAGTTGGGCATAAGACCATGCTTTGTGCCCAGTAGCCACAAGCAGCGAGGTATTGAACTTTAGCTTAACACTGTCCACCATCACATTGGAAAGAGTGCATGCAACTATTTCGATCTCCAGAGCAAAGCTTGTACTTTGTTACCGATTGTGATGCTTAAAGTTTGGGGGTGCCGCAGCTCTTACAGAAGTTGACAGCTCTCCAAGAGGCTGAGCTACCTTTTGGGTGAATGTCAGTTTTCAAGCGACTTTAATCTTTTTTGTAACATAAAAATGACTGACCTCATAAGCTGTGATTCTCTTTTACTGACGGCCGAATTCATATTTTTTTTACCTTGACCTTCAATTGGCGGCCATCACTGCAGGACAAAAGCATGAGGGGCACTTGGTTTTCTCCTTGATCACTGGGCGATACTCATCAGAGCCCACTTGTACATTGAGTAATTCGTCAAACTACAGTGAAATACCACTGTTCTTGGCCAGTCACTTTGCAACTGAAAGATGTTAAGTACTATGTGAAAATTTTGATGGTTGGTGCATGGCCGATATTTTTGCAACTCGTCCATATTACCTAGAGGCATGGAAGTCTTTAACAAAGTCAATTCGATTCTGCACAGCTTTAGCTTCTCCCACCTCTAAAATGTAAATTAAACCTAAAGTCCAAACATCATTTGTTCTAACACCGTGAGAAAGGAAAGCAAGAAGTTTTTCTATGAATGACTTTATTTCGACGATATAACTGATCCCTGATTCTGGCTGTACGTTCGATTAATACGCTTAGATGATTTTCTGCATACAGAAGCAAATATAGTTTTGTATACTGATGAAAAGTCAAAAGAAAGAGAATGATTCTTCACCATCATATTATGGCAAACCAGACAATAAGACTGAGATATTCGGTAGAAAATCGAATTTGCCAATGTAAGGAGATTTAAGAGCCGTTGAGATGGTTTATAGTGAAGATTGAACACCTACTTCTGTAGTCAGTCATTATCCACAAGAGTTTAACATCAACACAACAAATTAAAGATTGCCAAGCAGCCTATTTGAAATTCATGAAAGATTTTTGGGGATTAATAACTCAAAATGAACCATAGTAAGATCGGGCTAGTTTAAATGCGTGTTACTGGGTGGATCAAAGCCAGTTATGGAATGCAAAGGACGGAAAGGGATGCATCTGCTAAGATTATTGGAAGTTATTCTATAACTTCGAGTGCAAGGTATCTCTATTATTTAATAGCCACTGTGCTATATTGGTAAAAATGGGTGTATTAATAACTGATCTTGGAATAAAATAAGAGCCACTGAGCGCTCCATCGTTAAAAAATTGCACATTTCATCCTAATCATTTCAGCTGTCAAGTAAGGGGCTCTGTCATGAAGGTGGTGCAGGCTTGGCACTCTGGACTGAAAGAAGAAGGAAATTAATGCACAGACAGTATATACGGAAGCAATCTATTAATTACAATTTTGATTATTTTAGCCAAACATATAACTACGTTAGTACCCCAACAAATGTTAACACAAATATTTACAGATATATATATATTGATATGTACAGGACACTAAGATGACCACCCTAGGCCAAGAAAGTACTGTGGATGAGAGATCATGGTAACCTGATCATAATTGTGAGGACTGTAGACTAAAGACCTACGATTAATAGGGCAAAGAGATCTTTTCTAGAATTCTGAAGCTTAGCTTTTTGAAGTTTTAGTCCGTATCAATTGTGGGGGTTTATAAAGCATCACTACACAGGATATAGGACTACTCAAGCTACTCAGGTTTTGTATGGGAAATAATCTTCCTTGCCCTGTAGGCCATTATCACCATTGATAAATCTAAAACCTTCGATTCCCTGTACTGAGAATTTATTTCAGCATTTGTAGCGTTGGTTGGTTTTAATGATCAGTTTACAGGAAAGGTTAAGGTGCTTTTCCAATTAAACCAGAATGGAGGACAAAACTAATAGAGCTCTCTCTCACTTTTTCTCTCAGGAAAGCAGTATCGAGCTGGCACATCTATGTGCACTTCTTATGAAGCATGCAACATCTTTGTTGCCAACAATTTATTGTTTTTTTTTTTAATGAGCCAAGAAAGGATTGACCTAATTGAAGCAGATGATCTGAGATTGAGACGAGCTGTCAGATTTAGAGAAATTAGGCTAAAACTTAATATGTACCACTGTGCCTAAAGAAGCTAAACTATTTGAGTTACTGAAACTGCTGAAATGGATTATTTGCAGGTAGTGCTGACATCAAAGCACCAGGATCTATTATTTTAAACATGATTTATTTACATTTATTCAGACACAGGGATCTACTAAAGTCAAAGTTCATCACCTCTTGAAGTGTGTTCATTGAGGTTGAAGGTATGGGACTTTGATAATTTTTCTTTGATGGAAAAGCTGCAGTGTTGCACATAATAAAAAGACTATACTGTCAATGCGACTTTATAGAGTTTTTGATTTTGATGTAAACCTGCTGCATTCAACAGCACGCATTCAAACAATCAAATAGCAATATATCTAGATTGTTGTGGGCGTGGTTCCAGCCCGGAATATCATTAGAATCCTTCTTGCTTCGAATTCCCAGATTTTGAAAGGCCTGGATCCTTAAGGCCATCAGGATTAAAAACACAGTTATGTCAAAATTAACACCTAAGAAAATCTGCTACTGCCCAAAACACTGATTGCATCTAATTGCATTAAATATGTCTTTGCTTTATGAGGGCATAAGGTATTACAGTCTAACCAACCTCTGAAGCTGGATGAAATTTCCACACAATTTTAGAAATGTTTCACTTGTACGTTTTACTTTTACCTTTACCAACAATTCATGAACTTTTCTGCTATAGCAAAGCCTTCCAAAGAAGATGTCACTGGACTCTGCCGCCTCCTGCCCTTCCTAGTTATAGTATTTTGGCTGTGACGATTGAAGGGGCAGGGAATGCATGTAGGAGGGGAGATCCCACTGTATTCCCGCTCTACCTTGAAAATCTGTCTCTTACAACCTGAACTCGTTCTTTAAGGGAAAACAGTTGACTTTAAAGCAAATACGGTTGTAAACTGAACTACTTTTTTGGTTAAGATTTAGGGATGATAATATTTCAAAATTAAATATTCTATTTTCAAGCTGCACCCATTCTCCTGGTTAGGGATTATGTGGAGCGAAAGGGAGCGGTTTAGTCTTCTCAGAGTCCCATTAATGATCCCGGCCTTTCATTTATCTCTTCAGGCTTGAGGTGACTACACTGGCACAAAGTAGTTTAGTGAAACGTTCAGCTTTGGCCAGCCTTCTTGGTGACCTTTTTGAAGTCTAAAAGCAGGAGTTATGCGTGGAGACGCTCCTGCTGATGTCTAATTACCGCCTGGAGTGGAGCACTACTACTACAGCACCACAAACATTGACAAACAGGTTAGACAAGTGGAGTGTGCATTTTTGGAATGTTTCTGTTCATTTTGTGGAGAGGCTCCTGATTTAGGCCAGTGTCGAATGCAGGATTATGCACCCGTCTTTACACTATACATTGACTGCACCACAGAGGAATGAGGCATGCCAGCACACCTCTAACTCAGTGCCCATGAAAGATACTCACTTGAGAGTCCTCTGTTGATAAATGACACCCTAATACCAGTCCATTGCCAACCCCAACAAGACTTTTCCACGGCCCCTTCTATACTGTGACAGCCTTGCTGCGCCCTAATGGTCTTGCTCCAGCCACCACTTAAAGGAAACTACCTTCCTGGGCTGCTCACTTATTTCATCCCTTTGACCATTTGGGTTACAATAGGCCACCCTTTGATTTCCTTACTCACTTGGAACTGCAGCTCCATTCCACCTGCCCTCACATTATGATAAGACAGCCAGGGCCCATGCTTGTTCACACCACCTGCTTGTGTCATAATCTTAAAATGCTGGTCCAGGTAAACTGCGCATACCACACCATCAGTGAGACAACAACAAAAAAACGGTGAGCAGCTACAACTAAGTGGATTAGTCAAGTGTGCACTATTCCACAGATAGCTTAGGGTGTGACAGGGCTTTAAGTGGGCCGGGGCTCACCAGTGCTGAGCAGCACCAGTTTTTTAAAGGAGGCCTCGAAACGTGTCTATATCAGGCTCTGTTTTGTGCCCTGGCACAGGCGGTCCGTTTTTTCCCAGAAGGAAATGACAGCAGGCATATCGATGTGCGCGTGCTCACACTGCTCCCTTGTCACTAGTGGAGAAGTGACGGCATGACGTCATGCCAGGTGAGCATTGTAGGGGAAGGGGAATCCTTTAAAGAGTCATTTTCTCTCTGGATTCCCCTTCTCCTTTTTAAACTCAGGAGCGGCAACATTGTTGTGCTGTCACCAGGGCTTTAAGTCAAAGCTTTTTCAATATTATATACAAGCCATAGTTGCTGCTTATTTATCTTATGCAAGTAACAAACCACTGGCAAAGCCAATAGTCCTGACTTGCTGTAGGTATGATGTTACTTGTTGTATCATATATCTGGATGCAATGACAGAAACAACAAAATACAAGTCTGGGGGCACACTATGCTGAGCACAAATTTTTAGCTTACGTGTTATTAAGTCACGCCCTTAATTACATTGACCACGCGCCTTTGAGATACCCTCCAGTTTTTTCATCCCACTTAAAAGCCCTGGGGTGTGGGATGCCTGTGAAGTAGAGGCGGCCTTGTGAGCTTCTCCAAAATATATCCAGAAAGAGCAACCATCAAAAATGTGAGAGACTGAAAAACGCCATAATCAGCACATTACCGCAGAGACCCTCAAAATGAAGGTGTGCTCCAGAATTAAAATAGGTGCCATCAAAACAGTTGTTACTTTAGTCATCATTGATCCCCAGACTCAGCAAAAGAGATTATGAGCTGAACTCAGCCTGTCCAACTACCTGTCTCCGCAGGCTCGTAAACAGGTTGTCGTCGCCTTAGTGGCCTCGCGGCTTGATTATTGTATGCTATTCACGCAGGAGCGAATAAAGGTCTCTTGCAGCGCCTCCAGACAGTACAGAACGCGGCGGCCACATTTGTGCTGGACTCTCCTAGACTATCTTCCGCCACGGTGGCCAGGAAAACCCTACACTGGCTCCCTATTGAGTCTAGGATTGCCTTTAAGACTCTCTGCCTGACCTACGGGGCGCTCACTGGAAAGGGGGCTGAGGGCGTGAGGAAATTGCTGCATCCTTACGCTCCGGAGAGAATTCTCCGATCCTCAACTAAGAATCTGCTGGTGGTCCCCCGCGTTCGTAAAACCAAATGGGGTGGGAGGGCTTTTTCAGCTGTAGCCCCTAAACTGTGGAACAGTTTGCCTCTTGGAATTAAAACACAGCCATCGTTCCAGAGCTTTCGGAAAGCCCTGAAAACGTGGCTTTTCTCCAAGGCCTACCCGTAGTGTTTGTTATCTGATTACTTTTACGATACTGTTCTTTAGGCGCCTTGATGCCTCCAGGCTTAGTTGCGCATTATAAGACCTCTACCATTCCATTCCATTGCAAGCGCTCCGAGATTGATGAGGGACCCATGGCGACGCCTCAAAGGGGTTGCCCATACTGAAGTATGGTATGAATTGTTAAACTGAACGTGTGATGTCCATTTACAGTTAACTTATTTGGTTGGATAGGTATTTTTGGACTTGCATTAAAGATAATAGACCATCCACATGAGACTTACATATAAAGCTGCGCTACTTATAGAATGAGAATGTGTTTACTGTGCCAGACACCTGTTTGGAGAACGTTCTGCTGTATTTGGGCTGCAAGGATATCCAGCGGGGCTGGCATGGAAGCAGTTCCTTGCGCGTGACGGCAGAAATCAGACGCATAGACCGGAAGAAGCATCGCGTTCCTGCCGCCTGAGGGCCGCTGCTTTCTAGGAAAGGAGGGGGGAGCCGAGGGGTGTTTGAAAGCTGTCGTGAGAGCGCAGGAGGTGTGACTGAGGAGAGGGAGGGTGTGGCCGGGAGGAGGTGCACAGGAAGAAAAGCTCACATCCGTGTTTTGCCAGGTGCCGCATTTGAAAGCCTTACTTTGTAGGACAAGAAAGGAGGTTGAAAATCTTGTCATTACTCGGGAAGATAAGTGATAGCCATGTCTTCAAGGCACAGTCTCCCCAGACGTCTGATAGCTGTGCCAGAAAGCTCCACATGCTCAGTTTCGTGACAGAATATCAGCCTTCCTACCCCCCATCCCGCCCTCCCCCCTGTTTTATTGTATGTTAAAAATCCCTTCATCACAAAGAAAAAATAGATCTGTTTTCTTGACCGAGCATTACATTATTTTTTTCGTTGGCGCTTAGTAAGAATGTTTCATTGAAGGTGACTGTCGAGAATAAGGTAGGGGAAAGTATCTGTTGTAGCACGTGCTAAAGGGCATAAGAAGCAAGCTGTAAACATTGGACACCTTGAATGTGTCGCGAGTTTAATATAGACAAACACACATAGGATATAATGTAGTGTATTGTAAAGTACTTCGAGCTGGTTGACAAAACCACAGAAAGGAGTGCACCAACTGAGACTTTTACGGGAGAAATGTTGCCTTTCAGTAATTCCTGTTATCTGATACAGATCAGTTTCTCTGAGTTTCCCAATTAGTTCACGGGTAAGCCCAGAACTGTATACCCCTGGACATAGTACCCCAATCAAGGCGAAACTGGTATTGGGTTGCTTGTGTTCCGGTTCGGGCAGGACTATGCCTATTGGCACAGGGTCAGAACTGATTTTCATATGGCTGGGTGCAAACTGAGGTGGCATGGTGGGCAAAAGAAGGAAGAGATGGAATTCCAATCACCTTTTGAGTGCTTGATGTCCCCGTTAGTTTACCTTAAGGTGCTCTGTATTTTTACACTAGGGCAAATGAAGAGATCTAGTTTCTAGATGTAAATAAGAACAGATCTTTAAAAAATCATTTCTTCCACAAAACTTGAGAAAGTTTATTTAAAAATTAGGCCTATTTGGGTTTCCCCAAGAGATTACCAATCACGCTAAAGAAAGTCAAGTTCATGAGTAATGGTAAAAATGTGGGACTGTGTGCCTTGCCAAAGGGCTGTTGCACCCTTCCAATAGAGTGATAACCAATTTCTATTCTTAATCACATCCACCCACAGCATGAACCATGGAACTTGAAGAAAGCTTGCATGGAAAGCATCACTTACTTCAATTATATGTGTCCGTGTATTAGCTCAAAAGTAAATATCTTACGATAGAGCATGTCCAGTGGTGTAACGAAGCTTGAAGGGGCCCTCCTGAAAGTACATGAAGTTGCGGAACCAGTAAGAAGCTCTCAGGCCAGGGGCCAACCGCCCTTGCGCAGTCGGGGGGCCACCTAGAGCTCATCCCCGCCGGCACCGTGGTTGCTACTGTTGCACCACTGAGAATGTGTTGTCTCCATTTCATTCCATCATTTTAGATCATTCATGTGAAGTTTCTCATTTCTTGGTAAAATCTTCCAATTACTTTAACTAGACGTGCATGTTAAGTTGTAGTGATGCTTTAAAGTTTAAACTGTGATGTGTAATGCACAAAGCTCTGAATCACATAGGCACCCGCACATTGGCATAGTTGCCTCGAAAGGCATCGTCCCCATATGCTGAACAACAACGATCTCAGTGAGATTTCCAGGTCACAATACAAAGCAACTGAGAAAAGCCTCAGTGTTCATTACGTTCGCTGTGGCAGGGATCTCGCCGTGCATTATTGCTGTGCTGGTGACGTGGACGACAGCCTGCTTTTCGCTCCTGTCTTGAAGACTGTACAGAAGAGACCAACTCACCTCAGGATGAATGGGCCACTTTGAAGTATCATCTTTCCTGCCAGACCTGCTTCTTTCCTGCACACGTGTGCGTGTGTGCATCTCCCTGGTGCTCCCGAGAGAAAGGATAGGGCCTGGAGGGCTCCTGGTGTCTTACTTTACACTCTCCACCTCATTCCCTGCCCCTCTGCCAGTGAAAGAACATCCTCTTAATTCAGTGACTGGCGGATTAATAGTACTGTACCTGTATTATGCACATGGATGAAAGAGGAAGCTGCTGCAGCTTGAAGAACTCAGGTGGTTTAAAGGAGGGGCAGCTCAGGTGTCAGCACGTAATAATTAGAATCATGGATGCTGAGAGCGTGCCTTACCTTTTTTTTTGTTTGCGACTACAGTAAAACATGGAAACACATAATACTGTCAGAAACTTTCAGTAGGACTCTAGAAAGCAGAACATTGTACATACAAAGGAGATCTTCTGAAAACTGATGAATAGATAGGCATTAAGTAAGTGTATAGCCTTGTCATACAGACCAGAAAGGGGCAGAAAACTTAAGCTGAGCAAATCTCTGCAGGAGTAAACAAACGATCTAGCACAGTAAATAATTGTTAATGTGGGTGTGTTTAAGATGCATCCACCCTAGGTGCTCACTTGCTGATTGGAAAAAACATTCTTATTAGTGGTGTATGAAATTGGTGTCATTTGTTTTCGCTTAATTTGGGAAAATTTCTATAAACACACGCAAATTTACATGAAATTATGTGTACTTATGAAAAATGCAATCTCATCCTTTTGCACTATATTTTCGCACAAAGGGCTTCCTTGTATCAATTTTTGATGCAAGGACACATTTCGGGCAAAAAAAAGGTTTAAAAAAAGCACTGCGAAAAACAGGTGCTCGGATTCTTGTTGTTTCCATGCATTCACTGTAAATCTCTACTGTGAATTTCACATTCATTTTTTTTTACCAGGAATGGCATAATTATGCGAAATGTCATAATGCTTAATTTTGGGAATTGTGGGTAACAAACCTAACATGAAATTCCCAAACTTTTGGGAATTACGCTGGCATGATTTAATTTTCGCCCAGGCCCAATTTTGATCCCATCTCATCTAAGATGATGTGGAGTCTTTGGTCTACAGAGGACCGTCAAAAGTTGCATTCAATGTTGTGACGTTCACGACACAGAATTTAAGAATCCTTACATTTGGCAACCACCTCCCATACACCTGTGCACCTCACCTTATTTAACTTTAAGCAGCCATTCAGTAAGTCATTCCACACTTGGTATTGTAGCCCAGAAAGACATCATCGAACAAAGGGACATTTTGAAAATCTTGTTAGTGGTGATGAAAAAGTGGGTAAGGAGAACCGTTTTTCTCATGGATACTTATTCTCAGAGATTTCTCATTCTAGAAATAGCCTCAACCATTGGATTCAGAATTTTTTTCATAGGTTGCTGTCTGAAGGTCAGAGAGCCATATGTACGAACACAATTTCCCATAGACACAGAATGAGTAAAACCCTTGGATACATCTGCCCCAGAATGTTTTGAAGAGTTTGCCTATGCAGGCGTCACCCAGAAGTGACACTTTTGGTTCACAAAGGTGCCATATGTTATGTCCGTTATCTTTGTGTGTCACGCATGCCTCAGTTCGAATCTATGTCATGTTCTTTGCTTTGTTTCATACTTTTTCTAACCTTTTTCTCAAGAATTGAAGTGTGTTTTTCTTAGTCCCAGATATGATTGCGGAGCCCATGACCCATGCTTGAGCATATATTTCGAAGCCATTAGTGAGTGAGAGCCAATGATTTTTGGTGCCACAGCATCTCATTTAGGTCACCCTTGAAGATGAAGCAGGCTCAAAAATATACCTGGGGCCGTATTATGCATTATCATTGTTTGCACCCGATGCACCTTTTAAAAGGTGCACCAGGTGCAAGCAATAACAATGCGTTCTATTAGTATGTATGAGGTGCCCCCACGGCAGCCGCAAACTCGCGCTGCCCTGGGGTCAGCGCATTCATGTGAAAACACGGAGCATCTACTTCGTGTTTTTATAGTGCAGGCAGCACCCACCTGCACTTTTACAGGGGATCCCTTGGCAGGCGGGTGCAGTCAGTGACTACTGACTGCACCCGCCTGCAAGGGGATGTCTGGGGGGCCATGGGACCCCCTATACCTCCTGCAGAGGTCTGCTCTCGGGTGGGGCACTGACATTGCAACACCTTTTAAATGGCGCACTGTCAGTGCGCCTCCTGAGTGCTTCTTTGCCTTTGCACCCGTTTCTGTAATATTAAAACAATAAATAGGTAACGGTGCCAAAAAGGGATTTACTTTAAAGAAGTCAAATAAACACCAATCACATGAATACATCTATTATCAAGCCCAGCAATGGTGACTGACTAATGAACAATCAAAATTAGAATCAACTTATTAATACTTTGAAGAATCTTCCAGTAAAAAATGTAAAAACGGGTATGTATAGTTCAACAAGTCAGAATATTTCATACAAGCAAATAAACAGAGTACAAAATAATATACCTACATACAGAGACCAAGATAAATCAGTTTTGTACAAAAATTGTGACCTCAGGGTCCAGTATTTAAACATGTATTCCAAAGTTTTTGTGTAATGGAAAATTAATCTGAGGCAACAGAAATCAATTCCAGAGAAGAAAATAATTGTGGAAATAGATGAGCTAGTCGACGTTTCGGTCTGTATGGCTGATAAGTCCGTTGGACCATCTTCAGGACGATGAATTAAAATATTAAGCTCATTCAAACAATCAGTCACAGCAATCCGAAGGATTAGCTGTAGATATCGCTCGCTGCCGGCGAGCAGTATCCGGCGTTGCTTCCTACACTGCCCGTTGTCACGAGAAACGGCGCCTGTAATAAGGCGTGGGTGCAGAGTCAAAGGAATTTGCTCATTTGCATAGGGCACACCCCTATGAAAATGGGGGAACACCTTCTGAAGGTAGCGCTGGCGCTTTAAGTGCGTCAGGGCTATCGGTATTAGTGAAAGCGACACACATGCATCTGCGCCCCCTTCTATATTACCAAAGTGCCCCGGGGCGCGCAAAGCGGCACAAACGTCCGTTACACCCCTGGGGGACACTGATTGTAATATGGCCCCAGGGCGCCAGGAGTTTGTGAAGTGTCACAAGAAAATTGGGAAGAGGTTGCCAACTCATATTTCACCCCGTATGGCTTGCTGACCTAGGACTTTTCTAAGGCAGGAGAGTTGTGGATTCTGGACATTGAAAGGACCACATTAAACACTATTTTCAGATCACATTCTGTCTCGGTCTGTGCTGTTTGCTTGTTGTCCGCTGTCAGGGACTGCTGTTATTGGCAGGTTGACCACAGACTTCTCAAGAACTCAATATATCTCTTCATAATGGATCTGACAACAACTGTTGGTCTTACTCGTATTACTCGATGTAACATCCTTACAAGGGCACAAATACACAACTCTCATGCCTTGAAAAAGCCACAGGAAGCAAAACGTGCTGCCTTTTGCTGATCAAGCATGTGCCCTGTCATCATCCAAAGCCATGAAGTAAGAACAGCAAAACTACTACTAGTGAATAACTGAATGAAAATCCGTTTTGTTGAAGTTAATTTCGTGATTGTCACACTTAAACGTAGATGTTTGCATTCTACCTCATTGTACAGCCTTGATGTACTGTTAAAACTCCACAGTGCATTGTATGGATTTTACGCGGGACTTGCAGAAGGCATTGTTAAACCACCAATGAGTTTTATGTAGACTCTTCCCAGGAACTACGGATGAGCAACCCACTGGAGGCACTGTTAAACAACCAAGGAGTATTATATGGAGTCACCAAGAGTGATGGAGCCACTCAGTAGACGCACTGTTAAACCAGCAAGGAGTATTATACGCAGAACATCAGACATCTGAGGAATCAAATCATTGGTTGCACTTTTAAATCATTAGGGGGTATTATATGAAGTCTACCAAGGAGCAGCAAAGGACAACCTGATTGCCATTTGCAAGAAGAAAATGCCTTTTCTTAATGTACAAAGCCCTTATACGAATTGGACAATTCTTTCCAACTTGTAGAAAGGCTTCTGCGATCATTTTTAAATCACAAATAGGAGAGTGCGAAAAAGGGCCTCCTTTCTATTTGCAATTTAGAAAGGAATACATCAGTTGTTTGTGACTGCGATTGTGGTCACAAACCATTAATGAGTTATCTACCCCCATGTTGGGATGGTAAATGATTAGCAATGGGGAAGGGATACTCTAAAATCTAGTCAATTGCCTCCTGGGAGAGGGTGGAGGAGACCAACAGTGGTCCAGATGTATCTTACAAATATCTCACAGTTGAGAAATACATTATATTTAGTGTAACTTTGTTGACCTTTCAAGTGAAGGACAATCTGTAGAGATTAAATAGTTATAAGTTCAGTCTTGCACATTAAGCTGCACAGAGTAGGCTTGTAGCAGTTTTCTCCTTGCTTATGACATTCGTACAGCTATCTATGCTAACCCTGGGCGAAGTACTACACTAAGCTTGCATAGTTTGCGAAGTTTGTGCTACTTCGCACTACGCAAATTGCACGTAGTACAGTGCAAACACGTGTAGCGGTAATTTTTTGCTTGCTCACGGTCCTCAACGTCAAGTTGGCGACCGTGAGCTTGCAAAATGACATCCCGACGAGACTTTTTCCTCGTTCGCGATCAGCAACATCAACTTGCCGATCACGAGCGTGGAAAATAAACCTCCCGGTGAGATTCCCAACGGGGGGAGGTCAAGTTTCTCATTGCGGGTGGTCGCGTATGCTCGCGAATGCTCGCGATGAGAAACTACCAGTCCGCGTTGAGAAAGCTGCTGCTTGAGTAGAAATCTACTTGAGCAGCAGAAAACAACCTCTTGCACTGTGCAAGATGCGGTTTGCACTGATTGCACAGTGCGGACAAGCATCTTCACTGTTCAATCAGTGCGAACAGCATTTTGGACAGTGCACTGCGCAGTTTGCGTAGCTACGCATAACTCGCGTAGTGCGAAGGGCACTTTGCGTAGCTACGCGTAGCGCTACTAAGTGGACTACGCCCAGGGTTATACTAGTCTATTCACAAAGCACAGTACATGAAGCGATTACACTCATGCCACTGTATTCTTTAAGAAAGTAGTCACGTCTGTGATTGTATTGTCAGTTTGCAGTCACACCTCCTTTGTAGAACACATACAACAATTTGCTTTGCTGTCTGGCAAACAAAGTAATGCTTGGACCGAGTTATGTATTGCCCATGCCTTGTTCAGCAACATTTAAGTATGTATTTGATTTCCAGATACAGTGGGCAACATTCCCCTAAGTAATTCTAAGATGCAGGAAATAAGACACCAACGTTATGAGTGTCTAAAGAACATAATACCTGCTTCCATGTTGTTGGGGAAGGTACATGTTGGATGGTATGTAGTGCTTATCGTTTTGATGTTCCATGCACAATGAGCTATGCACTGCTGTGTTGTGTTTAGGAAGTTGCGTGCTTTGCTCCAGGGATAGAGTAGAACTCCATTTCGATTCTCTATTATCTCTTCAGTGGTATCACAAATAATATAGTTGATGATGCTATATATGAGGTCATTGGTTATGTCATTAGATGAAGTTGTGGGGTCTTTGATAGGGCATGTGATATTCGATATGGCTTGAGGGATCAGGTTACTCCACTACCATAACTCATGATTTTCCCTACTTTTGATAGTTAAGTCAACTTATATGGTAAGCATAGGTCTTACTAAACTTAGTTGGTCAGAATGGGATTTTATTTTAGTTGAAACCTTTGGGTCATTTTCTTTTCTCTTTAATACTTATTGGTTTTGCATTGATGCACTTTGTCATGCCTTCCTTCAGGAAACCAGTGTACTATTTCCTTACCAGCAAGTGTTTGAATGATGAATGTCTTAACAACGTGTACTAAGGTTGTAATGCAGTGCCTGGCAGTTAGTTGTCCGGAGTAAAGTTTGAAACCGACGGGTTATTTATGGGGCGCTGAAAAGAAGTACCAGGGTTTGAATTCGTGCTAAATAAAATACATGCCTACATTTTAACTCTGCAGAACAACACACGATCGACAGAAAACTGCCCTTGACATCTTAAAAGTAAGCATGCATCAAACTAACATGATCTCTCGGCGCAAAGTTCACACACTGACACAACTTGAATATTGGATCGAATGCAGCAAAAGGCTGCCTGGTCCTACAGAAACGCGCGATTGTGGAAGCACAGAGTCCCGCGCGCAGCAGCACGAGCGTTCCTGCCTTCAGTGTCTCAGTTTACTTCAGCTGTTTCCCGGGGTGTGAAAGCCATTTTATTTCCCCGAGGAATCCCAGGACGCTACTGAGGGAAGGCTAGTGGGGACTTGCGCGAGGGATCGTGTTCGGCAGCGAGCAGTGTTGTTCACACCCAAACTGACACTACGAAGTTCCTTTTACAGAGAACAAATGTTATATCTGAGCAGATGGGGCGCAGCTGAACCGGGAGGAGCTGTCACGAAGCAATGCAGGATATCTGCTCTTCGTTGTCCAGCATTCCGCGAAGATCAATCTTTACTATCCACTCCTAGTGTGAACACTTTTTTCTTGTTTTCGGAATCCGTCCTCTTACTGATGTTTCGGAGAGCTAAGTGCGTCCCATGTTGGGCGTGAGTACTCATCCACGTCAAACCTCCTTTGCATTCTGGAGCTTGTGGTTTTACCTCTCCCCTTTAGGCCCCGGATCCCCCAGCATGCTCCACACCCGCCTCCCCACCAAACAATCACCTGGAAAATGGTGGGTGTAAAAAAGGCCATGTTTAATCCCAAATTCATAAACATGACATGCAGATTATTATACATTTCTCAAATAAATTATGAGCAACATTTCTCCTTCATTATCAACTCTTCTTCTCAACTTTTATTATACGTTTCAACTTGCATTTGCTCATAACTTCTTGATTCCCCCAGCACCAAGGAGCCTTCAGGTTCGCATCCCCCAGGTAGAGCTGCCCGCGCCAGGTGCAACCCACCTGCGCCCCTGAGCGATGGGCCCCAGCCCTCGGGTCCTTGTCCGCCATTTCCAGGGCCCCACCTCTCATCCACCCGGCTGCCTAGGAGGCTCGTACCTGACGCCCTCGCCTCCCCAGCCGGTGGTCTCCATCCCCCTGCGGAGAGCTTACCCTCTCTCCCCTCAGTGCTGGCCTAGGGAGTGCGCAAGGCGGACTCCACTCCATTTTTCCAGTCTATCAGTGTTCAAATGTCTCTTTTCCGCAACACACACCTCCAAATCACTGCCTTAAGGGAAGGGTGGGTGGGAGATTAAAAAGGGGTTAACAAGGGGGCTGGGAGTGGGCGAGCAGGTCCGGTGCTGGCGGGGAAAGAGGCCGAGTTGTCCGTGCCCTAGACCTAAATAGGTCATGGCCTCTGTCCCCACGCTCCCACCGGACGTGCGTCACCCATCCATGCCCCGGAAGCACTTCTCGGGCTGGCTGCCCATAGGGCAGCCCCCCAGATCCTTCGGCCAATGGCACGGTGTGGGCCGGGGGGCCGGGCCCTAAAGGCGGGCTCGTCTAGCCTCGCCCTTTGTATAGGCCCCGGATCCCCCAGCATGCTCCACACCCGCCTCCCCACCAAACAATCACTTGGAAAATGGTGGGTGTAAAAAAGGCCATGTTTAATCACAAATTCATAAACATGACATGCAGATTATTATACATTTCTCAAATAAATTATGAGCAACATTTCTCCTTCATTATCAACTCTTCTTCTCAACTTTTATTATACGTTTCAACTTGCATTTGCTCATAACTTCTTGATTCCCCCAGCACCAAGGAGCCTTCAGGTTCGCATCCCCCAGGTAGAGATGCCCGCGCCAGGTGCAACCCACCTGCGCCCCTGAGCGATGGGCCCCAGCCCTCGGGTCCTTGTCCGCCATTTCCAGGGCCCCACCTCTCATCCACCCGGCTGCCTAGGAGGCTCGTACCTGACGCCCTCGCCTCCCCAGCCGGTGGTCTCCATCCCCCTGCGGAGAGCTTACCCTCTCTCCCCTCAGTGCTGGCCTAGGGAGTGCGCAAGGCGGACTCCACTCCATTTTTCCAGTCTATCAGTGTTCAAATGTCTCTTTTCCGCCACAAGGGAGACTAGGGCCCACATGTCCGTCGCCCTTCCCCTCTGCAGCCAAGTTCATCACAAATGACCAAATGCCATTAATCCATGTATCCATACCAGTGTCCGATAAATGCACCCCATCATGGTGAAACATTTCAGGTCCTGAGATCATCTTGTGTGGGAGATGTAGCAAGCGGCCCTTTCCTGAGCACATCTTTGCCAATTCCCCGTTGAGACGTCTCACAGACACATTTAATGGATACGGCCGGATTCCCTCGCCCCACCATCGTCGTGGGATCATGCAAGACCATGTTATCCTGGCCTGGGGGAAGGTCCGCCCCAGCCAAGCAAATTCCGTGAGCAGTGCTTCCTTGACTGCAAGGCGGCCCCTGTCTACCATGTCGTTGCCGCCCAAGTGGATGATGATCAATGCGGGAGACTCATGTCCCTCACGTCCCCTGATGTCCTCCACGAGTCGCCGCAGGTGCCGGATCCGCATTCCTCCCACACCATGCCACAAAAATTCCGTCCCTTCCAGCCCAGGTGGTTTCCGCACTCGCCGCTGCCGCAGTCGCACCGCTGCTCGCCGAACGAACGAGTGTCCCAATACCCACACCACCTTCCCTGGCATACTAGTAATCGGAGAAGAAATAGAAAAGTCAGGAAAGAGCATGGCATTGCATGAAGTCAGAGTAATTCAGGCCTTACGTATCGCCTAAAGCAGTCGGACGACCAACGGCCCACCTTCTTCACTGCCTTGGAAGACAACCCTGCTCCTGCTGCCAACGTGGCAGCCCCTATCCTGAATGAATGGGATGAATATCCAGAATCCCCCAGGTCTAGATCTACCAGGGCCACCCGCAGTACAGCTTTGAATTGGTACTGCGACACACACTCCCCCCCCCTCATGAATGAACAAGGCCTGACTCTTCCCCCCGGGGCGGATGGCTAAGTATGACTGCATACAGGCGACCGGGCAAATAGGCGCATCCGGCGCCGGGCATAACTGGATCACAGCCCCTTTCCCTAACTGATCGGTCTTAGACTTTCTCAGGATTATTTCCAAGTTCCCTGCTCTAAGACAGGTATCCCCAAACTGCAGCCCCCCATAGTGATCGCTGCGAGATGATCCCACGATCTCCCCCAAGCGGAATGCCCCATAAAAGGCTAGGGAGAAGACTGCCGAAAATAATGTGCCCTCGTAAGTGGAGGTGCACAATCTAGGGAGGGCTTCTAGCATATCTTTTAATGTCCCCACATCTAAAGGCCGTCTACTGTCTCGCTTGGGGCCTTCCCTCCTGGCCCACCCCGTTGAGGCTCTTTTGACTACATAAGACGTCCCTGGATCATACAAGCCCGCTAATCTGGCGAAAAACCCTACGGAAGTTACATGTGTCCTGGCGTAAGAGAGTGACCTGCCCTGATCACTGATTTGCTGAAGGAAGTGAAACATTGCCTGATCAGTGTGCCAACATGAGAAACCCGCCTCTTGCACCAATGTCCTGTAATGCAAAAAACTCTGTTGATATGCTTTCCGAGTGCGGTCACTCAATGAGGCACCTACCAGCCCCGCTAAAGCGGGGCTCCAATCCTCCACAGCGATGGTGGAAACACTGTCCTCTGATCCTCTGCTCCTGGATGGAACCTCCGAAAATCCTGTAGCTTGGAACGAGACAAAGCATCAGCAGCATGATTGTCAACACCCGGTATGTGTGCAGCCTTGAACATCAAATTTAACTTCAAACATGCTAACACCAGATGTTTCAACAATCTCAGCACATTCTTACGAGTGGCCCCTTGCCGGTTAATGGCCTCAACCACAGACATGTTGTCTGACCAAAATATCACTGATCTGTTCCTGAAGCACTCTGCCCACACAGACACCGCTACCAATATGGGAAACAACTCCAAAAAGGCTATGTTTTTTGTCAATCCATTCTGGTGCCACTCCTCCGGCCACTCCGCCCCGCACCACTTAGGCCCGAGGATGGCCCCAAAACCGATGCTGCCTGCAGCGTCCGTGAATAGTCCCAACTCTGAATTTGACACCGGGGCGGAAGGCCAGACAACTGCGCCATTGAAGTTTGCCAAAAAGTCACGCCACACCCTCAAGTCCTCTCTCACCTCTGCCCGGAGACGCACCCTGTGGTGCTTCTGAGTTAGGCCCACCATCGCCCTGGCAATAGATCTAGAGAAAGGGCGACCCATCGGGATGATCCTGAGTGCGAAGTTCAGCTGCCCTACCAAGACCTGCAGCTGGTGCAGTGTCACCTTTGGGCCTGCTAAGGCCGCATCAATGGCCTGGGAGAAAGCCTGGACCTTGTCGGGCGGTAACCTGCACTCCCCAACCACTGTGTCAATCTCAATTCCAAGGACAGTCATACATGTCGCAGGGCCCACCGTTTTGCCCGGGGCCAAAGGGATATTAAACTCTCTGAACAAGGCCACCAGTTGGTCCAACGCCTGTTTACATGCTGTTGAAGCGGCTGGTCCCATGACCATGAAGTCGTCCAAATAATGGACCACAGCCATGCACCCTGTCCTATGTGAAAACAACCATTGGAGCATGCAACTCAAGGTCTCAAAATACCTGCAGGAGACCGCGCACCCCATAGGCATACACATATCATAGTAAAACTGTTGGTTCAGTTGGAACCCCAACAAATGATAATCCTCGGGGTGTACAGGCAACAGGCGAAAAGCCGATTCTATGTCTGTTTTGGCCATGATGGCGCCGGGCCCTAGTGACCTCACTTTACTCAAAGCAGTGTTGAAAGACGAGTATGTCACTGAACACAGAGCCGGGTCGATAGCATCATTCACAGACTCTCCTTTTGGAGCTGATAAGTTATGAATCATTCTAAATTGACCCGGCTCCTTCTTCGGTACCACTCCCAGCAGAGAGCAGACGAAGCCAGGGAGCGGGGGGGCCATGAACGGACCCGCCACGCGCCCTAGACCGATCTCCTTCCCCACTTTCAACTCCACCACTGCAGGCAGCGTCCTTGCAGATAACAGGTTATTGCAATACCCGACCGGGGGGACTCCTAATGCTGGAATGCGGAACCCCTCCGAGAGGGGTTAACAAGGGGGCTGGGAGTGGGCGAGCAGGTCCGGTGCTGGCGGGGAAAGAGGCCGAGTTGTCCGTGCCCTAGACCTAAATAGGTCATGGCCTCTGTCCCCACGCCCCCACCGGACGTGCGTCACCCATCCATGCCCCGGAAGCGGGCAGCCCCCCAGATCCTTCGGCCAATGGCGCGGTGTGGGCCGGGGGGCCGTGCCCTAAAGGCGGGCTCGTCTAGCCTCACCCTTTGTAGAGTCTCTGTTACTGTCTGAGTGTCAAGAAAAAAGGCATACCACAGCTCAAGGAGCCAGTCTTATCTGAGATAACTACTCTCTGTTTCTTCTTCAGAAAACATTTATTTTTCCCATTTTATGGGGCAAACCTTTAAACCTGCTTCTTATCAGTTGTTGGAAAGTTTCTCTATTTGTCCAGATCTTAGTATGTTGTCTTTTACATTTCCTTACGTCTTCCTTGATTTGATAGGGAATCTTTGCTATTAAAGTAGAAAGCAGAGAATATATGAACCTAATTTTTTATTTTATATTGCCTTCACTTATCTTTTTGGGTCTGTGTTAGCCAAAACCTTTTGATTTTACAAAAATGATACATATAATATACTTCCTTAAAGAGGTATAGAGCCAACCCACTTCTTCCACTGGTGTGGTGTTATGTCATTCACATTTTTTCCCCACCCACTGCAGCATACAGCAAGGGGAGGTGGGTCAGCCCACTTCAGCCATTGGCTAACTTTGCTGTTCATCCCATTCACAAGGCACCCATCCACTCATAAAGTAGCTCCCTTCACTGCCAGGGACTGTTCTGGCAATTTATGCGTTTTGATTTTAGCCATTTAATTTTAAACTGGCAACGATCCGTCACCTTCCCAAAGGTGACAAAATTAGCAACATCATTCAGTCATTGACAAGGCCTGTAGGTCTTTATTTTTCTGTGAGAAACCTATGTGCATTGAGCATGAACATGTACTTTTTGTCTAGACCTGGTTTTGTATGGCTAATACATTCCAGAGTTCGAGTCCCACTACTTCATTGGGTGATGTGCTGAAGAGAGTTGGGTAAACTGTTTGATCCATATGAAAAGATCAAGGGCCAGATGTACCACCCTTTTTTGCGGCCGCAAACGGGAGAACCTCCCAGGATGCTTGTTTCCGGTTCAGGGAACACCTGGCTTGGCAGGTCGGGCTGGACTGTTCCCATGAGGCACAGCGTCAAGACTGATTTGCATATCGCTGGGTCTGAACTTAGTTCGCGAAGTGAGCTGAAGAACGATGATGGATTCAACCCAGATCTGTGACTGGGAGTGAGCGTCTAAAAAGTTGCAGCGCTCCCTCCATCATTTCCTTGTGTTTGCTATTGTTTATGGATGCCTGTTTTATTCTTATCAAGGATTTGCTATCTGGATTCAGGTTCATTCAAAACACTCTCTTTTCTTGCCTATAGAGGAACAAAGGCATAGAGAGAAAACAGTTTGGCACTGAGGGCAAACTAATCACAATTTGGTCAAGTGAAAAGATTGGGTTAAGTGTGAATGTCAGGAGTAGAATTCAGATCCTTAGGTCCTGTTACCAGCACTTTACTCACTAAAGATGTTGTTCATTCCACAAAGAGCCAGAAATGTAATGAGCAAGTTTGACAATGTGAAACACCACCAGGTTGCAATTTCAGCTTAAAGTTTCAGAACTTTTACATTACTGTCACATGAAACCCATGTTGCCATCTTTAAGGGGCAGGGTGCCTGCACCTTATAGGGATTGTTATTGTGGACATTGTGTTATGTTTATATGAAGTTCCGATGTGAACCCAACAGTTATGGTACTGACTGATGGCATCCCAAAACTTCCCTGATCAGGGATTAATCACAGGGCACACAATATTTGTATGAAGGCAGATACTTATTTCTAGTGTCCATGTACTGATAAGTCCTAAATATATGTGCTCGATAATAAAGGACTTGTATGGAAGCATTGGCGAGGATACGAGGCAGGTCCTACCTCTTGTTATGTGTCAGTGGCGTTTAGTGTCCCACTCTGGCTTGTGCATGTGTTAAGGTTGTAGTGTTGTGCCAACTAGCGCTAGCCTACTGGATATGATCCTGCATTTTTATTATCCTCTGGGAGCATGAGCGGGGAGCGTGCATGAATTCCGTGCTCAGAATGATCCCTTTTCAGTTCAAGAGGGCCATGTGAAATCTATGCCTTTAAATGGTTGCATACATTCTCATTATGCCACCATCTTTTATTGCTGTTCCAATTGTTATTTTGCATATTTATTGTAAACTTACAGAAGTTTAGAGTGTAATTACCCTTACAGGTGTATATAGGTGTTTGCCATGTTACCAACGGCTATGGCTGTTCCCATTGCTATTCTCCTACGTTGACATCAATGTACTGCAGTTGATAGTATCCTTACCTTTTAAAAGCTTGCTTAGTGTTTGTTCATGTTACCACCTGAGATACTGGATCGACTGTGGTTTTCCTTTTTGCCGTAAACACACAAACACTTGGTTGACCTTCGGCTATGTTTGCATTATTTAGATGTTGATATGCAAACAATAAATACCAAATCATAATGAATGATATGGCAAAGTAGGCAAAACATCCCTCGGTAAGGCAACCAACAGAACAAGAAATTGTATTTGCACCTACCAATTCCAATAATGCATACCAATGAACATGAAGTGTTGCTTTCCTATAGACACAACTTAGCATCAGGAAAAGAACTAGTGGTGATGTAATGGAAATTATCTGGAAGAACCCGAAAAAATAAATCAGGAACATATTAAACAAGAACCAGTATGGATTGTGCAAAATAAATAATATCAACATTATTGAATTACTTTTCCTATATACTTACAGATGTTTTGGTAGGCAGTTGGCTAGATTTACCTTGATGGTAGTAAAGCAAAGGGCACCCTAATGTTGTGACTAATTGGTACGATGGTATAAATCTATTGGAAATGGACATTGTGGCAATGGATCGAGAATTTGTTAATCGGCCAGAGCAAAATTGCAGTGCTCCATGGAGGAGTGTGATACTAGGAGACGGGTACAGGGTGAGACGTAAAGGATCTGGACTGTGTTATTAAATAGCCAAAAGGCCGAAGTTCATGAAAATGTTGTCACATCTTCTGATGGCCCAAGATAGCATGAGGTAGGAAACACTGGACATAGTGACTAGAAAGAGAGAGACTCGTGAGCTGTACTGGGATAAATGGTATAGGAATTAATTTAGCTAAGTATTGCACCATGACCCGTTCTATGGAATTATGAACTGGATATTTTGGCAAATTATTTCAGATTCAATGACCTTTAGCACCAAGTGCTCTGATACATTCTAGACATAGTGGAGTCGCCCATTTGATAAATTGGCAGCTAGTAAATCGAGCTGATGTAAAGGTAGCCCCTTTTCCAATTTTTGAATCAGTGAAAGGCCTACTGTGCAAACATGCTTCAAAATGCAAACGGCTCATTGGGTCACTTGGGAGTCCTCTATTTCTGTCAGTTGGCTGTCATCAGGGTAGACAGTGTGGGCAAGAGCAAGCATGTCCCTGGTTTGTTGCTGGTAGCTCCTCTCAGAAATGCCAAGAAGTTGGTCTCGGTCTCTGAACCGTTGAATGGCGCAGGTTGTAGTCTGAGTTGGTGTAATGAGACTTATTGGCTGTTTGCTCTATATATTAAGTATGTTATTTGTGCCATATTTGCTCTGTATAGTATAATATATGGGCTTTATCCATTTGTGTTAATGTTCAAATAGGCCTCTGGCTAGAGATCCTGCTTGAAGTGTAGTTTGAATAGCACAGTTTTCAGCTCTTCCCTAAATCTGTGGAAGATTTGGTCGGTTCCTATGATTCGGCAAGGTTGTTCCAGAGTTGTGTGCATTGCGCTGTCAATGTTTTTTAGCCATGCTTCTGTGGCCTCGCTTTCTGTTAGCGGATAAAGGCAGAGAGGCATGTGGTTAGCTGTGCACCACTTTTTATGGAGGCAGTGTTTCTTTCCACAAAACGATTTGTAGATGCTTCAGTTCACTTTAAATTGCATTTTGGTGCACCAGGCGCCATCGCAGGACTTTCAGAGCTAAAATTGCATGGCTCTGCATGTTGCCATTTTAATGCTTGAATCGAAAAGGCCCATCTGTTACCTTCCATATTAAGTGCACCATCGATTGTTTTATTCAGTAAAATGTAAACAAAAAATACCTCATCTAACGTGCTTTAATTATACATATATATATATTATGTATATTTGAATATGCTCATTGAAGATGGTACAAATCAGTTTAATTCATATCACCTACCACCTCTATGAGAGAGACGTACTAGTTTGACAGGCTAGTCTTCAACATGCCTTTCACATTCTTATCTAAACCGGTTTAAAAGGAATACGGTTTCTGGCTTTTGCTTTTATTTTGCGCTTGCAGCAGAATTTAGTGCTATGATGTGTACTAACAAGCGGTGGCGGTGCTATATTCCAGTGCGATGGCACTTAGCTTTTATATTTTGGAATGATGAAACGCAGTTATCCCTACCTGCTATCAAACCTGTAGCTGTACATTTATTAGCATGTTGTCATATTTTTTCAAAGAACTCTCAGCCGTTTAACCTTCAATTTGTATAAATACGTAGGAGGTACTGCCCTGACCTACACATTTCTGTACATTCTAATAGACCATGCGTTAATGCATTATTTTATTTCAGACTTATTAAGGCAATTAACATTCCTGCCATTTTGTTTTCACTGCCTTTCACCAAATGATTGCTTGGTACATAAAACGGTTAGGTCAGATTAGAATCTCAAAAAGTTAAAAAGCCTTAATAACTTGTTTTGTTAGCATTAATGCCTGCGGTGTGTTTTTTTTAAACTGCACTTCCTCTCTCATCGTTCTGTCCAGGGGATCACACAGGCTTGCCTCGCCCCGGCGGTCCTAGTGGCGGCAGCCAGTCTGACCTGAGAAAAAGCTGTCACGCCAGAGGTCGTCCTTGAAACACGGAAGTGTCAGTGACGGCTCCCTCCCTCTGTTTACAGGCAGGGTATCGAGTGGCCCTTTCACCTGTCTCCACAACAGCGTCTCCCAGTAACCCTGGGCTCATACCATGCAATTCCAGGCCTCAGTAATTACTTCCTCTCTTGACTCTTGTGCCTATATATTTATGTGGAGTGGTGCCGCATGTCTCGTCTCGAGATGTACCCTCAATCTGAACTGCTTTTTGAAAATTCTCTTGCGCTGCACAAATACGAACCCACCTTGCCATCTGATGGGCCCTAATGCAGACAAGGCAAACGTGTGCCTAGGTTTGGGAGTTGTAGGCCGCCATAAGAGGGTACGGGGTGGGTTAGCATTCTCACATTTGTAGGTGCCACTGCACCTACTGCTCCAGTAATAGCTACTCTCATGTAGTGTTGCAATATTTTTGTATTTTTTTTTATTCTAATGCACCTTTTTTATTTACTCTTTGTAGAAGTACGTGATAGGTCAGGTTAAGACACATCGAGAGAACTACAAATATCTTTTAATGATTTCACTCTGCGTAAGTCTACGTAAAGCAATCTCATGAACTACTGTTGACCATAGGAAACGGCTTTCCCAAATATCCAGTCGTCTTGAATGTGTCCTATGCTTATAGGAATTTGGCCTCACAGTGGTGTTGCATAAAAGTCAAACTCCCTTTCCTGGTCCCCATTTTCATCTTATGGCATCAGGGACAAGTCAGATTGTCTGGTTCCGAGAGTACAACTTGCTGCTGGTGTCTGGGTACTCTTCTTCATTGAGATACAGCCGTGTCACAGGATCATTACCAAAGAATGCTTGTCTTTGCATACCGTTTGCATAGCCTTGGTATATGCCATTCGAGTACACCGGGTATAATATCAACAGGTAAAGCAGTTTCTATTGGGTGCGTCTAAATGAGGATATATCACAGATGAAATACCATGTCTTGATTGTTTTTGCAACCTGCTTATCCAATGAGCGAAAATGATCAA